>NC_140962.1:146930010-146935010 GCF_056783735.1 Eptatretus burgeri | reverse complement strand
CGTTGTTGCGTCGGCGTGGCCGATGGGGAAGGGAAGCACAGCCACATTCCCCATTATGGGTTACAACGTACGGGCTTCCGTAGAGTGATGACTTCGTGTATTCTAATAATTTCTCGATTTCTTATGCGCATTTATAGATAAACACAATGGCCCAAGTTATGATCGTTTTCATATTAGACGGTGTATAAATTTCGGGAACATCAGAGTGCTGGTATGCTCCGAACCAGGAAGTAAATTTTTTCTCTCTCTTCTCTTCTCTTTTTGTTTTTCCTTGCCACGACATTGCGAAAAGGTAAAATACGTTGGCGCTAATTGAATAATTGGGTATTAAAAATAAATTGCAAATAATCGTAACTGCGAATAATATCGAACTTCCGGGTCACGCACGTACGGGCACGCGAGAGCGAAGAAACGGCCTGTGTGGTTTATTTATTTATTATTCTTCTTCTTCTTCTTCTTATTATTATTATTATTATTTTTATTTATTTATTTTTTATGGGCACGTACTAGTGCAATTAAACAAGGAAAAACACGTATGCAATTATACAAGCAACAAAAGCACGACAAAAGAACTACAACCGTCTACTTATTATGTACAGTCACTTGCAATTAACAGCAGTTCCTACTTATTAGACGGGTCCACGGACACACGGACACACGTACACACACCCAAGAAATGGTGGCAGAGGCCTTTAATAACGAGCTCCAGCTCGGAGGACAGGTGAGCTGAAACTCAGAACCTATCTCGAACCTCTCCACCTCGTGTGGTCTTCAAGTTGTTCGGACACAGGCTCCAGCGAGAGCGAGCTGGATCCAATCGCTGAGCCACGATCCTTCCCAAGCTCCCGCGAATCCTCCCGCGCTTCTCAACACGTGCTGGTGAGACGAGGCGCCGATCCTTCCCGTCGATGCGTCGCTTCCCCGAGGAACCACCTTCATGAAGAGGTCGATGAGTCACACCAAGCCAGGGACCAAAATGGAGAACAAAGAGCTCCACGAACCAAGAAGAAGCCACCACTCGCAGCTCGAGCCGAGCGACCGGCTTAACTTCCTTCCAAACAGGGCAGCTTGAAACAAAAAGCTCTCCCGAGCCAAGCAGAAGCCAAAGCTCACGGAACCGTCAAAGCAAAGAGCCTCCAAAAAGCCTTCACCCGAGCCAGGCCTCAGCCGAAGCTCACTGAGCCAGCCGAAGCAAAAAGCTTCCGAAGGCCTCAACCCTAACCCAAGCCAAACAGGACCCGAAGGTCTGCTGAACAACTACTCTCTGCCGAAGCAAAAAGCTTACTAACCAGAACAAAGAAAGGATCTCGTCCTTATCCTTCTCCCGCCCTTCCCCCACTCCCGGCGTGACTCATGACTCATGCCCTCGTGTTCCATCCCCCGCTCAGCCACGGGTGGGAGGGAGTTGTTGGCATCATGAACACGGGACGGCAGGGATCTTCTTCCTCTTCGCAGAAGAGGGGGAGGGATGTCTCCATTGTTCGTTCCCTAACTATTAAATCGATCCGCAGCGCATCTAATCGATTTCTGAACATTTAAACAATGGAAGGTGAGCTATCTGGGGAACAAGCACTTATGGACATAGCTGACTAAAGGAACCTGTATGTTGTGTGCAATCGAATTCCAAATTCGTAACAGTATGTATGAGTGTGTGTGAGTGTGAGTATGAATGTGACTGTGTGTGAGTGTGAGTTTTAGCGTTGATGAGTGAATGTATGAGTGTGTGTGAGTTTACGAGTGTATGTATGAGTGTGTGTGAGTTTACGAGTGTAAGTGTGAGTGTGTGTGAGTTTCTGAGTGTATGTGTGCATGAGTGTGTGTGAGTTAATGAGTGCATGTGCGAGTGTGTGTGAGTTTCTGAGTGTATGAGTGTGTGTGAGTTAATGAGTGTATGTATGAGTGTGTGTGTGAATTTATTAGTGTTTGTATGAGTGTGTGTGAGTTTACGAGTGTATGTATGAGTGTGTGAGTTTACGAGTGTAAGTGTGAGTGTGTGTGAGTTTTTGAGTGTATTTGTGAGTGTGTGTGAGTTTCTGAGTGTATGTGTGTATGAGTGTGTGTGAGTTAATGAGCGCATATGCGAGTGTGTGAGTTTCTGAGTGTATGTGCGAGTGTGTGTGTTTCTGAGTGTATGAGTGTGTGTGAGTTAATGAGCGTATGTGCGAGTGTCTGTGAGTTTCTGAGTGTCTGAGTGTATGTGTGAGTGCATGAGTTTATGTATGAGTGTGTGTGAGATTCTGAGTGTATGTGTGAGTGTGTGTGAGTTTCTGAGTGTATGTGCGAGCATGTGTGAGTTTCTGAGTGTGTGTGAGTTAATGAGTGTATGTACGGGTGTGTGTGTTTCTGAGTGTATGTTCGAGTGTGTGTGAGTTCCTGAGTGTATGTGCGAGTGTGTGAGTTTCTGAGTGTATGTGTGTATGAGTGTGTGTGTTTCTGAGTGTATGTGTGTGCGAGTGTGTGTGAGTTTCTGAGTGTATGTGTGAGTGTGTGTTTCTGAGTGTATGTGCGAGTGTGTGTGAGTTTCTGAGTGTATATGCGAGTGTGTGTGAGTTTCTGAGTGTATGAGTGTGTGTGAGTTTCTGAGTGTATGTGTGAGCGTGTGTGCGTTTCTGAGTGTGTGTGAGTTTCTGAGTGTATGTTTGAGTGTGTGTGAGTTCCTGAGTGTATGTGTGAGTTTCTGAGTGTATGTGTGTATGAGTGTGTGTGTTTCTGAGTGTAAGTGTGTGTGAGTTTCTGAGTGTATGAGTGTGTGTGAGTTTCTGAGTGTGTGTGAGTTTCTGAGTGTATCAGTGTGTGTGAGTTTCTGAGTGTATGAGTGTGTGTGAGTTTCTGTGTGTATGAGTGTGTGTGAGTTTCTGAGTGTATGTGTGTACGAGTGTGTGTGAGTTTTTGAGTGTGCGTGTGTGTGTGAGTTTGAGTGTATTGCTTCCTTGTGATGTTCTGAACTTCCTTTCACGTTTGACCAATTGTATGCAATTATTTAATTTCAGAGCCGGGAGACTTTCTCTCTTTCTTCTCCTTCACATGTGTCAGCTAAACATGTAACCATCAATTTTAATCGTTCATTTACAAGCATTTACTAATGCTTGCAACATCTAGCTATAAACTGTGGAACATTGCATTAAAAACCATGTGAGAATGACTGGGTGATAGCATGCACACACACACACACACACACACACACACACACACACACACACACACACACACACACACACACACACACACACACACACACACACACACACACACACACACAATGATTTGATAAGAATGTCCGCTCTGCATGTCGTGAGCTCCCCTGGGTCCACATCCCGTCCTGTAACAAGAGTCCCGAAAACGAACTAACCAATCAAACGACCCCCAGTAATAAGAGAGCACGTCAGGGAAACCTGAAATAAGGTCCAAAAAGATGGCAATTTGTTTCCGAGCGCCATGACCGCGTGTACAGGTGCGTTTTAATGATGAACCCACGAGCAATTCTGGCGCTTTTTTACGAGCACGAGGGGTTGAGGACCCTGTTTGCACCCACCGCACGGACGTGTCTGAACCATCCCTTGGCCGGACAAACGGGGCCTCTGTTGGTGTCCGAATCACGTAATGGCTGAACATCTGTCTTCTGTGCGAGACAAGCGTTAATGTGTGTGTTGTTTGTGTAGAGATGGATGTGTATCTGTGTGTGGAGCAATGGAAGGGGGAGGGGAGGGTGGGGTGAGGGTCTGGGGGGGGCTTAAATAAACCAAAAGGCCATTATTATCAAGGCAAACAACCAATCACAAGGAATGAAAAAACTTCCAGTCAAAATAAACGAATAGATAGAAGAGTAATCGCAAGAGGAGGACATACAACTCTTCTATCAGGTGGACTCTACCCACAAAGGCAGTGAAGATTTGGTGGAGGAGGGGGTGAGCGGATGGGGGAGGAGGTAGTTTATGGGCGAACGTGGGGGGAAGGGGTGGGTAGTTTGTGGGCTGATGTGAAAGGGGGGGGTGAAGTGTATGAGTTTTACAATACTGTGTGCACGATCATTGACATATAGCTACCACATTATATATTGTTTATCAATTGCTTGCGTTACTCGCTGATATTACGTCATCAAACGTCACTATAATAGACAAGATGATACAATTTCATCACGAGGATCTTTTGATTTATTTACAAAATTTGATATTTAGTGCATTGATCAAGGAATCAGAGTGTTGTCCTTGATTTGAAGCCAAATATGGTGGGTTGATCCATTTGGTGTTCCCAACTGAACCCACGGCTCGTGATTATGCAATCCCAATTTGAAAGGCCCAAACACAGTGTTAATGTGTCCATTAATTTAATAATCCACCTAAACGTGTCGCTGATGTCCAGCTTGTCCATCAATGGCGACACCTGGGGCACTCGAAAAGATCTCAGAACGAGATGTCACATTGGTCCAAGAAACTCCATCGTTTTGTTTATTATTCAATCCATGACTCACATATCCACTTCATATGATTAGTCATACAATATCTCATTAATGAATAATTACACTTTATATGATTGGTCATAAAATATCTCATTAATTAATTGTTACACTTTATATGATTGGTCATAAAATATTTCATTAATTAATAATTACACTTTATATGATTGGTCATAAAATATCTCATTAATGAATAATTACACTTTATATGATTGGTCATAAAATATCTCATTAATTAATTGTTACACTTTATATGATTGGTCATAAAATATCTCATTAATGAATAATTACACTTTATATGATTGGTCATAAAATATCTTATTGATTAATAATTACACTTTATATGATTGGTCATAAAATATCTCATTAATTAATAATTACACTTTATATGATTGGTCATCAAATATCTCATTAATGCATAATTACATTACATATGATTGGTCATAAAATATTTAATTAATTAATAATTACACTTTATATGATTGGTCATAAAATATCTCATTAATGAATAAATACACTTTATATGATTGGTCATAAAATATCTTAT
>NC_140962.1:146920010-146927510 GCF_056783735.1 Eptatretus burgeri | reverse complement strand
GAGGAACGAATGAGTGAAGGTGAGCAGTGATCCTGGATTTGGGTAGTTTCACCAGAAGGAGATTGATGGTGGACCTTTGTGAGCCCTGCAGAAACCTAGGGGTGAGGGAGACAAAGAAACGGAAAGAGCAACAGGTGCAAGACCAGAAAGGAGGTAGAAGAAGACACAGAGAGATCACAGACATGTCTGCAATCGCGAAATGATAGGTCCATAGACTCAGCTTTATCTCGGGAGAGTCTAATGATCTTAAAAGCCTTGGTTTCCATGGCGTCAAGCTGTGCAAGATGTGAGGCAGGGGAGCCAGCCCAAAGGGGAGAGCAGTACTCCATTGATCTGTGGATGAAGACCTTGCAGGTGGAGAGGAGTTCAGGTGTGCCAAGGAAGGACTTTGCAAGATGGAGGATGCCCAGTCAGCGACTGGCTTTGGAGGCCAAATTAGAGATATGGTTTTCCATTCTTTGTGCGAGTTTCAATTTCCATCCCTGGGGGTGAGTGGCGGATTTCTTTAATAACGCTCCGATTGGTCTGTTTGGAGTGCCTTGAGTTCATGTTTTGTTCTAGTAGGCTTTCCTTCGAGAGCGTATTGGTCGAAATTACTTGCTGGACCCTCTGGTGATAATGATACCAAACTCTCTTCGACTCACCCGACTGGCCTCGGTGATTGCCCTTTCTACGGCGGTTCACAGCAGAGGGTCGAGTATAATGGAGCCTTTTTGTAGTTGATTCGGCAAAGGGGTGAAGGTAATTTGGGACAATGTAGATGTTCTGTCAGGAACTGCAGTAAAACTTCCAATGTGGGGTGAAATTATCAAACAACTTCATCACCCTCGCTGGAACAACTTGCCTAAAGGCCCTTAATAATAAATGTGGTGAGTGGTCTTTTTGCACATGTCAATTAATGGTGGATTTATGGTGTTTAAAGTGGTAGTCAATGGTAGTTATTGTCGGGGGCAAAAAGGAACGGTATCTCAATCGTACTGAATGGTTAGTTTGTTGTAAGGGTAGTTATTGAGTTGTGAGTTAATGAAGACAACATCAATTATAACTCTGTGTTCAGACAACATAGTTATAACTCTGGTCCAAATACGCGTGATGTCAGAAGTGCTCTTCTCAGCCAATCGTAGATGAGATGTGGCTGCCAACGCCGAAATGACTGGGAAATGCAATGAGGTGCTGAAAGTTGCATTAAAATAAATAAATAAATGAATATAATCTTGTGAAATGGAAAGTTCTGTTGTGACAGGCTCTGGTCATTCTCAGGTTTTGAAATTTTAATGTCGATGCACGTTAAAACAATAATTGTACGCAGAAATGTCGGCTTGCGGTGGAGCTGAAATGAAAGAGGGCAGCAGGTTTACAAACTGGCAGGAGATCAAAGCGGGGGGGGGGGGAGGAGACGTGGGTGGAAGAGTGGTAGGAAAGGCATGGGGTTGGGGAGTGGAGCATCCCAGCTACCTTCTACTTAGAGTGGAACCGGGATGGGTATTTTTGTTCTCTGGAAGGTCGAGGCTCTTGGAAGAGCGAGATGATGGGTGGTATGAACTGATGATTTTATATGGCAGCTGGGGAACTCCCGGACACAATACGAAAGGGCAATTAACGAACAGGTAAAGAAGAGTGAGACACTGCAACCTGCAAGAAAGTGGGTTGCGAAGGGAAGGGTTCATGGGGCCAATAACGATTGTGGATATTGATGGGGGATGACATGAGCTTCTGGTACACCACCTGCATGATGCTTGAGAGAGAAACATGGGATAGCATGACCTCTGGAAGGTGGTTCCACAAGGGAGAAGTGAGGAACGAACGAGTTAAGGGGTGTAATTAATCTGGATTTTGGAAGTTCAACTGGGAGGAGGTTACTGGAAAAACGTGTACACCCTGGAGTTGTTGTTGTTGTTGTTGTTGTTGTTGTTGTTGATTAGCCCCGGTAAGTTTTGCTCGAACAGTCATCTGACAGAGATAGCCAATCAGTCTCCCAGGAGCAATGCAGAGATCCCTCATTTCCAAGACGTTATGCTCTTACCTTCTTCATGCCAGCACCATACAGTCTTCCAGAACGACACCCTTGACCGGAGTTGTTAGGGATGGTCGGAGGGCTGAAAGAATAGAGAGAACACGACCGAAGGAGAGCTGCCTGTGATGTGACAGTGGCAGATCTTGTGCTTTGGCTTCATCGCTGGAGAAAGGTAGAGGTGACCATGGGCAGCACTCTTGAAGGACTTGAGGGAGGGGCATGAGAATAAAGACAGAGGGAGTCAGTTCAACAGACGAGAGAATAAAGGGATGAAAATAATTGGGGTGAGAGTTCAGCTTGGCATTGAGGAGGGTAACAAGGTGTGGCATTCAGGAAGACCGTGTGCAACTACATGGGCTGCAACAAGATGGAGGGATTAGAGGGCGAGGAGCAGACCTCAGGCCTCGGCCTCCTGTCGAGAAATGCCAACACTTTTAGGAGATGACGCAATTATAATCTTAACCTGAACTGAATAAATATAATCAATTTCACCGATTCATTGCATTCGAGGCCTCCTTGATTTCCTCATAGTACAAGTGTGGTTCGCTAACAGCTCCATGCTATATTGTTTGAGGCCCGGACAAAATGGACATGCTTGCACATTTTACGAGGTTTGTGGTGTTTGTTTTTTCAAGTATCATAATGCTCCACGTGATTAAAATCAAGGAAATCACGCTTCCAAGCGAGTCTGATGACATTGATTGTCGGCTGCTTGGCTATGCCATGACGTGGGGCGGACACAGCCCAAACCACCAGGCTTTGAACGAAATTAAAGATGGCGGCGCACACGTGCCTCCACACGCGTCGTTGACTCGTCGGAGCGAGTTTGCAGCCAAAGCCAATGCTTTCTTGTTGCCAAGCCTCAGCGAGGGCCGAGGGGCATTTGATGGCTCACTGTGATTTATATGCAATGTGGAATAGCCGTCGATGAAAAATGTCCCCCGTGCTTGCGTCCGTTGAAATTCCTCATCGGGGATGCATGAACTCGCCCTCGACTCGGTTGTTTCTTATTTACAGCAGAAAGAATGATGCACACATGAAACAAAACAAATTAAAAAAAAACAACAACCATATACTCTATCCTACAGAATAGCAGCGAAGCGGCGGAATACATTAAGCCGGCTATCCTCGACACATAACCACTCCATCAGGTGGTGTGGCTGGAATCGAGCCCACACCGGTTATGGCAACCCAACAAGGCTTCACCCAGTCCGTCACGGGTCCGGCCGCTCGGTGCGCTGCTACTTTAACCGAATTACCAATACGTGCCTTGATTGCCGAACACATGATGCATCATACTGAATATGGATGAGTATGATTAAAAGTGGATTGGGTGAGAAGCTTTCACCTGCAGAGCATGAAACACCTGGGCAATTTTTACAACGACCAAATAGGTATTATTATGTCGGATAATCATGGTGTTCCTTTGTCCGTCAGGTTGGGTAGTAACTAGCAGATTGAAGGGCAGACATGTTGGCCTGTTTCCATGGTCATTGTCAAATTGTAACGTCAAGTTGTGTGTGGCCGAGAGCATCACAGCGGTGTTTGGACAATATATGGATTTCTACTGAAAGGGTGTCACGAAGACTTTGTACGCAATATCGGTAGATACCGTCCCCATCCACATTATTGTAATCGTGGGAAAAAAAAGACTCCTTCAAAGCAAGTGTAAGTTAATTTGTGGAATGAAGCATTTACACTGTAGATCTGATGTGGCATCCCAAGATGTCCATCCCAAAGTGGTTGGTCAACCGACAGTTGGTTTTGAAAGGGCAGTGTGATGTAAATGTTGTGAACTGTCCTACCCTCGGTCTAGTACCGGAGAAACGTTCAATTTGAACGCAATCAGCTCTTTACCTTGCACCACCTTGATTGTTATTGAGTTTCATTACACGTTTGGCTCCTTTGTTTAAGCACACACCGTTAAGAAATGGGGGGAAAACGGTTCATTTCATGTTTTGGGGGTGCTGCCGCCTTGGGTCAAAATACACACAAACACATAACATGTACACACACACACATACATACTATGCACACACAAACACATTCACATGTGTCCACACACACACACACACACACACACACACACACACACACACACACACACACACACACACACACACACACACACACACACACACACACACACACACACACACACACACACTATCATGCGAGACCCATAGCGTACAAGTCCTCAAGACCGGACGCTGACCTGTCATCTCCTGCTATGGGTGTTTATTATTATCAAGGTTCCATTAGAATATAAAACACGAGTGTTGTGTAAAAGCGGAAAGGTCGTCCGTACTCAGACCCACATCGTCAGCACTCGTATATCATGTTTTGACAAATGCCATTTATCGAGCTGTTTACAATCCACATATGAAATTGTATTGTGAGTTATGATATCCTGGAGGGTGGAAAAGTTGTGCAGGCCGAGGCTGTTAAGCTTATTAAGCATATCAAGTATATCAGTGATGAAGTGTTATGATGAAGTGTTATGATGAAGTGTTATGATGAAGTGTTATGATGAAGTGTTATGATGAAGTGTGATTTAAAAATTATAAAATAGATTTAAAGCAGCCTGGTGTTGGCGCAGTGGTTCGGGCAGTGGCTTGGGATCCAAAAGGTCCTGAGTTCAAGCCCCGTTGGGCCACTGAATTAATACACCAGGGGGTTGACTCAGCCTGTCATCCTTCCGAGGTCGGCGAAATGAGTACCAGTGTACTGGGCCGGTGTATACCCCGGTTAAAATAGGTATACCATATCCCTGTGTCGTAAGAGGCGACCAGGGTTGCGTCAGGAAGGGCATCCGGTGTAAAACATGTGCCAAATCACTATGCGGATCATACGGATGATCCGCTGTGGCGACCCCTAACGGGAGCAGCCGAAAGAAGAAGAAGAAGAAGAAAATAGATTTAAAGCGCGACTTCCGGGATATTGCCCTGACAGCTAACAGGATGAAATGAAAGCAAAACTGCAGGAATACATCACATTGTTTATTTACCGACATAACGGAAACACGTTTCACTTCTTTCAGCATTACTCAAGGGTAACCTTGTTCAAAGGTAACATTATTCTAAGGTAACATTGTTCAAAGATAACCTTGTTCAAAGGTAACATTATTCAAAGGTAACCTTGTTCAAAGATAACCTTGTTCAAAGGTAACCTTGTTCAAAGGTAACGTTATTCAAAGGTAACATTATTCTAAGGTAACCTTGTTCAAAGGTAACATTATTCAAAGGTAACCTTGTTCAAAGATAACCTTATTCAAAGGTAACCTTGCTCAAAGGTAACATTATTCAAAGGTAACCTTGTTCAAAGGTAACATTATTCAAAGGTGACATTGTTCAAAGGTAACCTTGTTCAAAGGTAACATTATTCATAGATAACATTATTCAAAGGTAATCTTGTTCAAAGATAAAATTATTCAAAGGTAACATTATTCAAAGGTAACCTTGTTCAAACGTAACACTATTCATAGATAACATTATTCAAAGGTAATCTTGTTCAAAGATAACATTATTCAAAGGTAATCTTGTTCAAAGATAACATTATTCAAAGGTAATCTTAATCAAAGGTAATCTTGTTCAAAGGTAACATTATTCATAGATAACATTATTCAAAGGTAATCTTGTTCAAATGTAATCTTGTTCAAAGGTAACATTATTCATAGATAACATTATTCAAAGGTAATCTTGTTCAAAGATAACATTATTTGTAGAATGAATAAACCAGCCTTGAATAGGTTGGACTCTGGTTTGGTTAGACTGGGTGGTTTCGTTATACTTGTTGGTTTAGTTGTACTGGGTGGTTGGTTACACAAGACTCGGCACTGGGTGATATGGTAATACTTGGTGGTTTGGTTATACTGGGTTGTTTGGTTATATTGAGTGGTTTGGTTACACTGGGTTGTTTGGTTATACTGGATTGTTTGGTTATACTGGGTGGTTTGGTTATACAGTTCTGGCCACTGGGTGGTTTGGTTATATTGGGTGGGTTGGTTTTACTGGTTGGTTTGGTTATACTTGTTGGTGGTTTGGTTATACTGGGTGGGTTGGTTATACTTGGTGGTTTTGGTTATATTGGTTATACTTCGTGGTTTGGTTATACTGGTTGGTTTGGTTATACTTTATTGTTTGCCGTTGCCTTCCCATTTTCAGAGTAGAAATTATGGATTTGTTCTGGGTTCTGACGATAACTCGCCAACACTTCTCGAAAGACACCGTGAGGTATTTCACTCAAACAACCAACGACCAGTGATGAAAGAGGAGCCCTTCAGCTAAACTAACCTCTTACCGTTCATCCTGCATGTCAAACACCAGGTTGACAGTTTCGAGAGCAGAGCAACAACTTAAAGCTGCTCGAGATTCGAACCCAGGTTAGACAACTCATCATCAGCATCATCATCATCACCATCTTTCATTATCTTGCATCTGTTACATCAGAGACAGTAATTGCACTTGTTCGGGGAATTGGATGGAAGAACTCCAAAAAGCCATCGATTATCGGTATCGGATGAATCCATGAAATCCTAATGTTTTCGAACTCGCGACTCACGTCCTGTACTTCTTCACTCGGTAGTGTACAGTCATAAGAATGGTCTAGTTAGGGTTCAAGCCCCAAGAGACTGGAATTTGACTCGAAAACTTCTCTCCTGGTGTTTCATCACAAGGTACTCAGGTTTGTCGTTCAGGGTTGGTTAAGCTGGGTAATGGGACAACAGAAAAACAATAAGGTTTGTGACATAAACTGTGAAATTTGAGTTGGCATCATTGGAAAATAAATCCCATAACAGCCATATTATCCGGTCAACGCCCGTGAGTGGTTCCCCTGTTAGCGTACAAAATAAATAGATGGCTTGTATCATTTTAAATGACTTCAATGTTTACTGTATTAACAGCAATAACCCTCTGTTGATGTTTTATAATTTATGTTTATTTAAATTATATTTTGCAAAAGGATGAGGATGAATACATATTTTAAAAACGACCTCATCAGTCCACAAATTGTGCGATGTCCGCATCATATCCTACGTACTTTGTGAATTACACGAACGGATTGAAAATCAAGAGGCACCCGAAACATATGCTCCTCTCTCCCAAGAGGCCTCAGGGGGACATCACACTGCTGACGGATACCCACAATGCTCGTGATGTGGCTCCCAGTTGTATTGAAAGGGAGCGATCCCTCTGAGATGATCCTCCCATGGAAACGTACAGTTGCTCAGAGACATTTGTAAATGAAAACGTTCAGTCTTTCGAGGGAAAGTCCTGAGAACAATATCTCGCAACTCGTGTCCAAATTGAGCAAAAGCTTGAGTGGATTTGGGATCGTAAGTGTGTTAATTATCATGTGATTGTGACGTCATTCGAGCACCATGTGGCCATGAGACAGATGGCTGATCGGTGGGAAAGGCCAGGATTCAGACATGAACCCAAAAACCTAATGGGAAGGAGGAGAGAGCAGCAGGTTTACACCCCCTT
>NC_140962.1:146852510-146917510 GCF_056783735.1 Eptatretus burgeri | reverse complement strand
GGCGCAAAAATTCAAGCAGCTCGGCTTTGTTTGATGGCTTGTGACCATCCATCTTCCTCTTGATCACATTCCAGAGGTTTTCAATGGGGTTCAGGTCTGGAGATTGGGCAGGCCATGACAGGGTCTTGATCTGATGGTCCTCCATCCACACCTTGATTGACCTGGCTGTGTGGCATGGAGCATTGTCCTACTGGAAAAACCAATCCTGAGAGTTGGGGAATATTGTCAGAGCAGAAGGAAGCAAGTGTTCTTCCAGGACAACCTTGTACGTGGCTTGATTCATGAGTCCTTCGCAAAGACAAATTGACCGATTCCAGCCTTGCTGAAGCACCACCAGACCATCACCGATCCTCCACCAAATTTCACAGTGGGTGCGAGACACTGTGGCTTGTTGGCCTCTCCAGTTCTCCGTCAAACCATTAGACAACCAGGTGTTGGGCAAAGCTGAAAATTGGACTTATCAGAGAAGATGACGTTACTCCAGTCCTATACGGTCCAATCCTTATGGTCTTTTGCAAACCTCAGCCTGGCTCTTCTTTGCTTCTCATTGATGAAGGGCTTTTTTATAGCTTTGCACGACTTCAGCCCTGCCCCTAGAAGCCTGTTTCGAACCGTCCTCACCGTGCACTTCACCCAGCTGCCGTTTGCCATTCTTTTTGTAGGTCACTTGATGTCATCCTACGGTTGTTGAGTGACATTCGAATGAGTTGGCGATCATCCCGGTCAGTGGAAAGTCGTTTTCGCCCTCTGCCAGTCTGTAGCTTTGTTGTCCCCAATGTCTGCTGCTTGACCTTGTTCTTATGAACCGCCGTCTTTGAAATTTTAAGGATGGAGGCAACATGACGCTCACTGTATCCCTCTGCCAGTAAAGCCAGAATTGAATCCTTCTTTTCCTCACTCAAAACTTTTCTTTTCAACTCTTTTGGCATGGTCAATAGTTATTTTTTTGATTCCAATTACTTTTTAGGTACTACTCGCACTGTTTTTGCCATCCAGCTGGTCCTATTGCAAGAGGATAGTGATGACCACAGTAGTGGTTTTTATACTTTTCCTTGTTAAATAAGATTCGGTTCAGGTGATCACCTAATCAGTACCTCACTAAGTGGAATGAGGTGTGCCTGTGTTGGAATTCAACAGACACTGGAATGGAATGGCTGCCATACATGTGGAGATGCTGATTTAAAAATTTTTTGGAGTGGTCTCTTATTTTTTTTTTCCCGAGCTGTATATATACATATATATATATATATATATATATTTTTTATATATATATATATATATATATATATATATATGTAAAGATATACATACATATATGCATACATATATGCATATATATGTAAGTAAATATAAATATATATACATCTTTCTATACATGTACATATATATATGTGTATAAAATGAAATATACATAAATAAATAAATACATCTTTTAATATATATCGAAAAAAAACACTACACCGGTGACAATTTGCACATGTCCATTGCAGGAAACCCTCTGGCATCCGGAGCGAGCCTTGAGGAAGCTCTTATGGTGTCAGATTATATGCGAGCACTTCAACACAAGCACCTCTTCACATGTGTTTTGTAAACCCCTAGGTTTTGGGAAACAGGCCACTGTGTGTGTGTGTGTGTGTGTGTGTGTGTGTGTGTGTGTGTGTGTGTGTGTGTGTGTGTGCGTGTGGCCATGACTTCCTCAGGTGTGAGGAGATGGATGTCGGGTTTCACTCTGAGATCGCCGGTTATCTCGATGTTCTTTTCTCCCTCCTCTTCCTTCTCCTCCTCCATCATGTTGCTTCCTGACATACAGCTGGGAAAATGATTGTTCTGTTCTGTGGGATGCCGGCCTGATGAGCGCACGATGAGTTGACAAGGGAAACAACGAATGGGGATTTCATTTACACACTTGGCTTGGAAATAAAGCAAAGAGTGAAATGGAACTTTACGTCATTAACTTTCTGCTTGGTTCTATGCAATCGACATTGTCATCTTATATCAAGGCGCTGCATGCATGCGCACACGCGGGCTTCGAGCCCGGAGATTGCCAAGAGCGAAGGCTTCTTTGCAGATGGCTCAGCACCTCTGCCAGGGAGAACAGTTGCAAGAGACAATCAATATTTTATTTGAGTTCTGGCCTTGATCAAACACAAATGCTTTGACTTGATCTCTCATTCGAGGTTCCATCACATTCGGAGCTTCAGGAAGTTCCTTGGATCAGCAGGTAGCCTTTAACGAAGCAAGGCATCCAGTCCTTCACTTGATCGGTGCAGGGGGAGGTCGACGTTGGCGATTTGGTAAGGGTAGGGTCATCTTTTCTGAAAAATTGTTTAGGATTTTTCAACTTTCACATTTTTAAACTGAACAGCTGAACAATCCGCATCTTTAGACGCATGGGGATGCCAAGGAAATTTTTTTTTGGGATCCGGGGGCACAATCCTGGAGGGATTGCCACTCCAACCCACGATACTTGAATGGCTCCTCATTCTTCCCAGAAAGCCGGCGGTAGTCATTTTGACGACCTCAAAAGGATGACAAGCTGAATCAACCCACCCAGTGTTATTTTAACGGCACGACAGGGGCTCAGACTCAGGACCCTAAGATCTGAAGCCAACCACCCTCACCGTTCAGCCAACACTAGGCTTGCTGAAGCATAAATTAGAGCTTAAATTTTGAGAGGTGTATTCACATCATCATTCCATAGAGTGTAAATCACCTTACTTGTTTGTTTCAAGGAACATATACCCCCAAAGAAAGACGGGTGAGGGGAAATATACACAAACATGAAAAAGTAAAATGGCTGCCAAGATGACATCCACAATGCACCTGATGCCAGCCAGCAGTTGCCATGAGAACCGATTACTGGGGTTGGGGTTAGAGGCTCACCGAGGCCATTAAGAAGGCAATTAGCACAGAGTGATGGTGATTTGCCCGAGATACCTCCCTAGTTGTCGCTCCCTCAGGACAGCAGATATGTCAGCAGCTGGGTCAACAGGTCGATGTACTTCTACCGCAGCACTCCGTATGGAATTTTAAAGATTTTAGTGCCGCGGCAGGTAATGGTATAACGAAGGGTTCTGCCGAGATGCTATTCGAGAGAGAGCGACCCATCTCGCGGAGATGACATCGGAGCAGCCTGATTCACTCTCATTTCACTGCGGAGGCAAATGTGATGTTGATTTCCAAGTTACATATTTCTGTAAAAGTCAGGTACTAGGAAAGTTGAAAACTTCCATCAGTTGTCCTCCAAAGTTCAATCGCAACTTGATGAGAAGGGCAATTGATCGGTCGGCCTGCACCGCTTACCGGATTGACCGGCATTAACCTGACGTGACAATAAATTAAGCCCAGCTCGGTATGAAAGTGCCAACGGAAACACCACAAAAGGCCGGGATCAGGTTCGCATCACCACCCCGATTGTGATATACTGCGCATACCGGTATATGTGAACATCACACTCTTCAATTTGCCTCACCCAATATCAACATGGCCAAAAAACAAAAAACGATGTTCCAACCTTTATTGGCATAATGATCGATGAAGTTTTTCCTTCTGAACGTATTCATTGCTCAGTGCCTATTGAGTATTTGGGATTTGTCGCTCGCCGAAAAGGCCGAGAACGTCTCCACGACAGAACGTCTGCAGCGGTTCGAAAAAAAAAAACACGACATCCCGAGATGCATCCACGAGTCCAGGAACTGAATGCGATTATTTCTAAGAAAATAAGCAAATCATTTTTAAGAACCAGTATTTAGATAGATATTTAGCTTACCCAAAGGGCTGTGGGGCCTTCTTCTCAACAGCAATGAGTGTCATGTTGGGCAAGCTAGATTACAAAGCCTCTAGGGTTCCAGACACAAACAGGCCTCCCTGTTTGCCACCGACTGTTGAGACAACAGTGTTCATGACAGGCCATCCATCAGGATTATGACCCTTAGGCTGAGGACCATAAAGATGGTGCTATGCAACAGCGCCGTTTCCTCTAGGTCTCATGCACCTGGACTATTGCGTAAAGGAAGCTCCTCGTGCGTAGTACCTGATACACGGTACCCTTGGGTTGGTCCCACCGTTGTTTTGCAATCAATTGCCATGCTTGGACGTGGTATCTGCTTTTTCTAATTGAATCAGAATAATCTCATAGGGACAGAACAGTGGTGGTAAAAGAGTTCATGCATCTTTTTTTCAGTTCATTCATTGTTTCGATCACGTCATATTGCTCTTTCAAGCGTCCCTCTTTCCATGCCACTTGACATTTCAATTGTCTCTCCTTCTGCTTCACTCATCTTACGGCAATCTCTTTTATTTCCACGTGTCAGCGATTTTGCCCTGATTTATCGAGGTCGAGATTCGTCGAGGGTAGCCTTGTGGAGCCTGCAAGCGATGGCTATCGATGTAAGGATAGCTTGCTATCCACTTTGTCTCGCAGGATAGCACTTACGTCTGATCTGATGTACCATGCTCTGTGTTACAGAGCGTTGGTTCTGCCGGAGCAGTTTCTTGACCAAGGGTCATGGTGGGTGGTTTGCCATCCTTCTCCCAGCAGTAGTTATGGAAGAATTTTGGAATTTGGTCAGCATGCCGGCGACAGCTCGGCTACTCTACACGGAGGACGCCGTGGGATCTTTAAGATCCACCATCTAATGTCGGCAGACGGGGCACCCAGCTTAACGTCCACGCGGTGGATGGCACACACATTGATAAATCACCCTGCCTCTGAAAAGCAGGATGACAGGATTCAAAGCCAGGGTAGATGGCTTTGTCATCCCAGCACTTACATAGCAGGCTGTTAATTATGCTTGTGAAGTACATGAATTGTACCTAACACCTTAAAGGAATATAATGTTGTTGACTTTTAAAATCACCAGGTAAATCAACATTCGGAGGATGTGAAAGGTTCACGCTGCCAACAGCTTCGAAGCCGGCAGCGGTTTCCGCTCAAACCCAAATCTCATTGGTGGGAAGTTCTGGAAGCTGCTGTATGTTTTTTTTTTTAACTCTCAAAAGTAATAGCATTATGCTCCAGGTGGGATGTAACCTCCAGGTCAGACCGAGTAAACTGTCCCAGGAAAGCACAATCTGTTAGTTAGATAAGTCACTCAAGCTTACCTGCTTGGCTTTTACACATCCCGGGGCATTCGTTAGGTCTTTCTGCATGCCCAAACAACCCTCAGAATTGGTCTGGAATCTTTGACACCTGAGGGCCCTTGTTCCTTTGTTGGCACCTGTTGTCTCAGTGGATTTCATTAGCCAGCAAATGGCATTTTGGTGGATCCTGGAAGCGCTTTGTCAGAACAAGTCCGACGATGTCGCGGAGTCGTCGCCGGATGCGTATTGTGTGACTCCAGCTTGCTGGGACTGGCAAGTCAAGCTTGTGTAGCAATTATAAAATTATGAAGCGACAGCACTTTTGCTGGTAATTTACGTTTAAGGCTCGTTTGAACAGCAGTCTTTGATAACCGGGGGGGGGGGGGGGGGCGGTCAATATATGTTCCATTTTGATGCTGTGGGCCAGGACTGCAACCCCACACTGTACCGTACATAATAGAGTTCAAGGGCAATGAGACTTGGGCACCTGAGGCTCGAATTTCTCATCCACGTTGAAATAGTTCTTCGATATACTTTGTTTCTGGAATGTAATTTTGGAGGCTGATGAGAGCCAACCATGATTAGCATTCTGAGTGGCCTTCTCAGTGAGCTTGTGTAAGCCGAAGCGAATGCTCGGTGGAGAGACGTGTGAGGCTAAGAGATTAAGAGTGTCCTTCACATCCTTGACTTTGATCCAAATGTTCAGAAGCTAGTGATTGTTTCCTGACACTCCCACACAACACAAACCCCGACAACGTGTTTGACGTCACTCGCATTTCCTAGAAAAGAGCTTGACCCTCACAACACCGCACAATATCGGGTTGATTGCTCCGGCGATCTATGCACTCCGGTGAGACATCAATCATGGCAGTTACAAATTTAACCCCAACTTCGAAAATGATTTTTCCAAAAAAATTCATTTTCCTCCATTTTTCCCCCATTTTTTTTTTTTAACGGTGCTGCAGCTATAGCCCGAGCTTGATCTCTGAACCCCCGCAATGTGTGCAATTGTGCCGAGACTGGAGCAGAAGTATCTCGGTCGGTCAGGTTTTTCGAAGTAGGCCGAAGATTACCGAACGGCCTTCGAGCGGTAACCGACGGTCAATGAGAATCCCTCTGGCTCAGAACGGGGTCAAAGGCCAGACACAAAGGGAACGGTGTAATGTAAGCCTGAAGGAAATTGTGTAATCAAGTTGATGTGAAAAATGAGTGCTGCTATTTCATGGAACATGGATGACTGTTATAAGAGGCCTTTCCTTCCCAACTAGTCATAAAGTTACCTTGTGCAAACTGGACGGAAATACAACACATAGGCCTACTGTTACTGATAAGGTATGTAAGTGTGCCACTCGATAACCTTTTGGGCAATTCACTTACTCCAAAAGAAAAAGTAACAAATCAGATAATGGCAATGTAATTGTACTGTAAGCAATACTACCACATGTTCGGTTGTAAGATTCAAAATGATCATGTTATGCCTTATTGGGCCACGCTTTGGTTGATAATCAAAATGGTTGCACTTGGCAGAATTCTCTTCAGGGTCGTGCTGCATTCGGTTCAAGCTCCGTGCTGTTTTGGCATGGAATGGAATCAATTGTAACATGACGATGACTAAGAGTCAATGAACGAAAAGCAGGAAAACAAAAGACGTTCAATATTAACACAAGTACATGGCGTTTGCACATCGGTTATCAGGCCCAAAATCTTTGCACAGCTGGCAAAGAAGCGGCATCGGTGGAATGGAACCTCCACATAGCATCTTCGGCCATTGCAATCCAGCAAGATGGCCGAGCCACAGAAATGGGCCATTGTCCAAGAGCTGCAGGTCCGTGCAGGAAGAATGTGCCAGTTGGGACAAAATATGGAGTGCAGCGCCTCAAATGAAGACTCGGTAGCTGATGGCAGAACCTGCACAACTTGAGAGAGAGAGAGAGGACAGAACCGCAGGGTGTAAGACACACAAGCACCACCAAGTGATTTTTTATTTTATTATTATTTATAAAAGAAGGCATGCTCAGACAACTTGTACATTTCCAGTGCTATGGCACTCACAACTTTTGGGAATGTGGATTCACCCAAACTTCAAACTGTTCTTCATTTTATTGAAGGCTATTTAACAGCTTCACTCTCCACTGGGACACCACCGAACAAATTGGCCTCAAGCTGAGTGTATTTAATTATTTTTTCTCCTTGCAGTTTGGAATGGAGTTGAAGCAATATTCATATTGCTCTTAAGGTAGTAAGCAGGTTTGCAGGACAGATCTAGGGCGGATCTCTTCACTTGCCACAGTCTTCATTTATCTCCATCTATTTGGAACAAAACTTCAGTATTTTCATGTTCATCTCTCTCCATGTTAAGACCCAGACAGACACCTTGATGACAGAACAGTTTGACAGGTGTGCTGAAAACTCTTCATCAGATAACTTTCTCAAGATCCAACTCAATATCTCAGGAGTCCAGTAGGCTGACACTATGGCGTAGAGGTACGCACACTCGCCTCTAAGCTGTTTAGCCTGGGTTTGAATCCTGACCAAGCTATAAACTGTCATCCCGGTGTTTCACAGGCAGGGTGTGTTGTCCCTTGGATGGACGTGAAACGGGCGTCCCCTGTGCCAGCATTCGTTGGTGTACGTTAAAGATCCCATGGTGTTCTTCACGAAGAGTAGGTGAGCTATCGCCGGCACTATGGCCTAATTCCAAATTCCTGCCCAAACCCGGGTTCTCCTGCTGCCCACAAATGATAAAGCTGACGTTTCCATCCAGGGGGTCCTCCTGATTGATGTGGGTGGTTCTCTCTTGGCAAGCTTTTAACGAAAATCGACAGGATGTTAAACCAGGCCAGGCTTACTACACAAGGCAATGTCCTTTAGTGCATTGGTCGGCCCGAATGGGCAACACTTTGCTTAATAATTGCAAAGTCCATGAGAAATTTAAGACCTTGAATGCGTATCGTCTCCAAGCGATAAGCTAACATCTTATCGCAATCTTTTGCATGCTCTCTCTTTTCTCTTCTTCCTAGTCAATTCTTTGAAAAAGTGCCAAAGAATAATTAGGATTATCACAGGCCAACAACAATGGCGTTTGCACTTCCGGTTTCACTGTAAAATGGATACGTCCACTCTTCACACGATTGGCCAAACTCGACCGAGCTGGTTACATACTTTGGAAAAGGGTTGCTTTGCTGCTCCGAAGAAATAATGGCAACCTCAGTTTGCCTGCCGACACCGGAATGGCTAAATTACATGGAAATGCAATTCGTACAGTATCAGGGGCAGCATGGTTTTCAAATCAGGATTGAGTGGTACGTACAAACAAGGTGCAAGTGCTTCTTCTCTGCTCAGATAGACACCTTTGGTACCATCTCCAGATGAGTGTCCTGGATCATCATCCCATCCTTATACTCAAGATCTGTGATAACAGCATTTACACTTACACAGTCGCCATTGAATCTTAAAGGGATGAGGCATTAATTGGAAAATAATAGATGATAGTTTGTAGTCTTTGTTTGTACCTTTTGTTGCCACTTTTCTCATTTATAAAAAATAGCATGGTGAGAGCAATAAGAATCTGTGAAGACAAATGGTAAAATAATATTTGGAAGTGAGTGTTTGGTTGTATGCAATGTGATGTCACAGTTGCGATAATATATATATATATATATATATATATATATATATATATATATATATATATATATATATATATATATATATATATATATATATATATATATATATATACACATATATATACACATCTGGTGTTGGCATAGTGGTTAGGGTAGTGGCTTGGGATCCAAAAGGTCCTGAGTTCAAACCCCGTTGGCTGCTTGAATTAATACACACCAGGAGGTTGACTCAGCCTGTCATCCTTCCGAGGTCGGCGAAGTGAGTACCAGAGTACTGAGCCCGGTGTATGCCCCGGTTAGAATAGGTGTCGTGGTGTACCATATCCCTGTGTTGTAAGAGGCGACCAGGGTTGCGTCAGGAAGGGCATCCAGCGTAAAAACGAAGCCAAATCACTATGCGGATCATACGAATGATCCGCTGTGGCGACCCCTAAAGGGAGCAGGCGAAAGAAGATTATATATATATATATATATATATATATATATATATATATATATATATATATATATATATATATATATATATATATATATATATATATATATATATATATATATATATATATATATATACATACACACACACACAACTGGGCGTAGTGGCGTGCGCCTGTAATCCGGCTACTCGGAGGCTTGGGCTGGAGAATCGCTTGAGGACGGGTGCTCTGCGCTGGGCCGTGCTATGAGAGGGTGTAGGGTAGCCTGGGATCATGGCGAAACCCAATCCTTATCCCTGTGTCGTAAGAAGCGACCAGGGTTGCGTCAGGAAGGGCATCCGGCGTAAAAAACCTATGCCAAATCATTATGCGGATCATTTCGGATGATCCGCTGTGGCGACCCCTAACGGGAGCATCCGAAAGACGAACAACAACATATATATATATATATATATATATATATATATATATATATATATATATATATATATATATATATATATATATACATACACACATACACACACACACACACACACACACACACACACACACACACACACACACACACACACACACACACACACACACACACACACGGCGCTGCGAGGAGGAGTGATGTAAGGGCCACATCGGCCATTTTGGAGTTAATGCCATAGAGCACTATTTCAACCCTTCCCCTATCATCCGAGCCTATAATCATCATATCATTAAAAAAATGTCGCTTACATCACTCCTCCTCGCCGGGCCTCATATATTACACACAAACTGTTATGGTCATGGGTACCGAGTGTTTTATGAGGGGGTTAATTCCCATTTCTCCTCAGAAGAGCCGAATCTGGGGCCACTGCTCACAATTAACTTTGTGGTACGGTGGGTTGCTATACAACCACGAACCCCAATCAGTTAATCACGAGTTCCAGTGTTCACTGTCTAATTTGCCGTTTAACTAGAGGTCACGTGGCTTCCTGAATGGAGGACACGCCCTCGGCGATGCACCAATCTTATCTTGATTAGATCTTAAGTAAGGCGGCCGAGCATTTACCACTAGTGCGTGCCCACGATGACAGGTTAATTTGTTTGGGAACTACCTCCCAGGCTATCTCAGTTCAGACAATGCTGGATCAATGGAAGGAAAGGACAAGCACGGACAGGTTGAAACGTCAACATGGAATTTATGAAAAAGAAAAATAAATAAACAGAAGAAGTTTTTATTTCCTTGTGGTGAAAATAGGTGAATTCAAATCAATCAAAATCATTTCAAAGAAATAAAGAATTAAACAGACACTAATTGAAAGCTTAGCACAATGCCTTACTGAACGATGAAACACGAGACAAGGGTACCCAGCAGATCATTCAGGAGGGAAAGAAATCCGGTATCGGCTTACCGAGGCAGAAGTAATTGAGTGTCAAATAGAATGTCCCAAAATGTGTGAGCGTGCCTTGGTCCCCTGCCAGCACCCCGCTTCGCCGTGCACCCACCTACAAACAGGCTCAAACACCAATCGGCGTCACGTAGTCACTTCCAGGAACCAGGGACGCCAAGAATCAGGGACAAGCAGAAGCAACAGGAACGGTCCAACCGTCACCCACCGTCAGCAGTCACCAGGAGCCACAAGCAACGGACAGCTGTAAGGATTTGTAAGCCACTGAGGTGCTGTGAGCTGTATCCAGCTGTCACCAGCAGTCAGAGCTGTGAGGCTGTCACCAGCTCACCAACCGACTCTCTGTCGCCAGCTCACCAATCGACTTTTTGTTGCCAGCTCACCAACTGTCTGTCTGTCACCAGCTCACCAACCATCTGACTGGAACAACTGACTGGAGCTGAAATTAACCGTTACCCAGCTGTCACAAAACTGTCAGGAAAATTGTCCTCACGTCCTTTTTATAGGCTACCAGTCGGGGCAGAGCCTCAAGCCGACTTCAGCCAAATCCAGCTTGCCTATTGGCGCATCGTTGTACGTGACCAACTGTCAATCTCACGATCAATCCTTCCTCAT
The DNA here is from genome assembly GCF_056783735.1 of Eptatretus burgeri. Taxonomy (NCBI): domain Eukaryota; kingdom Metazoa; phylum Chordata; class Myxini; order Myxiniformes; family Myxinidae; genus Eptatretus; species Eptatretus burgeri. Next base: position 146,906,362 of record NC_140962.1, on the reverse strand, counting down.
TCAGCCCGACATGAAAAAGAGCCAGCCAGCATCCATAGAGCTGCCAAACGTCGATGGAAAAAGGTGGACCTCGATGCCGGTGAAAGAGGTGGGTGGCAAACATTAATGGAAGATAGGTGGGTGTGGTAAATGATCCACAGCCGTATTTGACCGTCAGAATAACTGCTCGGGAAAAGCCCACGGTGTGCTTAATCAAATGTCCTGTAAGTCCAAAGTGTAAGTAAATCGTTCACCTCCAAGCCAATGTGTCCTGATGGAAAGGGGGTAGACGAGCCTCCGTTGGGCTAATGGCTATCTTGCGTGCATGGATGTGTCATAAAGAGAAAAAGGCCATCCCATAAGAAAGGGAATCTATTCTTCACCCTTCTCCAACGCATCAAAGTTAGAATCCCACCAGACATGGGGATGGGTCTATTCTGGACATGCATTTATAGAAATAACTGTCTGAGGACCTGAATATTGCATTAGTCGGATCCTATTCTGAAATCCATAACAATACACACACACACACACACACACACACACACACACACACACACACACACACACACACACACACACACACACACACACACACACACACACACACACATTGTTACGGGGCCGGGAGGTCGACCGTGAGCGTGAGCGTTTGGTTTGGAGCGCGACCGCTAGATGGAGCCGCAAGCCGGCTCGACCGATCACCCGGAATGTAAAGGTCGTCGCCCCGGATAACTTCGGAACTGACAGGTCCCCTATCGGACCGATCTTCGCCACTGGATAGGCCACGTGGGGTAGGGTCGATTGCCAACTTCAATTTACCTAAGTACCCACGTGGTCCGACTACCGGGGAAGTTCAACCTCGGCCGACTTTGTCCGAATCGAGTCGCTATCGCCAACTCGGATCCGGCGTAACTGAGCGGAATTACCAAAGTCGGGCCGGACCAAATGAACAAGTTATGAACACTAATCCTCAAACACGTGTCATGTCGAGCCAATGAAAGAAACAAAAAGAGCTGTTGCATTCAACAATGGGGGTATTTATTAATAATAATGGGGAACTAGGGAACACATAAGAGCAGATTTAAACCGACTATACGAAATGCAATGCAATCATTTACAGCACACAAAGCACTTAACAGTTCTCTACTTGTTAGATGGGCCCACGGACACACACACACACACACACACACACACACACACACACACACACACACACACACACACACACACACACACACACACACACACACAAGAAATGGTGGCTGATGCCTTTAATACGGACTTCAGCTCAGAGGGACATATGAGCTGAAGCCCAGGGTCTGCCTCGGACCCTTCCACCTCGTGTGGTCTTCAAGCTGTTCGGACCGGGCACCAGCATGTGCCAATCTGGATCTGGATCCAATCCCCATGAGCCACGATCCTTTCCGAGCTCCGGCGGATCCCCTCGCGCTCCGGACCATGTGCTGGTGAGACGAGGCGCCGATCCTTCCCGATCCGATGCGTCGCTTCCCCGAAGAAACACCGACCAAGATGAGGCCAAGAAGTCGCACCAAGCCGGGAACCAAGCAGACCACGAAGAGCTCCACGAACCAAGAAGAGCCAGCTGAACCAGACCACGAAGCAGAGCAACAGCCACCCGAAGAACAACCCCCCGACGAGAACCAATGACCACCACCAACCCCCGGCTCCAACAACTCGCTTCCTTCCACTCACACGAGCCAAGCGGAGAATCCCTTTCTTATGGGCCATTGTCGCCTCCCCCCCCCCCCCCCGCAACCGCGGGTGAGGGCTGTTTACCTTGCTGAATCTCGTGACGACGTTGAATGTTGAATCACGGGACGGGAGGGTTCTTCTTTGTTGTTCTGACCTAACTATTAAAATAAATCACAGCACAATTACATAGATTTACCCATTAAACAATGGAAGGGATCTATCTATAGAACATGTACTCAACGAGATAACTGAGCTAAAGGAACCCGCATGTTGTGTGTGTGATCGATTTCCAAATTTGTAACAATATATATATATATATATATATATATATATATATATATATATATATATATATATATATATATATATATATATATATATATTATACACATCGTGACCTGAAAAAGTATTCACCCCTTCCTAATAATGCTCCATTTAGATGAATTACTAATTTTGTATAAACAATTTTTCCAAATGAACTTTTTTAGTGATAAATGTAGAGATCAAACTAAACACTCATCGTTGAAGGAGGTTACATGTCAGGAATACCTGTTAAAAACAGGTACAAATCAAAATTCACTGGTTGCAAAAGTAATTCAGCCCCTTCAATCAGTACCTGGTGGAAGAACCTTGTCCAGTAATGAATGCGGTGAGTATTTTTGGGAGTCTTTACCAGGTTTACACATTGTCATGGTGAAATATTTGTCCATTGCTCACATGAAAATTGCTCTCGTCCTACCAAATTTGAGGGGGATCATCGATGGACTGTAATCTTGAAGTGTCACCATAAATGTTCAAGTCATGCCTTTGACTGGGCCATTCAAGAACATTTATTATTTTCCTATTCAGCCACTCCAGTGTGGCTTTAGCTTCATGCTTCGGATCACTGTCCTGCTGAAATATGAATCTCCTACCCAGTTTCAGATTCATGGCTGACTCAAGCAGGTTTTCATCAAGGATTCTCCTGTACTTTGCACTTCTCCTGTACTTTGCACTCCTCCTGTACCTTGCACCATCCATTATCCATTCTATCCTGAGAAGCTTGACAGTAGGGATGTTGTTGACTGGGTGATGTGTAGTGTTAGACTTGCGCCAGACATAACGCTTTGAATTTAGACCAAAAAGTTCAATTTTCGTCTCGTCCACAAAACATTTCTCCACATGCTTGCAATATCATTAAGATGGCGAGATCAAACTAAACAGAGGTCGAGTTGCAAACTCCACACGAGCTTTTAGATGCATCTTTTTCAATAATGGCGTCTTTCTTTCCATCAAACCATAGAGGCCAGCTTTGTGAAGGGAACAGGATATTGTTGATTGATGAACACTGACCCCCCATCTCAGACAGAGAGCCTTGCAGATCTTTCAAACTCATTGTTGGATTTACAGTGACATCCCAAACCAGCCTCCTGCTTGCCGGGCTGCTGAGTTTGGATGGACGACCTGATCTGGGTAGAGTCTGGGTAGTATGATACGTCTCCCACTCCTTACTAATGGATTTCACCATACTCAGAGGAATAATGAGTGACTTTGAAATCTTCCTTTAACCCTCTCCTGAACAGTGCTTCTCCACTACTTTATGAACCTCCTCAGTCTTCATGTTTGCCTTGTGTGAGTTGCACCTGAAAACTCCTTAGATAAGTGGGGGAGATTAATTTTTCAGTTAGACCACTGATCAGGTACAGGTGAAACCTCTTAAACTTATTTTGTAACCTTTCAAACAAATAATTTGCTCCTGAAGTGATTTAGGGTAAATTTGGCAAAGGGTTTGAATACTTACACAACTGAGAATCATCTGATTTTTCTCTGTTAGTCAAACTTATTTACATTTTATCTGCATTTTTTTTGGCTTTATCACTTTGGAGTAATTTGTGAAGACTTTGTGTTAACTTTGATTTGAAAGTTTCTTGAAATGAGCTCAGGTGGCATCAAAATGTGAAAACTTGGGAGTAGGGTGAATATAATTTTGCAGGCTACTGTACATTGTGTATATCTACAAATATAAAACAGTGTGTGTATTTTTCCATTTGTCTGCTCCCCATTCATAACGATGATTTAAGTAGGGTTTCAAAGGGCAATCTTTTAACATGACTGTCTGTTCACTATGGTCGTCTACTTTAGAGGTAACAAAAAACCTCGAAAAAACTTTTTCCATAAAAGAGTAATTATGTCTCCTCGAATGTAGATGGTGACTTGGAAACCGAGCCTCAGGGACGGTGCACAGAGGAATTTTTGAAAAAAACATAACCATAAATACAAGGAGGAGGGAGGTGAAATTCACTGCACTTGATGTGCAATGTGCACAGAGTAAAATGCGTGTTCATTTACGTCCGTCAGACGTTTAATAAATAAAGAAGATATAAGCACACCTGGCACTAGGCCGAGGGTTCAGACTTTGTCACACTCATGAGGCTGTACTGTCAAAGTGCAACGTCCCAGAAGATGAAGAAAATAGTGTCACATTTGTACATGTAGTGTTTTATAACACTTTTTCTTGCTACGAAACATCATATCTTCCAGTCTCCTTGAATATTTTGAATAAAATAACTCCAATGCTGAAAAAGTTTTGAAGCTTCACCACCGCAATTGGATCTACAGTGATAATGGCATTTACTTGTTAGCACCGTGCTCGCCTGTTTTCTTGTTCTGTACGGCTAAGAGCCACTGTTAACAGCATGAGTCATCCGAGTAATAGTTTCAGTCTGTTTGAAGAAAAGTTGCTGCTTGATGTTAAGTTATGTCTTTTTGCCATCTTTGCTATGGGGCGAGTGCGATGCAACCTCATTTGCCGAATTGACACGGTTTTCTCACCCCAGTCATCGACGGGGTGGAGAAGGGTCTCGGAGCTTGGCTTTCACTTCCAAGTGCATCGAAGATGCTTTTATCCATCGCACACTCGAACCCCTCTGTGCTTGATTTATCATGTGACCCCATGCAGGAGGGAGCAATAGCAGAAGAATCATCACTGAATACACCTCCTTGTATCTCTTCCTAGATTTTCCATTTTTATCCACCATAGACAGAGTAAATTACTGTCTTTCACTTGTATTTTCTCCTATCGCACCTCTTCCCTGGCTCCTTTGGAATGACAGTAGTTATATGGAGGCCTTTTTTTGGCATGCCAATTACTTACATTTAATGAGTTTCCTTGCAAGGAACTTCATTGCGGGAGGGGGACATTATGCCCATTAAGCCTGCGCAATGGTTGCCAACATATTTTCCACTTGTTCTGTTTCTTTTCAAGTGGCTTACCTTTTTCGAACTCCACATGAATGCTCACGAAAATATTTGTCTTTGTGAATAAGGCGAGGCAAAGATATGTATACATGTTCCTACTCGTAAATATTATGGGACACACACACACACACACACACACACTGTGCTATGTTGAGAATGAATTGCAATCCTTGGTAAGCCACTATTTTATACCTTGTAGGGCCTCCAATTGGACTAACCTCAATGTGAAGCCACCTCTAAGTACTACTAATATTACTAGTCATTTAAATACCCCAAGTACTGCCCTATTATTTTTGTATAAAGGTAATGTGACAGACGTTTGTAATTTGTTTAGGATGCTAGTAATAACTCACCTACTCTTGGCGAAGGATACCATAGGGGTTTAATATACACCAACGAGTTCTGGCGGGGGATGGCAGGATGGCCTTGAGGTACACACACTCGCCTCTCAGCTGTCTTGCCTGCGTTAAAATTTCGATCGAACTATAAACCTGAGCGTTCGTAGGCAGGGTGATTCATCAATGTGTGTGCACTGTCCCTTGGTTGGATGTTAAAGGGACGTCCCTCTGCTGGCATTAATTGGTGGATGTTAAAGATCTCACGTTGTCCTTTAAAAAGAGTTAGCTGGCTATTGTCGGGATACTAAACAAACTACAAATTCCTGCCCTGACTACCAAGGGGGAAGGCAATGGCAAACCACCAAGCCTAATCCTAACCAAGAAACTGATTTTTTAGCTTCAACTTTCTATAACATCACATAATGGTCCATCAGAATCAGAAAAATTCCGACAGATGGTACGCCAAGTTTAACATCCATCCGAGAGACGACACACACATTGATGAATCACCCTGCCTGTGAAACACCAATATGACTATTTAGCTGGGTCGGGATTCAAACCCAGGCTTGACAGCCCAGAGGCGAGTATGCATACACTACATATTGGGTATCTTGCAAGCTCCACCCCAGCTCGAACTACCATTCCTTAATGGGTTGCCTGTGAAATTATTTGCCATCATTGCAGAATGCACCCCATCGTTCGTTCAAATTTTGTCGTCGTCGTTTTCTGCCCTTAATAAGGGTTCCAACAAATCCAGCATACCCTGCCATATTGAACTCGACCAATGTATAACCAGCCTTTCAACTCTCAAAAACCTTTTCCGCAACATAATTGGTGTCACAAACACAATTACGTAACTTTGCTGAAATATAAAATGACGGTTGGTTGCTGAGTGCACAGAAAAACTCTCCTAATTAATAAACAAACTAGCAAAAATAAACCAGAAGTTATATGCTTATTGGATCAGCATGAAACAAGACCTCAAAACGAGTCTTCAATTCCTGGTATTTTGTTCTTTGTTGATTAAATGCCCTTTCAAAGACTTCTACTCCTGCTAAACCGAGACACCTTGCACAGGTAAGAACAAGTCGACATACACCATTGCATAATTGTATCCAGTGCCTGCTGAGCAAAACTAAAAGGTAGTCGTGGAGCTCCCCAGTTGGTAGATAATAAATTTACAGAACTAAATATACCATCTGGAAAATGGGAAACCGCGTGTGTACTGACTCACCCGCTCGAAAGAATGGTCCCGAGAGTTTTCTCTCGACTTGGATACGAGAAGTCAAAACAGATTTTTGACTTCTCCGCACGCGATCCAGTCATGCCGTGAGGCTTCATATTGCTTCAGATTAGGTAGGAGATACGTACACCCTTGCAAAGGCCGTCAGAGTGTAATTGCCCGTTTGGCACCAGGTTGTCACGTGAACGTTTCAACCCGGGCTCGCTCAGCTCTCGCAAGAGTCGATATCTGGAATAGAATAAGATTGGTTGCCATGAAGCGTGTAAGCCACCTGGATGAGCTGCTGCCAAGACAGCAACCACACTCTAATATAGCAAACGGTGTAACCTGGTGCGAAGGAACCTCCATGACTAGACCACTTGCAATCCGCAGTCAGGGCAAGAATTTGTGTGTTGTTCAGTATGCCGGCCATAACTCACTATTCGCTAAAGACACCGTGGGATCCATCCGAGGGAAAGCACACGCATCGAGGCCTCTCCCTGCCTGCGAAACACACCGGGATGACAGTGAATAGTTGGTTTGAGATTTGAACCCAGGCTGTACCTCCAGCCATCCTCCAAGCACAAGAGTTGGTATTCACAGAGAAAATACAATGGGTTTGCTCAAGCACTGTGATGTATCGCTCTGTGACAGGTGAAGCTTTGCAGGTTCTGTTTTTGCTTTACTTGTATGTTTCCTATTGTTCATGGTTAAGCCATGTTATGTTTGGTGTGTCGACCCAGTAAGAGGAGTGAACAGCGCCTGCACGACTATGGCTTTTTCCTCCGATTCGGAGCACACAATCAGTGTTTTGATCTTCTCGTGACAACCGGTTGGTTGCCTTCCTTTGTAAAAACATCAAAGGTGAGAAGCAGCGCGTGTGTAATTCATCTTATAAAACCTGATGGGCAAAGCCTTTTGTTGAGAGACTATTTAAAATCTCACAATTGAGGGGATTAACCCCCCTCTTGCATGCAAGCATAAAGTTATTGCACACCATCGCCACAATGAGAAGGTGGTGTGTGGAGTGGGTGTGATTGCAAGGGAAGGGGGGCAGTTGTTATTTTCTACAAACACATTTTAAGCCTGATTATGAGAGGCATCAAAAGTTCTGCAAACAAGAACCTTACAATAGTCAAAGCCGTGTGTGTGTGTGTGTGTGTGTGTGTGTGTGTGTGTGTGTGTGTGTGTGTGTGTGTGTGTGTGTGTGCGTGTGTGCATGTGTGTATATATACATGTACACAGGTAGTGGACAAAAAAGGGAAACACCATTGTAAAGTCACTTAATAAGGTGTTGGACCACCACTTGCGACCAGGATGCGCAGTGGCATAGAGTCCACCAGTGTCTGGAATTCTGCAGGAGGGATGTGGCACCATTCTTCCAACAGAAGGTCAATCAACTCACACCTGTTTGATGGAGATGGAAAATGTCTCAGTCGTAATTCCAGAATATCCAATAACTGCTTGATTGGGTTGAGATCTGGTGACTGGGAAGGCCATGACATATGGATAACATCAGTGTCATGCTCATAAAACCATGAGATGAGCACAGATGCTCTGTTAATGGGAGTGTTGTTATCCTGGAAGACACCCCTCCCGGCAGGAAAAAACAATGCTGCGACATGGGGTGAAAATGATCACTCAGTAAAATTAAGTGGTGATTGGCATTGACCTTGCCAATTAAGGAAATGACTGCACCAAAACCATGTCAGGAAAATTTACCGCATAACATTACAGAACCATCAGAACCCTTTACTGTTCGAACCAAGCACCTTGAGTTGTAGAGTTCTTCAGGTTGGTGCCACATGTGCACTCCATTTGTTGAGAACATGGTGAAGGGTGATTCATTTGACCATATCACATTTTTCCACTGCTCGGTAGTCCATTGCCTGTCATCTTTGCACTACTGGACTTGCAAACGTGCATTACCAGGTGTGATGCATGGTTTGTACACTGCCACCCAACTATGGAGTTCTCGGCGGATAATTTTTGATGAACTTGGCTGCTTGCACCATAGGTTGAAATTTATAGTCAATTGATCTGCAGTTGCTCGCCTGCTTTGCCTTGCACTTCAAATTAATGCACGGATATCACTATATATATATATATATATATATATATATATATATATATATATATATATATATATATATATATATTGTTACGTTTGAGGGGGGGGTATGCATTCAAAGGGTAATTAGGATGTTTAATTAGGTATGCCATGCTGTTCGAGTTTACCAGGATCTCGATGTAATAAGTAGCAATTCAGTGGTGATAAGTTGTCTAGTAAATGTTCATTTCTTCAAGGGGGAAATGATAATTGTCACGTAATTAGATAGGGACACGGGATAGGGTAAGTGTGTCTGCGTAAACCCCTTTTAGTAGTCCCTGGAGGCTGGCCGTGACGTCACAGGACAGGGCTGCGGATGGCTCCGCCCCGTGATCACGATTGGCGGAAGGCGACGGCAGTGGGCCAATAAAACGGCTCGATTGGAAGTGACGAGGACAGGAGGATAAAAAGGTTCTGTTCGGGGTCAAAAAGGAAGAGGAAGAAGATCGGGACAAAAAGATCGTTTTTTTTTTTTGGTGTGGAGGCTGTTGCGCAGGAAGCGTACTTGTTGTTGTGCTGATTCGATCGTGTTCTTCATCGTGTCTTGGAGCCTTGCTGAGCCTCGTGCCTCACCTTGGTTGGCTCTGGGGTTCTGCTGACTCGGAGTACGGGGTCGAACGGCGGGCGGACCTGCCTCCCTCTCCTGCTCGCAATTTGGCGCCAGAACTGGTTCCCTGGCAGCTGTGAGCGGACTTGGGCCAGGACCAGGAGGTCGACAGCACCACGGTTTCTCCTGCCCCCCCTGACGAGAGCAAGGCCAGCTCGTCCGACGCTGATCCAGGGACAGTTGCGTCCACACCACGGTCCAGCCTGACCACCAGAAGTAGCTACGTTTTGTGTGTGTGTGTGTGTGTGTGTGTGTACTTGGCGCCTTAGAGGGTTTGAGAATTGTATATTCATTGGAATTGTCTGTGTTTTCCCCACGCCCGATCCCACACCATCCCGTCGAATCGCCCCGGATCCCTTTTCTTGCCGAGTCTTGTTATTTATGGTTAATAATAAAAACAAATAAACATCATCAACTCGGTGAAAAGTGACTCGTGCCACCTTCCTCGTCCCGTTTGCGGTCGAGCGATTAGAACCGCCATGTTTGGGTTATAAATAAATAAACCGCCTCCATCGTTTCGGCTCATTCTACGTTGGCGGGACTGTTTAAGTCCCGTGGACGTCACAATATATATATATATATATATATATATATATATATATATATATATATATATATATATATATATATATATATATATATATATATATATATGATTCCAGCAATGTGTGTGTGTGTGTGTGTCTGTGACTGCTGTTTCTCGACAACCGCTGGTCCGATCTAATTGAAACTTGCCAGGTATATTGCTGGGGACCTGAGGATGTGCCTTTTCAAGGTTTGATATTAATCGGACAAGTGCTTCCGAAGTTATGGCCATTTATTTACCAACCAATGACAGGAACCGTTGCTGCGGCCATTTTTTATCAACCAATGACAGGAAGCGTTGCTGCGTAGCCGTGGTCGATGGGGAAGAGAAACTCAGCCGCGTTCACCATTACGGGTTTTTTTCTCTTCTCTTCTCTTCTCTTCTCTTCTCTTCTCTTTGTGTTTTTCCTTGAGAAAAAGGCAAAATACGTTGGTGCGAATTTAATAATTGGTTAAAACTAATGATTTATCAAAACGTTTGCAGATCCAGCAGCCTCCGTATTCTTGCCCTGGACGGACGAGGAAACAAAGAAGAAGCGCCGTTTCCTCAGCGATGTTGTTTATGAAGAGGTGCGAACGAGATAAAGGTGTGTACAATGTACATGGAGACGATTTTTATTATTATTTATTTATTGAAGAAAAAGTTCCGAAAATAATTTATCGAAAAAAGTGCACAACTTCTTTTTGTTTCCAATTGTCAAAACGCTGTGGCCTTTGGAAAATGTTAAGGAATTCAGCTCCACTCAACATGCTTGCCAACGAAATACATCTCATTTTGGTGGTAAAAACGATTCACAACGACGGGTTTCCTTACTCATTGCTCTGCAGTCTGCATTCAACCCCTTCATTTGTCATCTCATTGACCTCATTTCATCTATCTATAATTCCAGCAGTGTGTGTGTGTGTGTGTGTGTGTTTCTGTATGACTGTGACCAATGTTTCCCGACAACCACTGGTCCGATCTAATTGAAACGTGCCAGCTATATTGCTGGGGACCTAAGGATGTGCCTTTTCAAGATTTGATATTAATCGGACAAGTGATTCCCAAGTTATGGCCATTTATTTACCAACCAATTACAGGACACGTGCTGCGTAGGCGTGGCCGATGCGCCATTTAGTTACCAATCACAAGACACGTTGATGCGTGGGCGTGACTGCGTAGGCCGGTGCATGGCCGGCCCACGATGCCGTCACGTGCCGTGCTGGTTACGATGGGGATCGATTGGTGCCTTAGTTACCGTGGGGTAGGAGTGACAATGGTCAATGGCAGCGAATGTCATGGCAAGCAAGGACAGGGAGGTAAACTTGATTTTAATTAACTCTGTGTGTAAGTATCACAGCAGTTGTTACTTCAATGCAAGCGATAATTCGTGGAATGATGTGAACATTCCTTACGGGCACGCACTACTTTTGGATAGTGATGACTTACTGTATTCTAATAATTTCTCGATTTCTTATCCGCATTTATAGATAAACACAATGCCCCAATCCAGTCGTTGTTTATGAGAGTGAAGGAATGGCCTGTGTGTTTGTTTGAAAGTTTGTTTTTTTTGCATGTACGGCCACGCACGTATGGGCACGTGAGAGCGAAGGAACAGCCTGTGTGGTTGTTTCTGGCACGCGGTTTGAAAGTTTTTTTTATTTTTTTTTGTATGTACGGCCATGCACGTACGGCCATGTACGTACGGACACGCACATACGGACACGCACGTATGGCCATGCGAGAGTGAAGAAACGGCCTGTGTGGTTGTTTCTGGCAAGCGGTTTTAAAGTATATGTGTATATATATATTTGCGAATTCGCGCCCGCCGGCGTGTGAACAGCCACGTAACTCGAATCGCGGCACGTCGCCCACCGGACGGACAATTCTGTCGTGACCCTCTCGGACTAATGCTGGGAGCTAGTCACAGGTGGGCCTTTCAGCCTCACCACGATCGTGCCAATCGGCCCCCCGCGTGGGATAGGATTGTTCGCCAAACTCGACCTACCTAAGTACCCACGCGGAGGGTAGACCGGGCGAACGCACCTCGCCGCAGGTCGACTCCGGACACGGGCCACTTAAGCGACCCGTCCCGTACTATCGGGATAACCGAGCGGTGTTATCGTCGGCTTCGACGGTTCCGATTAATTATCGGGCGTATTAAGCCCACTACCAACCCTTTACGTGAAGCAAGGTGGAGATTCAATTAAAGAAAAGACGAAGCGAAACGGGAAAACAGTTCAACATGATGCACATTTATTCCACGGCACACGGAGAGCACACGTATACAATTAAACAGAATGCACATAAAGCAATTGCAACAAAAGAAACACAACAATGCAGATCTACAACCGACTACGCGTACACACGGCAACACTTACACAGTTTTACTTCACCAGACTGGCGCCACACACACACGTTTACACAGAAACAAAAGAAAAGGGCCACCCTCAAAGACAAGGGGGCAGACGGGGCCTGTGGGCCTATATTTGCGCGGGACCTGAAAGAGCGGTCAGGTCCGCGAGACCGGGTGGATCCTACCCGTGTCTTTGTGATGAGCCGCAAATGTGGCAGCGCGGCGGTGCCCCGACTCCGTGCTCCTTCGCGGGTTTCGTTGGCACTGCTTGGAGTGGGGTGGGAACGGGGCCCCCTTTTTGCACTATCTCAGCGCGGGGGAAAAAGGGGGGGGGAATTGTTGATGCTCTGGGGAAAGAGGAGAGCTGGCTTGCTTGGGTCCCGTGACGAGCGATTCCACCGCGACCTCGTCGCCGACCGCCATCTTCCTTGCCTCGGACCCGAGCTCCTCGGTCTCTTCCCCAATTCTCTTCAGCCGACTGCAGCAAACCACCTGTACGCCCTCGCCTCCCGACTCCACTGCGCGCTCCAACCCGACTCTGCCCAAAACACTCTCCGCTCTTCCAAGGCCGACTCTGCTCAAACCGTCTCTGCCGAGACCGACTCTGCCGAGACCGACTCGACCCAAACCGACTCGACCCAGATTTGCCCCACGCTCGGCGCTTTATAGGCCAGCAGGAGAACCCATATGCAAATTTCTGGATCAGAACGAGCTCGGGGGTGGAGCCACGCTTGCCCATTGGACGGAGAAAAAGGGGCGTGAACCTCCCCTGATCCTAGAATTTGCATATCTCGATTCTACACTGACGCGACTGGAGGTGGGGCCAAACCGCCCCACGCTTGCTGATTGGACGGATCAGAAGTGGGCGTGTAGCATTCCTGATCCGAATTCTCCTCGGAAAGGCCGCATTTTGCACTCGCGGCTCGGCGCGCGTCCCGTACGAGCCCAGGACAGCCTGACGCTTGGTGCTCCCAGGTGGTGCGGGAAAGGCTGCAGAAGGAGAGAGGTGAAGGTGGTGGAGGGTTTAAGGTGGTGGTTTATGGCCATGGTGCCGTTTGGAATGGCGGTGATGCGATGTTTGCGGGAGCGAGTTGTGAAGGTAAAGATCGTGGCTGTTGGCGTTGTTGTTGTTGTGAAGCGGCGTTGTGGTTGGTGGTTGTTGTGTGATGGTGGTTGAGACGTGGTTGGTTCAAAATAAAGATAGAACAGAAAAACGACTATCTCAAAGCGTCGCAGCCCGAATGAATCACATTTATTCCCTCTAAACAACGGGTTTGGGGCTAACTACACATGTCCTTACAGAGATATCTCACCTACGGGACCTGAATGGTGGTTTGCGAATTTCCACAACTGCAACAATATATATATATATATATATATATATATATATATATATATATATATATATATATATATATATTTTTTTTTTGCACTACAGCCACGCACGTACGGGCACGTGAAAGCGAAGGAACGGCTTGTGTAGTTGTTGTTTCTGGCACGAGGTTTGAGTTTTTTTGCGGGGGGGTTTGCACGTACGGCCACGCATCTACGGGCATGCACTTGTATCTATATTTCTAGCAATGTGTGTGTGTGTGTGTGTGTGTGTGTGTGTGTGTGTGTGTGTGTGTGTGTGTGTGTGTGTGTGTGTGTGTGTGTGTGTGTGTGTGTGTGTGTGTGTCTGTGACCGCTGTTTCTCGACAACCACTAGTCCGATCTCATTGAAACTTGCCACAGATATTGATGGGGACCTGTGGATGTGCCTTTTCATGGTTTGATATTAATCGGACAAGTGCTTCCCAAGTTATGGCCATTTATTTACCAAACCAATGACAAGACACGTTGTTGCGTGGGCGTGGCCGATGGGGAAGGGAAGCTCAGCTGCGTTCGCCATTACAGGTTACTCGCCATTACAGGTTACAACGTATGGACTTCCGGAGAGTGATGACTTCGTGTATTCTAATAATTTCTCGATTTCTTATGCACATTTATAAATAAACACAAACAAGTTTTTTTTTTTTTTTTTGCACATACGGCCACGCACGTACGGGCATGCACTAGTGTATTCAACTAAAGAAGCATGCTATGACACAACGCTGATGTCATGTGCATAAATTACACCAGCAGATCACCTCCAAAGTCGGAGGCATCCGTGTGGTCTTCGAGCCTTTGCCGACTGAGATTGTCCACAAAGCATGTGGTCACAAACAGACGAAAGCAGAGATGTCGATCTAGATTTCGCCCTTGTTGTGGGCTCATCAGGACAACATACTGCTGATCGTTTATTTCCAATCTGATGTACCTTGGCTCTGCCGAAGCAGTTTCTTGGGAAATGTTATCCTTGGTGGTTTGCCATCCCTCTCCCAGCAGTAGTTTGGGCAGGCAATTGTAATTTGTTCATGATGCCAGCGATAGCTCACCTATTCTTCACGAAAGACACTGTGGGATCTTTAACGTTCATCAACTGATGCGGCAGACGGGAAACCCCGTATAACATCCATTCGAGTAACTGGCACACACAGCGAGGAATCACCCTGTCTGTGAAACACCATGATGGCAGTTTATAGCTGGGTCAGGATTCAAACAGGCAAGATGGTCTAAAGGTGAGTGTGTCTTCCTCGAGGTCGAGGCTACCCTGTAACCTAAACCGACACCTAAACCAACACCTAAACCTACACCTAAACCTACCTGGCATGATGGCTGATAGATACGCACAGTCACCTCTAAGTTGTGTAGCTTGGGTTCGAATCCCGGCCCATCTATAAGCTGCCATTACAGTCATCTATCTATAATTCCAGCAATGTGTGTGTGTGTGTGTGTGTGTGTGTGTGTGTGTGTGTGTGTGTGTGTGTGTGTGTGTGTGTGTGTGTGTGTGTGTGTGTGTGTGTGACCACTGTTTCTCGACAACCACCGGTCCGATCTAATTTAAACTTGCCAGGTATATTGCTGGGGACCTGAGGATGTGCCTTTTCAAGGTTTGATATTAATCGGACAAGCGGTTCCCAAGTTATGGCCATTTATTTACCAACCAATGACAGGACACGTTGCTGCGTGGGCGTGGCCGATGGGGGAGGGAACCTCAGCCGTGTTCCACATTACGGGTTACAACGTACTGACTTCCGGATAATGATGACTTCGTGTATTCTAATAATTTCTCAATTTCTTGTGCGCATTTGTAGATAAACACAATGCCCCAAGTTATGATCGTTTTCATATTAGACGGTGCATAAATTTCGGTAACATCAGAGTGAGCTGGTATGCTCCGAAGCAGGAAGTAATTTCTTTTCTTTTTTTCACGAAGGTTTTTTTTCTCCTCTCTTCTCTTTCTGTTTTTCCTTGCGACAACATTGCGAAAAGGCAAAATACGTTGGCGCGAATTGAATAATTGGCCATTAAAACTAAATTGCGAATAATCGTAACTGCGATATGCGAACTTCTGGACAGTGAGGACTTAACTTCCGGACTTCCGGATAGTGACGAGTACTGTATTCTTTCTCGATTTTTTTCTCTCGATTTATCGACTTACTGTATTCTTTCTTTCTCGATTTCTGTACTTTCTCGATTTTCTTTAACACAATTACCCAATCCAGTCAGTGACGATTACTGTATTATATCTCGATTTTTTTTCTTGATTTATCGACTTACTGTATTCTTTCTTTCTGGATTTCTTTCTCGAATTTCTTAAACACAATGCCCCGATCCAGTCGTAGTTTACGACAGCGAAGGAACGAAGCTGCGCGTCATGCACGTGCAATGGAATCTAACGAAGCACGAACTGCTCGCTTGGCAGACAACACTGGATGTGAGGCAAAGCGCAATGCAGAAGAAACGGATGAAGAACGAACTGCTCGCTTAGCAGACAACATTGAACGCGAGGCAAGGCGTCGTGCAGAAGAAACGGATGTAGAACGAACTGCTCGCTTAGCAGACAACATTGAACGCGAGGCAAGGCGTCGTGCAGAAGAAACGGATGTAGAACGAACTGCTCGTTTGGCAGACAACATTGAACCCGGGGCAAGGCGCCGTGCAGCTGAAACGGATGAAGAACTAACTGCTCGCTTAGCAGACAACATTGAAAGCGAGGCAAGGCGTCGTGCAGAAGAAACGGATGAAGAACAAACTGCTCCCTTGGCAGACAACATTGAAAGCGAGGCAAGGCGTCGTGCAGAAGAAACGGATGAAGAACGAACTGCTCGCTTGGCAGACAACACTGGACGCGAGGCAAGGCGCCGTGCTGGAGAAACGGGTACGTACGGGCATGTGAGAGCGAAGGAACGGCCTGTGAGGTTGTTTCTGGCACGCGGTTTGAATTTTTCTTGTTTGCACGTACGGCCACGCACGTACGGGCACGCACCTACGGGCATGCACTAGTTATAACAATGAGTGTTAAATTACATCGGGTTTAGAACCCCGTCCATCTTGAAGAAGATTGCCAGCCTGTTCAGAATTTTTTTTGGTTTCATTTGTTGGACGATGCAACCCCAAGTACAAAAGAGCTTTAGTTCATTTTACAAATGATAACTTGAAGACTCCCAAAATAACGTCATCCTCTGGCCATTTATGTGTTGCCAAATAAAACGCGGGGGCTTTGTACAGGAGAGGAGGATTTTCGAAGAGGCCATCAAAGGTGGATGATGTAATTGAGGGCAATTAGTGTGACGTCACTCCCAGGAAGGTTTATGCAGTAAGTATCGGAGTGATCAATCCTTCTGTTAAATTATATGCAGGAAGGGGAAGGGGGTGGGGTATGTAAACATCAGCGTGCAGTTGGTCCATTATCTGGTAGGGAATCAAAGGGGACTACTACTAATACTTTAACAGCCCCAATTTTGTCCATCTTCATGTTGGGGTCGGCTGGGGGAATTATTAGATCCTCGTGGAGGATCTCTAAGTCTTACTCACGTTGTTGTTCTTGTGGACTTTTTTGTTTCACAGCCTACAGTTTCATCAAAACTTCCTGAAACTTGGCGTATATATATATATATATATATATATATATATATATATATATATATATATATATATATATATATATATATATATATATATATATATGTAAAAATACCCTGCGCAGACAGTAACCATCTCCGATTTTGAAAATTCCTCCAAGAAAAAAAAGTTATGACGTCAAAATATCTCCGCTAATGGAAATCGCCTAAAAATTATCTCCGAAACTAGGCAAGGTTTTTGAATTATGTTTGCGGGAATCGAACAGGACATCAGCAGAGATGAATTATCGCACATATGATACATCACTATGACATCATATCAATTTTTATGACGTCATTCCTATTTTTTGACATTTTTTGTTTCACAACCCAGAGTTTCCATCGGATCTTCGTGAAACTTGCCATGTATATGCAGAAAGCCCAAGCGCAGGCAGTAACCATCTCCAATTTTGGAAATTCTTCCTATAAAAAAGTTGACGTCATAATATCGCCGCTAATGGAAATCGCCTATATCATTATCTCCGAAACTCGGGAAGCTGTTTGAATTTTGTTTGCGGGAATCAAGCCGGGCATTAGCACAGATATAATTTATTGCAAACCTGGTACATCACAATGACGTCATATTCGTTTTTATGACGTCGTCATTAAGAGGACAAGGATCTTAGCTCATTTGAGCTTGTTTGTCCCAAGTCTTTCACGAACTGGCTGGCCAGGCCTGACATGCAGTAATTTGGAACTTTTTAAGAATGCCCACGATCCCTCAATGAATGGGATATCGGCGAGAGCAGAGTTGGGTATGGGATAAGCAGGAGATGACTAGGGGCAGCTCTGTTGAAGGACTGGAGAGAAGGCCACAAGACAGCACAGCTGGAGGATGTAGGAATGGAGGTAAGCATCCAGTTTGGAATACTCTGACAATCACTTTCGATTTGTCGATTTCGAGTCGTGTGGGACATGCGAAGCGGAAGGCTCTCTATGACGTCATCCGCGACAGCACGTCCCCCCATCCCCTGACACGTGGGCTGTCGGTGCACGTGCTCGCTATCGCTCAATCCCCGTGAGCCGATT
Organism: Eptatretus burgeri; assembly: GCF_056783735.1. NCBI lineage: Eukaryota > Metazoa > Chordata > Myxini > Myxiniformes > Myxinidae > Eptatretus > Eptatretus burgeri. The sequence continues at coordinate 146,888,218 of NC_140962.1, read as the reverse complement.
CGCCAGGAGTGGTGTCGTGGAGACGAATCGTGGCGGTCCTAGTCCACGTGGAGAAGCATATGCGTGGTACACCGAAATGGAGGCCAAAACACAGTGAGTGACGAGGGAAGGGGAGGAAGACTTTTCCTCCTGCACTCACCGTGCGGAGTTTCGAGCAGCGCGGCGACGTCACCGCGTGAGGAGTTTCGAGCAGCGCGGTGACGTCACCGGTGACCGTAGGTGTGGAGTCGTGAGCCATGCGCTGACGTCACCGGCGAGTGCAGAGTCGCAAGCAGCGCTGCATCGGTTCTTTGGAAAGACAAATAAAAACAATCAGAATCGATAAAAATGCGGAAACACCGCGGGTGATTTAGAGATGAAGGCAGACAGAGAATAATTTCGAATTAAAGGGGGAAATGGTGGTTTTAATATGAAGAAGGGGGTCGTTTAATCTATCGATACTTCCAGCAATCTCTGTGTGTCTGTCTGTGACCGCTGTTTGTCGACAACCACCAGTCGGATCTAATTGAAACTTGCCTTGTATATTGCTGGGGACCTGTGGATGTGCCTTTTCTAGGTTTCATATTAATCGGAGAAGTGGTTCCCAAGTTATGGCCATTTATTTACCAAAACCAATGACAGGACACGTTGCTATGACGTCACAATTAACGTCACAATTCTTCTTTATTTATTTTATTTATATATATATTTTTTTTTGCACGTACGGCCACGTACTAGTGTAACGTAATTATATCAAGGCGATGGGGGAGAATAAGACGCTCGCGTTCGCGACGCGACGCATTGAAGTTAGATTCACGTTGACGTTCGACACAAAGATGCACGGCCATCGCAGATCATGAGCTTTTCGTCCCGAAAATGCATCAAAATCCATTGCGTGGCCGCGCCGTGCCGGTTCCCACCACGGCAGGACGGCCTCGGAGCCCGCTCACCCCTCGCGGCTCGGCGCCTGGCCGCAAGTCCCGCCCGGACGGCCGTTTAAAAGCGTTTCCAGGTATCGTGCGTGCTCATTCGGCCGCGTGTGGCGCGCGCGCCCTGGAAACGCCCCCTTCCCCTGTGAGTTGCGTGCTCGCGCGCACTTGGCGCGCGTCATCAACCCCGGCCCCGCCCCCTGGACGGCCGCTCGTGGGAGCCTCGTCCCAGAACCGACGAATCATCCCGCCGGAGACGCTGCGAGAGAGAGAGAGAGACAGAGAGAGAGAGCCCGTGAGTACCTCGATTCCCTCCGCGCTGGTGTCACATCCCATCCAGAGCATCCCTCCGCTCGGTGTCGTTTCGCGGGGATCGGAGCATTGCACACGGTACGAGGCTATACACCGCATCATTTAGAACCTCCTTTATTTGGCGGACCGGTTCGTTTTCACGAATTCAAAGGAAAGGCTGCGTTACGCATGCCCTGCACGCTTCCCTGCACGAATGCATGTTTATACACCACCGAGGTAGTTGAGTAGAGCGGTGTATATTGCGCGGACCGCGATCCCAACTCGTACCTGCAGACACATTCTCACGCCGCAAATGAATAAATAAATAAATACGCACGGTCTACGTTTTTGTGATAATAAATTAAATAAATAAACAGGCGCGCGCTGACCTTCGGACGTCTCCGCTCAATTGCCGCTCTTACCTCAGGAATGGAGTGTTTGCTGACGTCGCAAAACTTTGCGTCCACCCACGGTAGTAAATTCTTGGAAAAATTCCGCCAAACGGACCTCTTGGTTTTGTTTGCTGAAAGCCAAATCTTGGGACTTTGTGAGCCATTTACCCCCGAATAGCTTCTGCGATCGTCTTGAGGATTCCTCGGCGTGGAGGAGCCCGTAAATCTCGCGCCGACTGCTCGCAAACCGCGCTCGGGTTTCGTATTCCCTTTTGTTTTCCTTTCTACCTGAAATCGACACTGCCACGGGTCGTTCCGGGCTGGTTCCGGTCAAACGGCTGACGATGGCGAAACGTGCGGTGTATGGGTACGAAGCGCACGCCCGCACGCGGACGCGCGTCGTTCGCGTCTCCCGGACGGCGGGAACGCAGCGGGGTGGCGGAGCCTTTAATGAGCATAATTTGCCTGGTTTTTGTCAGGACGACACGAGGAAAACGGCTTGCGATATTGTGGTCACGTCATTATGCACTTTTTAAATCTCGGTTTTCAACTCTTCAGCTTTGTCGATGAACCAGCAGCACACTCTTCGTTGTACAACGCCTCATAACCTCCACAAATATGACTATTTCATCGATACAAAGCTTGACACGATCACGCAGACTGTCATACAGTCTGATATTACATCGCTCGGCCACCACAGCGGCTGGAGACCAGGGTTTGTCCTTCACCCCATCCACAAGCTCGGGGAGAGTTCAAATATGGACCCGGGATTGACCGAGGGCTTAGTTCTACAAAAATAAATTCTCATCAATCGGTTCAACAGGTCCTGCGTGCAGGCAATTTGATTAGTGACGTCATATCGGTAGGCTGGCATGCTCCGCAATGCACCACCACACTCCAGAATACGGCGGCTGAGTTGTCGCTCCAAGCCCCAAAACGAGGCTAAAACGTTTGTACAAATAAATAAATAAATCAAGATCACGATTTGTCCCATTTCCCCCCCCCCCCCCATTTATTTGTCCCTCTTCCCATCAAGCACATTTTGACACACGATCGGAGCATCGAGTCCAACGATTCCCTCCTGCCATGTTCGAACTGTGAAGTCTACGCAAGTGACCCCCATCTCTATGTCTGTCTCCAGCGTGTGACCTCTGCTCACCTTTTAGCCTTTCTAAAGCCAAAGATGTACTCTTACCACGTAGGCAAGTTGGTGTGTCCATCTATAAATACAATCTGCTCGTGTGCGACCCGTTTTGTTTGAAACTTCAGTTTGTCTCCACCGTCGTACTTCTGCTTTTTATTTCCCACGGCTTTTTCATCAGTATATATATATATATATATATATATATATATATATATATATATATATATATATATATATATATATATATATATATATATGTATGTATATGTATATGTATATATATATATATACACTGTGTATATATATATATATATATATATATATATATATATATATACTGTATATATATATATATGTATATATATATATACTGTATATATATGTATATATATACTGTATATATATATATGTATATATATATATACTGTATATATATGTATATATATATATATATATGTATATATATGTATATATATGTATATGTATATATATGTATATATATGTATATATATATATATATACTGTATATATATATATATATATATATATATATATATATATATATATATATACTGTATATATATATATACTGTATATATATATATACTGTATATATATATATATATATATATACTGTATATATATATATATATATATATATATATATATATATATATATATATATATATATATACTGTATATATATATATACTGTATGTATATATATATATATATATATATATATATATATATATATATATATATATATATATGCCAGAAACTTGTGCTAGACATAAAATATATCTCAATTAATCATTCTCACTGCTTAATAAGGTCCACGATTTGCTGGCAGTTCCTAAAGCCCCCAACCTTCCTCCCAACCCCAAACAAGTTGGAAACAACCGAGTGGCATTAGTTCTTTGTTTATTCATTTATTAATAAGCTACGTAACTATAAGTGATATCAATGATGTACCAACGTGGATTTTAAAAGCTCTTGACAACATCTGGTAGAAAGAATCACATGGCCCATGGCCCGTGGAGCACAACAATAACATGTGGTACTTCCCCCGTTGTAAGCTTCGCCGGAGGTGCAGGGCGAGCGTTTGGCCTGCAGATGGGCCAAGATGCGTCGTAAACAGAAGTCCACTTGTCATGGCCCATAGGGAGCGGTGGGAGTTGGGAATATCGTTCGTTTGACCGATTGCAGAAGATCTCATGGTCTGAACGCGATGGTCGTGGCGGACGGGCCTGTGAAGCCGTTTGCTCGTTTCTATCCCTGGCAAAATTGCTCTCTCCATCCATCTGTCATTTAAGACCGTATTGATTTTCATTGCATTCAATCTGCTTTGCACGAAGTAAAACTACGCGGGCGAGGCCGGTGGAGAGAGAGGGAGAGGGAGAGGGAGAGGGAGAGGGAGGGCGAGGGCGGGCAAGAGAGAGAGAGAGAGAGTCAGAGAGAGAGTCAGAGAGAGAGTCAGAGAGAGAGTCAGAGAGAGAGTCAGAGTCGTAATATACTGATTATGATTCCGATGTAACTGCGGTGTTGCCGAATAAGTTTCTTAGCAAGTGATATGCTGGGTGGTTTGCCATTGCCTTCACAGCAGTGGTTTGGAATATTTGGCCGTGGTGCCATATATAGCTCACCAACTCTTCACAAAGGACACTGTGGGATCTTCAACGTCCACCAACTAACGCTGGCAGACGTGACGCCTGGTTTAACATCCATCCGAGTCCATTATTGACGAATCACCCTGCCTGTGAAACACCAGGATGACAGTTTATAGCTGGGTCGTGTTTCAAACCCAGGCTGGCCAGCTTATAAGCGAGTGTGCATACCTTGAAGCCATCATGCCAGCCCAGCCCAAATATAGTTGTTAAAAAATTAAATAATGTGGTTATTAAGGTCCACTCTGTACCACCATCATGGAGGGTGGTAATGAGGGTGAAAGGGTGGTCGAAGGCATCTCGTGGAGCTAACAAGACCATAAACCTGTCGATGGCAAAGCAAAGGGCGGTAGAACACGTCGGATGATGCATAAACCATCCTCTGGAGGAACCTTGGAGTTGAGGCTCTGGGTACACCCACCTGTGGTCTTGCCATAATGAGTTTGCTCCGGCGGCCCTGCTGTTTTTCATTTGATGACATTTTGCCTGGTGGGGATTTTGGGGTATGAATCACGTTTAGGGTCCTCTGTTCTGTTTGTACAGCGAATCCTGTGCAATGGGGCAGCAGTGAGTTGAATATGGAGCACGCGCCCTGCTGAAGTGAGTAATGGGGGTGGGCGAGCAGTTCGGCAGGAAGACTCTCATGCTGGATTCATTGTAGTGCTGGTTTCAAACCCAAAAAGCTTGGCTCGCCAAGTAGGGTCTCAACCGAGTTGATCCTTTCGTGGACCTGCAAGGGAAGTGTCACGGTGAATGCAAGATCTGATTCCGTGTGACCGAATTCATTCTTCTCCGTTATTCACAAGTCACTTCCTTTGTATGCAAGGGCATAAATCAGACATGGTGTCTGGCCTTTTGAAGCCAATACCGGTGTCCGATTGGCTTTAGCAAGGTCGTTTATTCAGAAGCTCTTTTGTGGGAGTTGTTTTTGGGATGCGGTGATGTCCTAATAGTGGCTTGCCATCTCAGAGTTGGTTGGGTTCAACTGGAAACAGGGCCATCTCAAGTGAATAGCTATGTCACGATGACATTGCAAGTAGAAAAAAACCCAGCTGGCTCATTAATGACCTCGATGGAGTGGGTCAGTAATGACCTATCTGCCTCATCTGGTCTGGTGGACATGTGGTGCTAGTACACATGTTTATGTGCTAACTCTTAATGCCCTCAGGGAAACATAGTATAGGCATTAAAGTGCCACCTGTGAATCAATCCCACCTCTGCCACCTCACCCTCTCAAAGTCCAGGCGAATTGCCTATCGGCATTCATTCATTCATTCATTCTCTTATTCTTCCGATTGTTTCGTCATGTCCGTGTCTGTTGTGTCGTCCTCCTCACTTCATGTTTCAAATGTGCTGCCTATCACTACCCATTCACGATTTGTTGCACACTCGCTGATTCTTTCCCATTCTGCTCCTCTTCAGGCCATTGCTACTCATTGTTGTGTTATTCCTTCTCTCCTCGTTGTGCATGTCCATCCCCTGCACCCTTTGGTAGCTTGTAAACCCCTTTGACATTCAGCTCCTCCTTGAGCCTAGACCCTTGTATTAAAATAAAACCAGCCGAACCAAAAATCTTCAGACTAACAACATGGGACCCCTTAAAACTGTGCAAGGAGGACATTCTCACCATGACGAGCCACAACTCATCAAATCCGTGCAGTAAGCCATAAAGTTTCACAGCAGAGTTCAACCCAAACACGATTCTTCAGGATCTTGAGTTTTTATGAGAGCACGAACTGTCAGAAGGATTACGACGGGAAAAACAACGGAGCGTCAAATTCACAGGACCTACAAGGGGTTTATGCCTGGTGTTGGCTCAATGGCTGGAGTGGAGGGCTTGGGATCCGAGTGTCCTGAGTTCAAATCCCACTCAGCTGTTGAATTAATACCAGGTGGGGTTGACTCTGCCTGTCATCCTTCTGAGTTCGGCAAAATGAGTGCCAGCTTGCTGGTATCCTGTGTTGGAGTGGCAACCCGTCCAGGATTGTGTCCAATAGCCAAGGAGACTGCTTAGGCAGCACTAACACTCTGTACAGAGTATGGTCCCAATGGATGGATGGATGGATGCAAGGGGCTTGGGGATTGGGCTTTTCCTTCATAATTCTTCCTCTTTTCGTGCCATTGCAAATTCCTCTTCTTCCACATCTTTTGCACGTTGGGTGTGGAATGTGTAAAGGCGTTCTGTTTCGTTTTTGATCGCATTAAGGCTTTTTGCTGTATCACATTCCTGTCAATACACAAACCCAACTTCCAGCTCCCTTCCATCCTTGCTCCATTGAATTTCCTGCATCCACAAGCTATTTATTCCCCAATCTCATGTTGCTATTCTCACCTTCCACCATTTCCTTCCCTCATTTTGCACTCCTTTCCTGGATGATCAGCATCCGGCCAACCTCTCAGCCCTGCTGATGGTATGAATGTATAACAACTCTTCCAGCCGTGACACATATCGTGACCGAGAACTTCAGTTAATGGGAAGAAAAGGAAGCCATGGGAAATGAGAAGAATAACACGAATTGTCCTGCTTTTAACATTTCCTATGCATTTCCTGCCTCCTCCCCACCCCTAAGGCCACGCGGCACAAGGACTTCGCCATGAGGTGCGGGGCCGTGCTCGGCTTTCTTCTGGTCCTGCCCCTTGCCCTGGAGGCCTCCGTGGAAGCGCAGCAGTCCGTATCCAAGCCCCGAGCACACCTTTCCTATAAAAGTGAGTCCCTCGACGTGCCGTGGTTCCGAGCGCCCTCAAACTGTAGCATTTGCTCCTTCTCAGCACTTCTGCTCCAAGTGTCGTAACACTTCTGGTACATCTCCCAAACACGACTGCCTTGGGAAGCCGCAAGACAGAACGGCACATAGTAAATCAATTTCGAACTTGAATAACGTTTAAAACTACGCAGGTCCACGCGTCACAGATTCCAGCATGGAGGACCGCCGGCAACTCCAAGATTCTTTGACACTCCCAAGCAATTCAGAGTGGTCAACGGAACGTTTCCTTCAAGCGAAATGGCAACAGTTTTGAGAATCTGTCAAAAGTGATGTTTTGTTTCCTCCCTTCAATGCTCTCGGGGGAGTGTTGCGGGCCATGTGGCTCGATCTTCCTGCTGGGTGCTCAGAAGATTTGGCAGCATTTCTCTTCTCGAGGAACCGAGCCCTTGGGCACAAGACCATCTGTGGCCTGGTGACCAGCTGTGTCGGTATTTTGAGGGGAAATAAAATGGAATTGAAAAAAAAAAAAATCCTTTTGGCAACCGAACAGATGTTGTCTGATTGCAACAGATGACGAATCGAACGGTCTATAATTCTTAACAGATTTGCTGAATGGTCTTCCTCGCAGTGTTTGTAGCATCGTCGAGCAATGCATAATGAAACCACTGCGCTTCATACCTCTGGACTGGAGCCGTGCCAGAGGAAACCGCATGTTGACCGTTTCGATTAGCCACACTGATAGCCAGTTGCCTCGAAGGAACAAAGTGCGAATGACGACACTTTATACATTTACAGGATCTGGAGTTTCATTGAAGGGTCGAGGGAGAGTTCATCTGATGGTTGCTCCATCGTGTAAAGGCCTAAAAGAAAGTCAACTTCAAAAAAATATTTTGCATAACCAGACTTGTGTCACTAAAGTGAGCACCTTACACTCACAGTGATGGTTTGCGCAACCTGTGCTTTGTATGATAGTCAACTCAGGTGGTTTTCTCCCTGGAGCTGGGTGGCCATTGGAATGTGCAACCGCTCATGGGAGTAACTCATTCAAGGAAGCAACCTCCCAATGGCCTGGTCAAGGCTGCACATGTGCCGTTGTGTTCCTTTCCTAATCGCTTTACCGACGAATGGTATTTGCTTCCAGGTGTGTTTGCCCCATCTCTTTTCCCACGGGAGGCAAGGTGTAGAGGACAGATGGAGACGCATTCCTGTTGTAGTTTTAACAGGAAAAATACCTACTTGGGACACACTTTTGAGAACTTCACATCACTTGGACATTGAAACCCAGTTAGCGAGGTTCTGGTCATGATTGTCCTCAAAGTTGTCCGTCCTGTAGGATCAGTGGTTATTGAACCGGAGTTGTGCCGTCAGAACTTTTTCCGAAGTTTTGAAAGTTCTCAACTTTGATAAACTGGCAGCAGTTGTTCATTTTTTTTTGTCACTAGCACCATCTGCAAGTGCACATTTTGTTTCAAATTGCTTTCAACATGCCTCTTTAAGGTTGAAGGGGACATGCAGGCTGAGGGGAAGATGACCAATGGGTTTGCCAGGAGATAGCACCTGGACGTGCGTGCAGGTGGTAAAATAATTTTTCATCTACCTGCATGTTTTTTCAATGTGCATTTTGAAACAGTTGTTTTATTGATTTCACCAATAGTTCCCAGAAACATACATAATGGTGTAGCAACCACATTCATTTGTATCTAAACAAGAACAAATGCTTCACTGTCGTTTTGTACAGAGATAGCATCTACCGGTTAATTTGACCGTTTTAATCGCCGGACACAATGCGATGTAACTGTGTCTATTCTGAAGCCCCCCGGGCTATGCTCGGTGCTGTCAAGGTAATGGGGAAAGTTCAGCCATAATTACTCCATACCTCCAGGCAGCGCAACCAGAGGAGCACCACCACGTATAACCCCATTCTTTGTAAACGAAGCCACTTTTGTTTAAACCTTCAGGAGTTCTTCCCTTGTGTTTCTTTGGAGATTCAGCTTCTTCAAATACCTGCTTTCCATTTCCCTATTCAACCAGCAGGGTGCTGTTCTGGTTGGGGGGGGGGGCAAGGGGGTGGTGCGGTGGGGTGTGACCTAATGGAGTCGGGCTTAGGAGTCGGCATCCTAATGCTGCCATCCAACAGAGGCGGACGATGTTGCACCTTATATTAGGTAGTATTGTCGGTCTTTTCACTCCAAGCACGGCAGGATGCTTGAGGCTGACACAGCTTTGTGTTCCCCGCCGCGCTGTCGGGTGGAAAGGTTGCAGCCGACATGGGGCGAACAATAATTGCCTCGGATAATCCCGGCAAAGGACCGGGACCACATTTGCGCTCCGCTTTTGCAAATGAGGTTTTCTTGCAGGTTTTCCCCTTGCTCATGGACTCGTGCCCACGAGGACCACGAGGGATGGAAGAACCATGCTCGCTGCAAGGAATGAAATAAATTTCAAGCGGTTATCACACTTTTCATACTCTCGCAGCTTTTCGTTTTCCCTGAATTGAAAACAATCTTTTCCTCTGAGGGTGGGGGAATCGCTTTAAGTCGAGCAAATGTGACACTAATTGAGGCAGTTTTCTTCCCGTGCCTGCTTCTATCCAAAGTTCTCTACCTGAGAGGTAGAATGATGACCCTGCAATCGAATCCTCACGTGTCCTATCAACTAGGAACTCAAACTTTCCCCGGATTCAAACCGGGCCAAATGAGTTTTGCATTCAAGATACAGATTCTTGAAGCTCAGCTCAAGAAACTCAATAATCCATCTTCACCATTTTGAACTTGTTGTCCTACACTTACTTGTGGAAGCTTTAAAAAAAATAAAAAAATTTAAATCTGATTTCCTGTTGGGGGATTCCTGTGGCCATACTTTCGTGGTTCGAAGCTAAATGTCGAGTAGTATTTCACAAAGGGCTAGTAATTGGAGTCTTGCGCTCTGAGCCAAGTCGACAAGCCAGCCCAGTTAGGATTTGTGGAGAAATGTCCCTCGCAAATATCACTTCTTTTGAGTCGTATATAAAACTAGGATCCTACTCTTGTGTGGATTATATTTTACTGATTTACTTTTGTCTCTGCTTAAGCTCGATCTCGAGCCACCAACGCATCCTCCATTAGCAAATCTGCACTGGAGTCGTGTTCCCGTCTTTTTGCAATGCACAAGTTTATTGTTATTATTTTTTCAAGTGTGACGTAGGAGAGGGGGGGGGGGATGCAACTCCATTTTTGAACCACTTGTATGTGAGATTGATTATTTTTTTTGTGAATATACTCCAAATTTTAGCTCACCTGGAACGTAGTTCCGGGGAGCTCATGTGATGGCGCGTCGTCTGTCCCTCCGTCCGTCTGTCCATGAATACTTGCAACTTCTTCTCTGAAACTACACATACAATTTCGATGAAACCCAACCACAACCTTCGTCATCCTCCCTTCTGTGGCCTGGTGACAGGCTGTGTACCAGAATTTGTTCATGGCATTAAAAAGAATGGGGTCTGAGGGGGTCTGTGGAGGGAGTTTACTGGAGGGGGGTTTCCCCCAAAAGAGGTATTTGCTTTCTTGTTTGTGTTGACTTGCAGTGTACCATTTTCTCGCTACACTCATAATTAGTAGGCCACTTCCTGGAGTGCGGCATGTTTGAAAGTGAATAGAGTCCCATTTGATTGTGCATGCTTGCGAGCACCATGAGAAGCCAATAAGTGTTTACAAGGTGGGGCCTTTGTAAGATCTGTTCTGACCTCCATCCTGTTGAGATGCATCAGATTTATGAAAATCTCAGTTATTTCCCATGGGTACATGTATAGAATGCACAGTGTGATTATTTCTTCTTTTTTTTTGTCAGTCTGACCTAAGAATCGGAACTATCGACCTCATCGGCACCCAAAATTGGTACCATAATGAACAATGGTGGCAAAAGGGAATTGGCTCAAGACGACATGGTCTTATTGTTGGAGGGATTTCTTGGATCTCGTTAATTAATCCTCGACACTAATGGTTTGTTAGCTCACCCTCCCTCAAAATAACTGCAGTTTTTGTACAAGCCAGAAAAGGCATGGGCACAGTTTTTCTCACCGACCCGCCGATATCGATCGACGTGCTTTTGACGGGGTGTCTCGCTGGCTGGGCCACGGCATGAGGAGGTGCAGCGGATAAGCGAGTGCGGGCGGTCAACTCCAGTGCACATGAAAGGGCCGCTTTAGATTGCAGATCTGCTTTGAGTGAAGAAGAAGAAAAAATAATCTTCTCAACTTCAAAGCGTCACGTCACCGCAGTGGTGTCAAAATGCCGACGACTTCAAAACAATATGACAATCAACAGGTTTTTTTTTTAGGGTTTTATTGTTGCCGTATCACTGTTTCATAGCTTGCTGATAAAACACGTGAGCCTTCTCGGCTTCTGACCAAGAAATCTCTGGTTTGTTGAGTTAAGGGTGCTGGGCAATTATCGCTGGTTAGCTCGTGATGTTGTGGCAACGCCGTCTGGTCCACATGTGCGTGCCAGTTTGGTTATCTAACGATGGGTGGCACCACCTCCTGCGTCACCTCGCGTGTACGGTTCGGCTCAGTGTGACCGCCTGTGATCTCTGGTTCCGGGGGGGGGAGAGGGGGGGTCATCTCGTTGGATGCTTTGGCCGATGATAGTCCACACTGCTCGTTGCGGCCTGGGCTCTCTGTGGGCGAGTTTGAGAAGAATTTGGGGGTGGGATCGAGAAGGGGCTTGAGTGAGGGGTTGGGGGTTGGGGTGGTCAGTCGGTGTTAGACAGTGAGAGGTGGGAGGGGTAATCGGATCAGTTTGCTGTCGGCAAGGCCTGCGGTCAGGAGTTGTCACATTTAAGCTCCGGGTTCTGTCTGTTTGAGTCGTAAATCCAGCATGTCAGAGAGGCCAGCAACGAAAATTATAGTCGAGAAGGTTACGTGCAGTAGGGATGAAGGTGGGGGAAGAGTCTTGCTGTCAAAGCTGGTGTGAACATTCGGTGCTTGTGGAAAAGTCACATTTTTGGGAAAGAAAGATGAACGGCGCTTTCCTTGTGCATTATTTCTGATGAGGCTATCTTTTGATCAGACTACATTCGCTTCAGGTCGGCCTGCTGGCGCAATGTGGTGTTTCCCTTGTATTGCCACGTTCAGAAAGGTCACATCGTTGCTGATCTCCACCGAGCAACCTTGAGGATAATGGTCTGGAGCTCAACGCTGCATGACAAATGGCCATGAGTGAAAATTATTTATTTATTATTGTATATCCTCTGCTGTGAGAATGAGTCGAACACATTTTGAAATTTTGGAGCCTGGAATCTTGGATTTTAATTGATTGCAATTCCGACACATGATCGTTGTTGTTTGGTGTATGCAAAGTATGGCTTAGAGACATGCACCCTCACCTCTTAGCTGTCTATCCGAGGTTCGAATCCCGACACAGCTCAAAACTGCCACCCTGGTGTTTCGCAGGGTGATTCATCAATGCGTGTGTCGTCCCTCGTATGGACGTTAAACCGGACATCCCATCTGCTGGTGTTAGCTTGTGGACGTTAAAGACCCCATGGTGTCCTTCACAAAGAGTAGGCGGGCTATCATCAGCACCCTGAACAAATTACTAATTACCAACCAGGATAACCCGTGCTAATAAAACTGCTTCGGCAACATCGCTGTAACGGAGTGCGGTCCATCAGATCAGATCAGAGTATCCAGCGTCGAGTCTCATGGAAGAGCTAGAACACAGAATTGCTCATACATAGCAGAAGAACGAGGACATAAGAGGAAAGGGTAGAGGATGGGTTTGGGGAGGGATGGACATGCTATCCTCTCTCGATAAAAGCTCACTGATCCACACTTACAATCCTCTACAATTACTTGGAGGCCTTGAATTCTTTCCTTGAAACCCCACATTGTAGCATCCAGTGAAGCGCCTTCTTGTGCATCATTTCTCCATCCCGGATAAAGTTGGGATGATGCTACGAAGAGCAAAGCGGTCAAATGCCCAGCACAGCTGAAAAAAAAAGCCCCCCGACCAAACTGCTTCAAGCATGCCTTGGAGGGGTGACAAAACTGCGGCTCAAAATTGTCCGAATCACTCGGACCTCACAGTAGGGACGTTTCGCCAACAGATGACGCGAGCGCAGTTTCGCTCAGGGGATTTGAGCTGCCAAAGGGCGGCGGTTCTGAGCTCAGGAGATTTGTAGTAAAATCTCTAGGGCTGGGTGGGGTCGTGCTTACCGAGGGAAAGTTCTGCCTTTGTGAGAAGGACAATGTGAGCCGCTCTTGGGTTATCTCCCTTGATGTTCCGATAGGGCAGGAGAAAGAGATGGAAAGGCCTGGGAAAACAATCTCCCATTCGAATGGAGCGGTCACATAGTAGAGTTTTTGGTAAATTCGTTTTATTTTGTTTGTTTATTTTTTTGCTTTTCTTTTTAACAATCCTCATTGCCAGCGGAGGCAGAAAACTGTTTCAACTGAGAACGGCAAGTTTCTCTTTCTCTGCCATCAATCATAGAAATTCTTCATCGTCTTCTTTTCCCCATTTTTTTGACGGTTCGTCAAGTATTTCAAACAACGCTTGCCATATGTAGTTGGCCTCGCGTGCTGAGGGTATCATCTGCTTTTCTCAAACAAACACGCCTAATGGCCAGGAAATCCTTATTGCCTCGTTGCAGGTAGGGCACAGTCATGAGAATCGACCGCCGCCTGCGTCCACAAAGGGTCACCTTGCACGCGCGTACATTAGTGATGGAATATTTCTCATAAACTTTCCAAAAGTTAGCCCCCCCCCCCACTGAGCCCCCTCCCCATGCTCCCCCATCAATATTTACAATTGATTTACGAAAAGGAAATCCTTTCTTATTACTCTCTCATTATGTAGAGTGGGGGGCCTGTTGTTGCGTAGCCCGGCTTGCGTTGCGTATTGCGGTTGCGTTTGATCGAACGCCGGGCCGCTGGACGTGATCGTGCATTCCAGCATCCTGCTGATCATGAACCCGCTCTGAGGTCTGAATCCTTGGCAGGACCTTGGCATGTTACACAATGCTGCGTTGTGCTCGACGCGATGGAAACGTGTAGCGAGCAAGCATTGGGAATTGCGCACATTCTTATTTCGCATCAATGGCGGATGCCCTGAAAAAGCCCCGATGATTCTTGGCTTTGATGAAAAATTTATTCTCGCATTGCACAACTTTAACATACTGAGAAACTCTGATTTGCTGTGAAGCTTTTTTTTGTTTGTTTTTCCTGAAAACATTACCCTTACTCTTTTTCTTGCACTTACTTGGGAATGATAACTCTGACTTTTTTTTTTTTAATGAGACAAACTATCCTAACCTTCTTGTGGGGTCGGTAGGGGAAGGTTTTTTTTTTGCCCCAAGTCATCCGCAAGCTGCTTTACCAGGCCTGATGGTCGACTGAAGGCGATTTTTGGCAATGATTTGTCATTTGTTCATGGTGCCAGTGATAAGTAGCCTTCCGTACCCCTGGCGAAGGATACCGTGGGAACTTTAACCTCACGTAACTAAAGCGAGCAGACAGAATATCCAGCTTAACATCCATCCTAAGGATGGCATGCTTTGTGATGCAGCGCTCTGCCTGTGAAACAGCAATTTGACGAATTATAGTTGAAGCAGGAATCAAACCCACGCTCCGCATCTCATAGAGAAGTGTGCTGCACCATGTTGTTGAGTCCTTAGGACAATAATACACACACCATGTATACATGAAACATACATACACACACACACATATACACACTCAGTAATCGGAGTCCATGATAAAGAATAAGGCAGTGGCTTGGGAGAACCACTGTCCCTATGTGGGAAATGGCTCACATCCTGAGGCCTGGGAGACAGGATGAGCCCAAGGCCTCACCCTTAGCATATCGCCCATGAGTTCACGCCAGTCACTGCTCTCTTCCGTGAGAACCACTTTACGAGATCAAGGAAATGCACAAGTTCACATCCAATGCCCACTTGACTCTGCCAAACACTCCGGCACAATCTTCACTTTGTTGGAGAAGATAATACTCATTATCACAAGATCATTTAATTGATTTGTTCTTTCGGAGACTTGGAGGTGTCTTGAGGGCCTGCCCCAGAAAATGGTTCGATGTGGTTGCACTCTTGGAAGAATGCATGGAGGCAAGGTAATCAAACACGGACTCACTGCGCATGAAGGCATCATTTCATAACCACAATACATGCTCGAAGGGATAACAATATTCAATGAGAAAGGCACTCGGTAGAGCGCATACCTCTGCCACGCATTGCCTGATCCACGAGAACATATCGGGTCTAATACATTTTTGCGATATCATGCTATATATCGTTTTTGGCCCAATCTCTCAATGGTGAAGAATCGCTTTAAAAATTAAATAATTCTTGTATCCAGATTCAGATTCGGATCTTCACCGAAATCGAATCAATTCGTCGTGGTCACATACCCAACCTGTCCACCAAGTTTCGTTGGAATCTGTCAACAACTTTTTGAGATATCGTGCTATATATAATTTTTGGCCCTATCTCTCAATGGTGAAGAATCACTTAAAAAAACTCTAGTAGTCGGATCAGGATCTTCACAAAATCTATTCAGTTTGTCCTTGTTACAAGGACACTGAACCTTGTTACACCGAACCTGTCCACAAAATTTCATCCGAATCCATCCACAACTTTTTGAGATATTATATCCTGCACACGAACAAACAGACAAACAAGAAAAAGATGTCGTGCAGAGCACGATAATTGCAAAATCCGTCCCCCTCTCCAAACGTTGCCATGGATATAAATTGCCCACTTCATTAAGATTAAAACTAATCAAAGTTCAGGTCAATCGGATGAAAATTGATGACTTTTCAGATATAAATTGATGATTTTAGAAGTTTGACCTTGAGTTGACCTTTGACCTCTTGACCTCAGAAGCATGGAGGCAGAAACGTGTTTTCCCAATTCAATTTGCAAATCTTGTTCAAATTTCAAGTCGATCGGATAAAAAAATGATGATTTTTAGAAATCCGTCCACAAGATGACCCTTGACCTCAAAATCAAGAGGCTTCTACGTTGAGACTACCTCTACTGCTTGGTAAAGTTTCGTGAAGATCGGTTTTCATTTGTGACCTGTTGACGATTGACAGACACACAGACAGACAAAGAGACAGACCTACAAAATCGACTGACCAACATACTTGAAAAATCTTTGATTTTGCAAGTAACAAACAAACAGAGAGAGGTGAAAACATAACCTCCTTCACCTTCGGTGTCGGAGGTATAATAATCTATATTTTCTGAGGATGTTTACCATTCCCAAGTACGTCAATCATAGGATGATGCAAATTTAGTGCACTTAACTTTGAGCTGTGTAGTCTGGGTTCGATTCCTGAACGGGCTATAAACTGTCTGACCGGTGCTTCGCTGGCAGGGCTTTGTATCGGAAAGGATGACATCCCTCGGATAGACGTTAAACTGGGTGTCCCGTCTGCCAGCATTAGTTGGTGGTTGTCTTATGATGAGTAGTAGGTGAGCTATCACCGTCACCCCGAACAGAACCTACACGGGGCACGGCATCAATGGCATGGCCATGCTCCCGAGCAATGATGCAAAGCAGCAGCCATGCGTTGCCCACGAGAGAAGGTTGCTTCTTGGAGGGCAGTTTGGGGGGGGGATTACGACGACAACACAAAGGATGGTGGGTGTATCCCATGACCGAAGATTTATATTCAACTGCGGTGTACTTCATTAGACGGTGCTGCCGTACTTGCACCGTGAGATAATGATTCGAGCCCAGCCAGTGACAAAATGAAAAGAGATTTAAAAGTGCCTTTTTCATCATTCATGAATCTTTCATGCAATGCTCACAAGCCTGCACTTCAATGATATGGTGAAGGATTCATCAGAAGACCGTTGAGATGATGCCCCGCAGGCAGGGATTTGGACTATTCATCATAGCGCTTTCATCTGATTGAAACTCCTACTTTGACCATAGACCATCGGTAATGCCTGAAGTACTTAATTATTTTAGTCTCATAGAAGAGCTTGCCCAGAAATCTCATGTATATTGAAGGCGTTAGGACATATCGGTGGACCTTTACAGGAACTTACAAGTACACGAGGCAGTAGACAAATAAACACGTTGTCTGGGATTTGAATCTCTCGGTTTCAGCGTCGTCGGCTGAGTGCTCAGATGGGAATATCATTATGAGAGCATCCCATGTTTTTTTTGTTTTTTTTTGCAGCTTGGATTGTAATCTCCTTATTTGGCTTGAGATGACAATTGTATGTGTTTGTGTTATTAAATATACTTGACCCCACCAATGTGCCAAATTTGATGACAAAACAATTTTCCGCAATAATTAAAACCATTTAATTTAAATGCAGAAATGTCTGCAAGAGTTATTTAATTAATTCCTCATGTTTTCCAACTTCACTTCCTGCTTGGTGATCTGGCAGCATGTATTGATTACATATTTTTCCTTTAATAGGTGTAAGAGAAGTGTGGTTTCAAAATTTATTTTGCGAACAAATACGACGAGAATTCAAAATACTCTCAGAACGAGATATGCACAATAGTCTTAGTATTAGATATGCCAACATTTGTCTGATATTGTAGATAAATTTATAAATATAACCTGTCATGCTGACAGGGTGCACATGCGAGCTTTGCAACGAATCAACGCGGTGGGTTTCCGGGTGTGCGGAACACAGCACGTGCTGTTCGTTCATTGGATGAAGCACACAAGCCGGAGCACTTCAATTTTCCAATGCCATTTCCGGCTGCAGCCGAGCAACCAGTTTGAGTGCAAGCTCCATTGTCTTGGGTCACGTGATCCGACATGACTGGAGTGAGGCTGCACTGGCGGACTTTTATTCATGGATATTTTTGTTTAGAAAAGTTTTCGACAGTTTTGTAACTTTTCCTGGGATACTGGTTTTGAGTTGCATCAGTACGTGAAATTTCAGCTTTCGAGCCCACCTAGGAGGTACCAAACATTTATATCAGTGAATGAGCCAGTGGTTAGAAAGAGCTACATATATATAGTTAGTTATCTCCGGACATATCCAGACAGTGGTTATCTCTGTCCGTATGTGGATGGTGGTTATCTCCGGACGTATCCAGCTGGTGGTTATTTCTGGACGTATCCAGAGGGTAGTTATCTCCAGACGTGTCCGGACGGTGGTTATCTCCGGATGTGTCCGGACGGTGGTCATCTCCAGACGTGTCTGGACGGTCGTTATCTCGGAACGTATCTGGATGGTGGTTATCTCCTGACGTATCCAGACGGTGTTAATTTTTCGACGTGTCTGGACGGTGGTTATCTCCGGACGTGTCCGGATGGTGGATATCTCCAGACGTGTCCGGACGGAGATTATCTCTGGACATGTCTGGACAGTGCTTGTCTCCGGATGTGTCCAGACGGTTTTTGTCTAAAAAAGTGTTCATTGCAATGCCGTGTGATATTTTCGCTTTAAAAATGGTTTTCTATGCAAACACTTGTCTGATCGATTGAAAACTTTAAACATAGGAGAAGCTCCCCATGGAGGATATCATATTGTTAACTCGGATGTCATACATCATATGGTGTGGCAGCCATATTGGATTAAGGGATGAAAAAAATTGGACATCATTTTATCCAAAACGGCTCAACAAAAAAAATTTAAACTTGGCATATGTCATCAACTCCCCATGAGGTATATAGGGTGATAATGATGATGTCATCGGTAAAGAGGTATTCCAGCCATAATTTGTTGAATTGAAATATTTTTCCAAAAAAATCTGAAACTTCATATATCTGATCTATGACCCGATTTGAGTGAAGAATTAACTTTATGATGTTCATAACCCATGCCAACATACTATGTGACATAATAGAGTGCATGTATGATACGGGTGCATGAGCCATAATAGCAGTGGGCTATAATCGTAGCGTCTTCGGTTAACGATGGTGTTTTTGTTCAGAATGAACATGCGAGGCCTGACTATGTGCTGTGCCATTCTAGTTAGTATTAATATTGCTTTGTAATAACATTAATATTTTGCTATTATCATTGGTGTTGTTCTTACTGTTGTTATTAGAAGCGGCGTTGGAAAAATACCACAATAAGCTATCCATACATCTTAACACGGACTTCACCCAAGAGGGAAAACCCCCTTGGGGTGGGGGTCGGGTGGAGGGAATTAAGTGGTTACAACCTCCATCGTGCTATCCTTAGTCCTCCTGTCAAGTTTAGTTGAGGTTGGATCAGTAACAGCCAGATGTATTGCTGTCAGACAGGCAGTCAGACATCAAATTGCGTATTTTAGTATGATAGATAATAAATGTTTGTGTATTGAAAGAGAAAAAATATTTTGGCATTTCTTGGATTATTGTATCTCATTCCAAGAACATGTTCAACACCACCTGTAATTGCAGTCATCACTGCAAAAAAAAAAACCAAAAAGGTTTTGAAACCTGATTTTTTGTTTTCTGGACAATCGCTTGAATGAGAAGTAAATTGCAACCGTTGTTTTTGATGGATATGAGAAACGAGTTTCCAACGGTCGTAAAAAGTGATTTGCTGACATCAACGATTGTTTACTCTCATTTTCACCTTTACAGTATGTTCGGTTTTGCCAGTTATTATTTCCCTCCTGCGGTGATGTAGCCCTTACGGAGGAGCTTGCAGACAAACCACATGCAGAACAAAGACGTTAGTAGACATCAATTCAATGCATTGTTGCATCATCTATTTGTCGACCATGGACAAACACACATGCATGGGATTTGAACCTGAGTTCCTTTCATCATGAGCCAGGTTTTTAGGTCAGAGCATTTTGATTATCCTTTGCATGAGATTTCTCTGAATTATCCAATTGTCCCATTATATTATGCTCTATAAATGGGACATCAACAATTTATTTTTCAAATAAGGAGCATATTCATTCAATAGGTGGTTTTATTTTTTTAAATTTTTTCCATACACATGCACAAAGTGCTGCTGCAAAGAAAGTGTTGCACAAGTGTTTGTTATTTGCATGTAATGTACGGATTGGCCATTTGGGACAGCTAAACGAGGCAACGGAGACAGCTGGAGAAAAGGTGTTAGATTTGTGAGGATAATTTTGGCTGCGAGAGCTCAGTCCCAGCCGAGCTCTATCCATGCGCTCGATGATTCTCCCTGTGATTGTCCCTTAAAAGTGTTTGTAAAATGGACGCTTAAAGCTTTTCCTGCCTCTTCCCAAAATACACCTTTGTTGCATCCCAGGGGGATTTTGTCGTGCATTTCCGTCGCATCATAAGAGGCGCTCTTATACTGCTGATGAAATTCCATTATCATCCGAGTTATCGCTCTCCAAGCCCATCTGGAAATGGTGACCACGGTAGTCGATGTTCAGATGTTTTGTTTTTTGCAAAATCCCTCCTTAGAGCGTATCGCGTGTGGCTGCTGGGAGATTGCGTGGCGTCGGAGATACGCTCGCAATTCAAGGATCGGCCTCGGATCGCAGTTCCAATTTGACCAAGGTGCTGATGTACAGACTGGGTCCATATTTTGCCATGGTCTTTGGGCTCAAGCATGCCATTATTTATTTGGCTTCCAAGCTCATTGGGTGACGCACACGAGCCGAACCTTTATAGCTGGACGCTTATTGCTATTGCTGGGATTGTTCTTCTTTTCTTTCAGCAAAATTTTGTCGCTCTTATATCTATGAGATGCGACTGATAAACTGGAAACTTCAAGAGGTTGTTCCCAGTTGTCAGATCAAGTGCATTAATCCCGAAATGAATTTGAATAGTCAAATTAAGGCTTGTTGGCCATTTTGGACTTTTTAATATTCTTGCAAGAAAATTTCAGATATCTTCTCCAAAACCAATTAACTGATTGATACATAACTTCTGATACATCATCTGATACATCATCAGTTTTTCCCTCCTCAGAGTTTGCTTCTGCATCCATCTTGTCCACCCCATTATTTGTCCAAGGCTTCCTCTATTTTGTCCTTCAACCCTGCTGGTGGTGTTCCCCCCTCTCTCTCTCTACTGTTCCTTTGTTCTGTTGGCTCTTCCGTGAGCCTTGACGTTGTATATGAAAAAAAAGAATAATAGAAAACAAGATTTATCTCCATAGCAACCAAGACAATCATGCCTATTTCAAAAATGCTAAATTTATAGGTGTCTCATAATTCCTTATTTGAACTCTAGGTGTTACTGGCTTGGAGGCCTTGATAGTTGCTGACAACTCCAGTTGCTCATTATTATGACATCAATATGCGTCACCCTTTGAGATGCAGCTAAATGTGGTGGATAACTTTTATTGTGAATTAATAATGGGACATTAATAACACTGTCCCTATGTGTTCTATTCCTGGATCTATGAAAGATTATGTGAGATTTAAATGGACAATTTACGGCCAGATGTCCACCCAGGCGTCACACCTCAAGCTGCAATGAATTAATTAACAATCAAAGACCACTTTACTATTTCAATCCTCTCTGCAAATGTCCCTTTTCAACTAATGTCCCCTTTCAACAATCAAATAAGGCTAGATTGTTGGCCAGTCATTGTGACGTCATCACTGTTGTGAACCTCGTTTGTGTTCAAAGGACATGAACTAGGACGATGCCAAAATAATCCTGAAAACCTGTCTTCTTCTTCTTTCATATGCAGCACATGGCTGCAAGTTGCATCATTTTCTGGGGGCCTGGCAGTGTCGTTGATGCAGTGCCCCCTGAAGGTTATAGCAGGAATTTGTAATGTGGCTCGGGTGCTGATGATAACTTGCCTAAAGGCCCTGTCACACCTTGACGTTTTAGCCAGCGTATACCGACGTATGAAAAATTTGGCGAATACGCTGGCACACGTCAAATACGTTATCGGTAAGTTTTGTATATGTTAAGAGCACGCTGAAGCACGCTGGCATACATCGTAGTACGCCAAGCTCGTCGACAAATTTTGAGCATGCTCAAAATTTGTCAACGTATGCCAGTGTATGACTCACACATTCCGCATACGCTGGCCATAAGTAGTAGGCGCGTTATGCGATCGTTGACACACGTCAACACACATTACTTGTAAGTTACTCATAAGTCGAAATACGTCGAGGTAATGTCTAGCATACCCGAAACTTATTTCTAACCTATGAGTAACGTGCTTTGAACCTATGTGTAACGTATCTCCAACACATATTGACGTATGTAGACGTATTTGACGTCTTCCGGACGACCACAGAACTTACTGAACGTGTTTCTAACTTACAGCTACCGTATAATGACGTATTGGCAGTGTTTAGGGGAATTGGTATATAAAAATGGGGTTCACACAGGAGGAACCCGTCAGTGTTTCAGACTCCATGGTGAGTAGATGTCCATGTCAGTAGTATCAGTAGTAGTAGTAGGTGAGCATGTCGTAGTAGTAGGTGAGCATGTCAGTAGTAGTAGTAGGTCCATGTCAGTAGTAGTAGGTGAGCGTGATGGGGAGGGTGTGGGTGATGATGGATCCTCCTTGCGTCCGCGTCCACGGCCATGGCCAGGAGACTTCTTTGCAGGATTCTTCGAAGTTTTCTTCGGCATGACGGTGATGTAGACACTTCGATTTCTAGTGCGGTTATGATTTGAATTGTCGAGCGGCAGCCTTTTAATAGGCTAGGCCACGTGATCGTCGGCGATACGCTGCCGCGCTATGCATAAGTTAGACTATCGTTGGGCATAGGTTGTGAACGTCGACAACACGCTAAGCATTCGTTGGTATAAGTTATCCTTAAGTTATCGAAACGTTCTGTGTATGTTACTAATACGTTATGCATACGTCCAACTCGTTATGAATACGCCAAAAACTGAAAAAAAAACATCAATAGTTCAGCGTACGCCAGCGTTTTACATACATGTTGATACGTTGCCATACGCTGGCTAAAACATCAAGGTGTGACAGGGCCCTAACCTTCCCGAAGGACAGCTTGTGGTCGTTAACGTCCATCAACTAATTGTCGGCAGATGGGACGCCCAGCTTAATGTTAAAGATGAAGGGGAACGTGGGGATGAAACAGAAAAGGAACAAACTAACAGACAATTAACAAGCAAAAAGAGGTGAGGGAGAGTGGGGGGAAAAAATCACAATAACCAAGAAAATGGGGTCATTTGCATCATGATTATTTGGGGATGAAGAGCTGTCGTGAAGCACCGGAAGGAATAATGGGACGAAACAGACTGGGGAAGTTGGTTCCACGGGCGAGAGGAAAGAGGAACAAATGATTGGAGGTGAACAGTGACCCTGGATTTTGGGGTTTTAACAAGAAGAGGGTTACTGGGAGACAATCTGTGCCCTGCAGAATCCTGGGAGGGACAGCACCAAGTGAGGGCAGAGGGTGCAAAACCAAAAATGAGGTGGTAGAATACAGAGAGGCCACAAACCTGTCTGCGACGTTTGAGTAACAAAACTAGACACTCAGCTTCACCATGAGAGATCCCAATGATTTTGAGGACCTTGCTTTCCACGACATCAAGCTGAGCAAGGTGCGAGGCAGGTGCACCAACCGAAAGAGGAGAGCAGTACTCCATGAAACTACGGATGGAGGCCTTTTAGGTTGTCAAAAGTTCATATTGGACAAATAATGCCTTGTATGATGAAGGATGGCCAATCGGTGACTGCCTTTGGAGGCCATCTTGGAAATATGCTATGCACAACAAAGATCATGGCTGATGGTGAAGCCCAAAATCACTGGATTTATGCTCCTTGACAGGCTACCTGTTACTCCCTGCCCCCCCCTCCATTAGAGGATGCAATTTATCACCTAAGAATGACAGCCTGGATGAAGGTTTAAACGTGCTGTGCTCACTCCGTGGATTTGAACGCGTTTGTTTAATGGTGTGGGTAAAAAATTCCACTCTTGGTCCTGTGTTCACTCCCTCTATCTCGTACCTTGCATTATTCAGTCCGCACCCAACCCTCGTCCGTCTCGGATGCTTGGGTTGAGCGACTGCGTGTACTTACTCGAAGGGACTGCGAAGCGAGCAAGGTGATGTTTCATAAGCAAGGCACAACACCTGCCTCACTCAGAGGAAACAAAACCTTGTCGGGTCCGTCCGTCAGCATTGGCTCGGACATCACCATTATAGGTCCTTCCACCCAAATTTGGCGACTTAATAAATATATGCTCGATGTTCCCAACTTGTATCCACAATTTGCCTAGTAAGTGCTGTAATATCAAAAAGAAAAGAATGTGAGCTGGACTTTTTAGAAGTGTGTCAGATTGTGGAGCAAATGAAGTAATGGGAGGTGGGAATCAGAGGCAGGGATAAGGGGAGCGATAAGTGTGCTCTGCGAAGGGTTGGGGGTAGCGGAGGGGCGAAGGGGGGGGGGGGGTGTAGAGAAGGCAGGAACAGCATTCCTCTAAAATCTTTCCCAATTAAGCCCTGGAGTAAAATCATTTGCTCTTTCCAAGCATTCAACAGTGAAGTTCCAGGTGTGAGTTCCCATCCTGACAAGCTCAGCCTGAAATCCTGGAGGAAAATGGGATGCAGGTTGACATCCCTCCACCCAACTCACCTCCCCACCCCTCACCCCCCTCCCACTTCTCCAACACCAGCCTGCTGATTGGAAATTTCCGGCTCCTTGAAGGCGTTTTGGCAGCTGCCAAAGGCGGGGTGTTATCCCACTGTTCTGACGTACAGGATCAACCATTACTTGCCGACCCTTTTTTATT
Organism: Eptatretus burgeri; assembly: GCF_056783735.1. NCBI lineage: Eukaryota > Metazoa > Chordata > Myxini > Myxiniformes > Myxinidae > Eptatretus > Eptatretus burgeri. The sequence goes on along the minus strand of NC_140962.1, from coordinate 146,863,485 downwards.
TGTCGCTCATTTACCGGGAATGTCAGCTCCGAGCACGCCCGTTGCCTCGTAATCGTGACGTGCGCGGCTTGCCAGTGACGCAGATGTACCTGTTCGAAGATCATTTGAACAAATGAAAACGCCTCCCCCTCCTGCTGCCAAATGACGCCGAATAACATGGGGTGGGTTCCATTGTGACGTTTGAGATGTGTCACGTAGCATGCGCTCACGGGCAACATATTTTGCCAGCTTCCCACCATTGGGAAACTGTCTCTACTTTGAAATTGTTCGAAACCCCCACTGGAGAACAGTATAAAGGACAATCGATTTATTACATAAGCAAGGTTTCCTGATTTTATTTATTTATTTATTCATTTATTTTGCCTCCTCTCCTCCGCTCTCTCTCTCCCCATTCCCCCTTCGAATCATCTCGTCCTCTCCCTTCCTGTAAACTCAAAATCTCCTCCACACCTTTCCAATCTCACCTGCCATCCTTTGTCTCCCTTTTCTCATTTTTAGTGCTCAGTTTAGCCCACCTCCCTGTCCACAGGTAATAATCAAATGGCCTCTTAAGCAAATGTACTGTGATACCATTAACAATTCAACGCATCAACCGATGGAGTATCATCAAAGTATCGTCAACCTTCAATACACGAAGCCAAGGGACAATAAATCCTTTAAAATAACTCCTCTTGTTCCTTGCATTCTCCTCTTTTTCTTTTTCTTCTTCTTTTCTTCTTCTTTAATCAGCGAGCAATAACAGTCAGCTGAAAATGTTTCGCTCATTTAAGATCTGCTCCTTGGCCTTTGTGGAATACAGTTGGCTGACAAGGAAAATGTTTGCACAGGAGGAGGCCATTTGGCCCATCATGACCATAGTTTATTTCCACCGTCCTTTACATTATCCTATATATCGATTTCCTCATTTCCGCTGTACTAACCCCATACTTGCCATTACCCTTGTGTAACGGAACGCATATCCTTTTGATAGACTAGGTCACTAGGCCATTGTGAACTGTGACCTTTATAGTCCAAATCCCCCCTCCAGGCCAAGGCCTCCGTTAAATATCCCACGGTGTCCTTCTCGAAGAGTAGGAGAGTTATCGCCGCCACCATGAACAAATTCAAAATTCCTGCTCCGGCTCCCTGTATCGGAGTGGTGACCCCAGCAGGATTGTAACCCAAGCTGTATAGAGCACGATACATGATATGATCTGCTCTGTTTTTCCATAAGGAAAGGCGAGGTTCTAAGAGGACCAGTGATGTCGAGAGACCAAGCATTTCAGACGACTCATTCCGCAAAACCAACGATTGCATTTGAAAAGCCTCAGACTTGTCATCTCAGCACAGTGAGGGCGAAAGGGTCCAAATTATCCGATATCGTCATGAAGTGCTCTCCAATCCAAGGCCATTAGTATCATTAGGTGATGGGTTTACCGTTACAACTCCTTGCTATCGCTGCATTCAATTGCCTCAAAAACCTTCCTTCTAACCCTGCTTGGAAAGTCTCTCCTTCCTTGGGCAGTTGTCTAATTTCTATGTCATCCTTCCTTCCGTTGACCTTCTCAAGGTCGGTCTCTTTCCCTCGAACACCCCCTCATTGATCACCACTTCCTCATCCCCTTATTGATGCTCATGCTCAAGATACATGAGGCCGGCAGGCTTTTTATCACACTGCCAGTGTCTCGCTTGGATAGACGGCTCGTCTTTCTATTCCGCTGCTGTCCACCCAGGCCTCAGGGCGTGCCATGAAGTGTTTGAAAAGTCGGACCAGACATCTGTGGCGAGGGGAGTCTTGGCGTGTTTTTTTTTTTTTTTTTAATCCTTTTATCCTTTTATCCTGACACCATCTGCTTTTTTTCAACAACAGATGTCAAATCCAGAGTCGATGTTTTCTCGCATTGTGTTTAAAAGTCAAGCAGGCAACGCCTTACGCTTCTCTCTTAGAGTCAGCGGTCCATAACCACTGCAGTCGTACCCACACCCCAGGTGTAATTTGCAAAAGTGCGAGGGCCTAAGGATGTTCGGCCATTTTAAAATCTTCATCTCTCAGCACACGGCTCTGCTTAGAACCGGTGACCTTATGTCCTGATGCTGGGTACGGCGAACGGCCTGTTGGAGAAGATAAAAGGCGCACCTGTTTGTTCTTTTTTCCTCAAGATTGGATTAAGAGCGTGGTCTTTGTTGCGATTTGACACCGCGAGCAGAGATGACATGCCGCTTGGATTGTCCTGGGTCTGGAAAATTTTTTGCTGACCACAGCCACATGCTCGAGTCCTAACGAAGTTTTATCTTTATCATCCTTCGGAGGTAGTTGCAAATGGAGGATTTGACTGAAACGTACTGTTTCTTTCGAAGCGAGAAGATGTGTGCGAGATTCCAGTGCCACTTGTGGTATAGCGCATGCATTAGTTGTTTCCTGGATTCGGCCCTGGTGTCCATGCGGTTGATCTTGAAGTAGGGGTCAGTTTCCTGGTATCAGCTCTTCAGTTGAGATAATTGTGAGATTTATGTTACTTTCAATATATGATACAGGACTCTGATGAATTGTTCATGTTACTGACTTCATATAAACCAGAGAGAGAAGCCAGCGATGGTAGTGGGGGTGATTTGGGGTGGGGGCTAATAATGAAAGATCTTTCACCTTCAAGCTTATGGTGAAGAAGAGTGCACCACAATGAAAGGACAATCCAATCAAGCAACCCCGTCATCATAAGCCCTTGAATGCGCAGAGCTGAGCACACTCCTTCACGATGATAACCTTGAACCACATTCCTTCCTGTGAAGTGCCTTGTTTATCAGCATTCAGCTTGGGATTTGTCACTGCAATGTCATTCAATCGATGGGAACCGACTTCAGACGTTTTATTTCTCATTTGAGTCAGTTGTTCACCCGAGGGCCTGGATGCCCCTGGGTGCCACTTAGGCAGCCGTGTTGTGTTCCAAAGATCTCAAGGCCTGGACTTAAGTATTTTTTTTTTAATTTACGCCAGATTTATGAATTTGTTTTTTTACCCTGGGAGTTCTTGAATTAAGACTTTGGGAGTTCTTCGGAACAACCTGTTTGTAACTCCTTCCTTAACCAATGCTTCATGATGCCTGGAACCCAGATTAAAATCCCACATACCACATGTAATTCTCAATTTATTTATAAAATATGCCTGTTTGTCAATCTGTCCATCTGATTGTGTGTTATGCTCCTTTTCACCCATTGGTTGGACAGCTGGCTTTACTCCACCCATAACTATAACCTGAAAAATCATACGGCCGCCATTTTGGTGCTCTGCGAAGCCAAAGATATTGTTGTGGGCCGGGGGTCGGTGGCGAGAATGACCACTAGGTGGGGAAAGCTACGTCGTCTCTACCAGACTCCCCAGAATTGTAGGCTGTTGCTCCGGATAATTCCGCGACGCGGCGGGTCGCTGAACCGACCGTGGTTGCCAATATTTCAACCGCGTAGCAGAGGGTCTATTTGTCTATAACCAATTTACCTAAGTAACAACGCGATTTCGACTACCGGGGAAACCATGCCCTCGGCACATCTTGCTCGAACCGGGTCACTCTACCGATTGTGGTGGAGTTCCAACTACTGACGACCAACTCGGGTTCAGGTGCAGCCGAGCGGAAACTGCGAAAGCCATGCCGGCTGGAATGGACGGATTATCGGGGATAAAACCCCGCCTAAACTCAGATCCGAGCCATGCTGGACCAATGCAAGAAGGGACGGAAACGGACTGGGAACATTTCCAATAAGTTTTATTTACAGTAAAAGACAAAGGCACAAAGCAAGACTTAACACGAATATGCAAGCAAGGAATATTTAGAATGATCCATAAACACTTATTCAGTTCTACTTACCAGACGGGCCCACACACAGACACACACACAAATGAAAAGAAACCCAGAGTTCTTTATCGGACCCTCGCAGCCGAGGAGAGAGACGAGCTGGGGGTCAGAGACCGGCTGGGTACCTTACCGTCGGAGGAAGGGGGTGCTTCGCGATGCAGCACCAGACAAAGGTCGTTGGTTTGGTCCCCGTTCGCACGTATGGGACTCGAGGTTCGTGGCGGAGCTTAGGTGGTGAATGGCCGGGATCCACAGAGGGGAATCAGGGTCGCTCTTTCCTTCCTTGTGGAGGACCAGCAGAGACACGTTCACCGCCTCGACGACCTTCTGCTCAACCCTCGTGACAGCCCTCGTTTCAACCACTGTTACCACCCCTTCGTAACAGCCTTCGTAACCCCTTCATAACAACAAAAACCCTTTCGTGACAGCAACAACCCACCAAACTCCGCCCTCAGAGAGTGCTCGGGGATTTTATCGACCTCCCTCAACGGGGTGGGGCTCGCTCGAACAGACGTCACTCCCCACCCTGATTGGGCAGGCTCCCATGGACTTGCCATTCCTGGGCGGGGTTTCGGCCCCTGCCAGGAAACCCCACCCACTCTTCCACGTGGGTTCATACTTGACGAGTAACAGTATCAATGCTGCAACGGCCCCTGCCAGGAAACCCCAGCCACTCTTCCACGCGGGTTCATACTTGATGAGTAAAAGTATCAACGTTGCAAAAAGCTCGTCGTGAAAGAGTTACAACGTTTGTGGGAGCCGAGAAACCGGAACCGCGAGATCTTGCCTTGGCACGTCAGGGTGCGAGAAGGCAGCTGGTTGGTGGTGGATCGTGATGGGCCAAGGGGTCATGCAGATGGGATGGTTGTTAGATGTAGTAACCTAACTTAAAGAAATCGCAACGCACGCCTTTGATTCTCCCACTCGACAAAAGGAAGGGGATCTGACTATACACATACTTAACGACATAACTGACTTTTGGGACATCTGTATGTCGAATGCAAATGGTTTCCAGATCCGTAACAATATCTTCTGAGCTGTCATATTAACAAATGACATGACCTCCCTATAAGTTTTTCTTTCAGTGCAAAACAACCAATGGGACTATTAAAAGGGTCGTCAAATATCCAAAGGTTGGAGCTGATAAATGCCTTGTGAAGGCCACAGTACATATAGGCCTCGGGGTTTAGTCCTGAGGTTTCAGGCCTCTGGTGTCCGCCGATGGACCAGTTCAATGGGAATCTATTCGAGCAATATAACCATGACATATATATATATATATATATATATATATATATATATATATATATATATATATATATATATATATATATATATATACATACATACATACACGCACATACGTAGTCGGTTTTTTTTTTTTGATTCAGACCTGGGTGATTTTTCTTTATTTTTGGGAGTCATCGAAGCATTGGTCTGTTGCCTATACACAGCCCAAATAACGGTATCTGTTATTCTCTTGCGCAATAATAACTAGCAAGGATGCGTAGAACCTGTGAGGTTCTACATATCCTTTCGAGTTATTATTATTATTATTATTATTATTATTATTATTATTATTATTATTATTATTATTATTATTATTATCTTTACTCGCAGACTACCCACCCAACGGGAGATCTTGTTCCAAGCATGAAACACGTTCTTCTGAAGCATACTTTTATTGGGCGGTGTATCGGCAACTGACAGCTCTGTATAGGCAAAACACAATAACCCGGGCTACGGGCACGAAGCAAAAACATACCGACTGCTTATAATTCAAAGCACCTCACTGTACTGGAAAATGTGGCGATAGGAATACTGTACTGTAAATGGTGGAGACTTGTAATACCTCTCCCACCTGGAGGCGGCGCTACACGATACACATTTACATAAAGAATTTGCATCCCCCCCCCCCCTCCTCACCCACCAAGACTTCCGGCAAAGACATTAATTTGGGTCATTCTGTTCCTATGTAGGAAGTCTGGATGTAATCAGCCCAGAAATGTAGGAGTAGCGTGACAAACCCACAAACAAACACAAACACCGCTTCCTGAATTATCGTAAGTATTATAGTTTTTTTTGCCAGTCTAAGACTCATGGTGGAGCTGCAAGCAAATACTGAGACGACACTGAACTCGTATTCAGACAAACATAACTACTGAGCTTGGGGAGAGTGATGTGACTTCCCAGTGCAATCAGTCATATTTATGACATCACTTTTCTCTCCACACTCAGTGGGGGCAAGTAAGGAGAAATTTCCTCCTTACCATGAATGCCAACCCTTGGTGTATACCCATGCTCTATTCCCTAAATGCTGAACGTCAAGCAAGTGACCAGCACGTACCATTTATAAAGACCTTGGTATGACTCGGCCGGGGTTCGAACCGCCGACCTCCCAGACTCGGAGCAGACGTTCCAACAGAGTCCGGTAAAACTTTCATGGAGCATCGTCTACCAGCATCTTTTGCTGTTCATGTAAAAGCACATTGTTGACTTTCTGGTGTCTTTGTCTTGCATGAGATTCATAAACCAACTCCTCCCTGAGCCTCAGCTGAAAATAAATATATAACACGACAAGAAATGGCCACAATCAGTGTACACACTAACATCAGCTATTACCAAGACATTCATGTGCGTACAAACTGGGCAAATGTATCTCGATATATGTTCTATATTAGTCGTGATTCATCGGCAAAATTTTAGAATTTTGTGAGTTTATTTATAGTTTTGTAATTCGGTGATAGTTACCGACCATTGTGATACAATTTCATCTGATTGTGGTCACATGGGGCTTCTCTTTATACATTCATTTATCTGTATATAGATTATTCCCTGAACTAACACGTGACTTCGGTCGTATCAAACAAAATTGACATTATCTCAGTCGTGTCGTATGACATCAAACTCAAACTAAAGCACAAGTTAAGTGCCAATGCGACTACCGTCTGGGATTCTTTGGCGCTAATAGGCCGGCTGTCCCATCCACTCGCACAAAATTGTGATTATCCAAAGTATCTGTGATGTAATACTCAAGAGTACACTGTTTCTTTCTTGTACAATGGACAAATTCCAGATGTGGGTGTACCATGACTTGTCCAATAAAGGATCCCTTGTCCGGACCTGCTGAGATGCTGCACTGTCCAGGCAGAAACACGAGCCCCCCTCTGTTGCCTTGCGATGGGATCGTATTCGATTTGACTGAATTTATCAAATGGCTTTTACTTGCCCAGACAAAGGCAAGCTGTAAAAGCATACCCTGGCAAAGAGCATTCGAGACACACTCCATGAGCTTCGATTCCAAACAAACAGTACAGCTCGGGCCTCATTCTCTGGGCCATATTGCAGGCTTGAGTCGAATCGCCCAAAAGCCATACAACATGCTTCATATCACTGCGTGGCCATTCGACTGAGTGTTGAAATACCTGACACCAAAACAAAGACCCCCCCCCTCCTCCTCTCCCCTCCCCTCTTCTCACCCCATCACCCGCCGACCCACTTTTCCATTCTACTCTTATCCTCATCGATCTTGTCCTGTCACTGGCTTGAGCAATGATTTGGTTTTATCTTGAGGCAGATTTCATGGAACAATTACCAATCTGAACCCCTTTTTAGGTCATTCTATGACTTCATTATTTGCAGCTTGGGCGTACTGACCGGAAGAAGATTGACACGCAGAGAAGGCGACCGGTCTGGCTCCCTGGGAGGCCTTGTTCCCATGCCTTGGCTGTTAGGCCAAAGACTGGGATTTTCCCACATTCTGAGGCCTACGGATTAAACTGTCGCTTGTGGATTGTCGTCCTGCGATGTTCTCAGCTTTTTATTCTCTTCGTTTGCCGTACTGTTGCTCCTTTCAACCTTGTAGTCGGATTCCAGTCATGAGCTGCCATGCAGGTCTCGTCCTGCCTGTCAGCCTAATGAAAGGCCAGAGGCGGGCCTTGTCTATCGTGCGGCTAACCGTGCGGACGTTTTAAATACATCCTTTCTCTGTCCACCAATTTCCCGGCCTTGCCACATCCCCCATACATTATCTCATCTCTTTGTCAGCCGATGTTCATCCATCCCTCCCCTTTGTACCACTGGTCCTACGGTTCAGACTACCCCATCGGACGTTAATGATTAGCCTCACCATGTTACGGCTAGAGCCATGGTCCCGGAATCATTGTGGTTGTGACATCCCTTGCCAGCCAGGAATGCTGTCTCATTGTCCACTTTTCCAACAGCCAATTTTGCAGAGCATGCCACCAATCCTGGCTATGTGTCCTTGTGGCCTTTTATTTGCTTTAATTTGTTGATGTCGCCATCTTTTCGCTTCGCCCCCATCTTTACACACCCACGGCTCATTCCTTCCTTCTTTGTCCTGGAATACATCGATGTAAACGGACAGTGAGCGAGGTCGAGGATATTCACTGGCTCGGCAGAGGTGTAGAAAATCTGGGTCATTTGCACTTCGTGTTGCACTTCTAACAGGTTTGGTGCTGTGCATCATATGTTTTTTTTTTTTTTTTTTTTTTTTTTTAGCTTTGAGCAGAAGGCCCTGCTCAAATGAGATTGCTGCATCTTCAGGAGAATGTTATTACATGTCTATTCCTGCTCTTGACGTTGGCACTGATTAATTCATGTGACGTGTCTGATAGAGTCGGGTAGGCCTTGCACAGCATGCGGAACAGCGGTGATCTGTGCCATCTACGGCGTCATGGTGGCAGGTGGTTTGGCCCTTCGTGTGATTGTCAGTGGCAGAATTGTGACTTCATTTCAGACTTTTTCCTCGTGTGAATGCTCGTACGATAAAGTGAAGGGAATGAAAGCGTGCATAGTTTGTTGGGGGTAGAAGTCATGTTGGATTATTTATTTATTTATTTATTTTGCGGACACGGTCCAGGCTCGTGGACGAGTGGATTGGAACATAACGGAAAGGGGGAAACACAACAGCAGAGTGGAATTGAGAGTGAGATCAAGGGTAGGGGGGTGGGTGAACAAGCTGCACACAAGGTGAATGAAACACAGCAAGAAGAGGAGGGAGAAAGTGGGGATGAAACAGAAAAGGAACAAACCAAATGACGACTCACAAATGGAAAGAGGTGAGGGAAAGGAGGAAAAATCACAATTACCTGGAAAAGGTTAGTGCTTGGGAATGGGGTTGTTTGGAGAAGAAGAAATGATGAGTGCATATACCTGAAGTCGTGGCGAACAGCTGTGTTGAATCCTTGTCGGGAAGAATGGGACTGAACAGACTGGGGAAGTTGGTGCCACAGGTGAGAGACAGGAGGAACAAATGAGCGGAGGTGAGCAGTGAGCCTGGATTTTTCGAGTTGAACAAGAAGAGGGTTACTGGCAGATTGTGTGCATCGTGCAGAAACCTGGGAAGGAAATTGAGACAAAACTACCGATTTACTTGCTTGTCAGCAGAATCAAGCGTGCCTTCTCGAGTGGCAAAGTGTCAGTAGAGATTGCGATGAGGAGGAGTTTTCAGTCTGACTTTTTCTTTAAAGCCGTACATTTTATTCTTGCTAATTTGCTAATGTACATTTGGCAAAAAAAAAAAAACCACAAGGAAGTGTTTGCTCAGATTGGAGTTTACTTTGGCAGGTCAACGTGTGTGCCGAGTCATGTAATTTCTGCAATCCTCTAATTCAGTTCTCAAAATGCACTAATAACCGCCATTGACTCCTCCGTTGATGTCTTCCTCGGGTTTGTAGGGTCCTGTATCTTCATCGCACAAAGTATGGCACTCTAAAATAGAGAAGGGGGAAGAAAATGGAAACATGGGATTTTGGGGGGATATGAACCTCAAATAATGAATGTCCTCAGGACATAAAACAATACTTTAAGGTTTGTCTGAGCAATTTCATCATGGTTCACTTTGAGGACTAGTAAAACCATGGCAACCATACATCCGCACAGAATTGCCAGGTCGAATGCCAGTTTATTCTGCATGAAGTCCACCAGAAGTATGATGGACGATGATTGAATGTTCCGGAACATCCAGCAAGCGCATTCCATACGTGGCCGGACGCTTCGTCAGCATTTCTTTTTAGGGCTCGAAAGCCACCTTTGCGCCTCGATGGTGTTCCTTAAGTAGGCGAGCTATCGTCAGCATCCTGGTCAAATTCCATATTCCTGCTATAACTTACTGGGGGCACTGCATCAGCAGCACAGCTGCACCCACAGCAAATGAGGCTGCCCGCAGCTATGTGCTGCATATGAAAGAAGACGACGTTTCGTCCATTCCTGTATCGTCCTTTTTTCTGCAGGGCAGGGACAAAATAGAGGGAGATTTGGACAAATAAGGGATGTGCGGAAGAACGAGGGCAAGGGAGAACGCATTGTTTGGACAAGATGGATACAGTCGCAAATTCTCACGAAGTAAACATTGGAAACTTGGAGAGAGGTGAGCTTGGGGTGGGTTTAACGAGGGCAGAAAATATGATGGATTGGGATTGGGGGATTATCTGAGATGGTGGTGAACAGCTGTCTTGAATACCTGGAGGGAAGAATGACGTTGAAGGGAATGCTGATGTTGGTTCCACCAGTTGGAAAAAGATGAACGAATGAGTGGTGGCAAGCAGTGATTCTGGATTTTGGGAGTTTCACCAGAAGGGGGTTGCTGGCAGATCATGTGCACCCTGCAAAAAACCTTGGGAAGGGAGTGGGGGCAGAGCAGGGAAAGGAGCAGAGGGTTTACTTGTTGCAGCAATTTGTTAATCGTTCATTTTGGGTCGGATGAATTATTTGTCGTGATGTTGAGGATTCGTAGAACCTTGGCAAGTATGGAACATACAGTCGTGGACAATGTGGGATTCGGTAAATATTTCTGAGTCCACATTGAAACATTGTGCTCGATTGTAAGAACACAAACATAGTTTCGGTATTTGCACTTGCAGCCTCGGGTCCATTAAATCCTTTCATGCCAAGGGTGAGCACCTCCATCCGGAGAGGATGCTCACCTTTCATTGTGTTGTGGAGCACCAAAATACTACACCTGCGAGACCGTCATCCCAAAAGTTCTGCCACCACTCGAGTTGATTGCAACACAATATGTATACTGCCTCATTATTTACTGATATATCTGCTAAATATCAGGTTTTCCACAATATTTGCCTTGTTTCGGGGATTAAAGTAATGGCATCGGTACTAAAGACTTGGCCGAG
>NC_140962.1:146732510-146847510 GCF_056783735.1 Eptatretus burgeri | reverse complement strand
AGGCGTAAAAGAGTGTGGATCTGTGATTGCTCTTTTAGTGATTTGCGTACTCAGCAGATGAGACAGTGGATGGGAGAGACAGACGTGTAACATGTTAGCTTAATATGGTGTGTGTGTGAGAATCTGTAAATGTTAATGTTAATGAGTATTGGCTGCGGAACGCAGCAGAAGCCGAGCGCCGACGACCCGGTGATGACTCGCTGATGACCCAGCAAATCCCCCGCAATGACTCAGTAACTGCTTGGTTAGCTCAATCTTGGTGTCTCGCGCTGCTCTCTCGGCTCGGTCAGTATCACTCTCGCTCAGTGACTGGCGCTGTCGTCTCAGGCTTGGTTAGTGGCTCTCAGCTCAGGGTTGATGAGTGAGTCAGATCTATCTGGCACTATGTTTTCGAGCCTGGGTGAAGGAGGAGCTACAGATCGGATAAAAAGGTCCTGTCGGCGTTTCCAACATCCTCGTTGGCGTGTAGATGCAACCCTGAGGAGTAGCCCCACCCCGCAGACTCTGGAGCCAAAAATGGCAACATTTGCTCCTGGGCTCGGCCATGCAACAGAGCTCCGACATTTATATGGGGTGCGGGTTTCTGGGAGTGCTCTCTGACCATGAACATGTGCTGGGCTCCTTTCAAGCGTTGTTATTAGCAAAGCGCCAGGGCTACCCATACGTCGTTGAATGTATCCCAGCGCATATTTGCACTTTGAGCTACACACCAATGTTTTCTGACTCGCAATTTCCTCCATTCCCCGGCATCTCAAAGGACTGTGGTGTGCGTTCAGGGAACTAACTGTAATTGTGGAGGTTGTGGTGAGGTGGGGAAAGTGCTGTGGTGTTCGTCATACGGACATTGAAGTGTTGAGAGCTGTTGAAGCATTTGTTGTGATTGTGTTGAGGAGGTCGAGCATAGGTTCTTGTGGGGATTTTTAGGAGGCGTTGTGGTGATTATGGTGAGTGTTGTAGCATCGTGGTGAGTATGGTGAGGATCTGAGGTGAGGCGTCCGTTGGTGAATTGTGCACAGTATGAATGTGGAAATGGCATGCGTATGCTAATGAGGCTACTGTGGTATACGTTCCTGTCTGGTCTGGTATGTATGCATGCATGAAGAGGTCATGCATGTAATTAAAGTAAGAAAATAGGTGAAAGAATAGAAAAGGGGATTGAAGACCGAACTAAAAGCCCTGTGCAATGCATCTTGTCCTATATCCCCACAAGACATAATGGAAGGGCTAAGTGAATGAATACCAATGAAATAACTGTCTCAGGACCACTGTATGTTGAGTACCATTGCTTTAGGGGAGTGCTGGCTTCGCAGAGCCAGAACACTACCCCCTCCCTTTTACTCGACTCATCTTTTTTGAGCTCATCAGGATGACACACTGCAAATTGTTTACTCATGACCGTTTCAAGAGGCAATGAGTTTGTGTGGCAGATGACACTTGTTGCTTTCAGGTCGCACAGTAAGTGCTGTGATGGGACTCGATATGTGCCCTGCTGCCTCGTCAAGTGAAGGGCTTCAATTTGCATTAAGTAATAAGCTTAGGAACCTGGTTTGGAAGGAAAGAAGCTACTCACTGCACTATCACTCTCATTGAGGAAGACACCAAGAAGAAGGCTTATTTGGCCGAAAGATTGTCACAATAAAGATCGTCCATAAGCTACATCTACGACCCATATATTTATTTATTTATTTTGGATACATTGTCGAGGTTCGTATGAGAGCTAATACATAAAGTACAACAAGGGGGGCAGGAGACAAGAGGGGTGGGAGTGGGAAGGACAAAACAGTGTGGTGGGGAGACAATAGGAGATCCATGGAAGGGAGAGGGATGGGGTGGGGAACACGGGGTACACCACAGGACTTTCAGGACCTTACATGACAGGGAACTTTCAGGAAGGAAGGCAGGGAATTTGAAGGAGGTGGGTTTGGGGTGGATTAACGTGGGTAGAAAAGATCGTGGTTTTGGATGGGGGAAGATAATAGGTGGTGGTGAACAGCTGTTTTGAAGACATGGAGGGAAGAATGGGATTGAAGAGAGTGTGGGAGTTTATTCCAAAGGTGGGAAAAATGTGGAACGAAAGAGTGACGGTGAGCAGTGATTCGTGAGCAAAGAGATAAAGAGGATTTTCCAGAGAGTTGGAGAGATCACTGATGAAAACCAGAAAAAGAACAGGGTCCAGAACGCTACCTTGAGGAACTCCAGCCTGGATAGGCAGACGGGATGAGAGAACTCCATTTAGGGCCACACGTTGACTGCGACAGAAGAGGAAGTCTGCGAGCCATGAGTGGAGATTGCCTTGGATTCCATAGGAAGAGAGTTTGGTGAACAGTGCATGGTTCCTGATCATGTCAAAAGCACACAATATGTCTTGGGATATGGCTCTGATTTCATGTCTGGCATTGAGTGCCTCCATCCATTGTTCGGAGAGCAGAAGCTGCATATCCAGGGTAGAATGACCTGCTCTGAAACCAATCTGATTATCTGAAATCAAGCCATTCGATAAGAGGAAGAATTTATTGTCTGAAGCGATGATGGATTCCATAATCTTGATAATGATTGGGAGAAGGCTGATTGGTCTGTCATTGCAGTGATCTGTTTTTATCCCCCGCAGCGTGGCGGAAGGGGGATATTGTTGTCACCCAGGTCGTCCGGCTGTCCGTCCGGCTGTCCGTCCGGCCGTCCGTCCATCTGTCCGGGCGTCGACATTTATAGCTGTGAGTGCGATAACTCATAAACTGTTCACCATATCGATTTGAAATTTGGGTCACACATGTACCACCTGGAAAGGAAGAACCCTATTGATTTTGGGCTTGGCCAGATCCAAGATGGCTGACCGGGGCGGCCATCTTGAAAAAAATGTTTTTTCGCCATATCAATTTGAAATTTGAATCACAGATGTACCACCTGAAAAGGAAGAAACTTATTAATTTTGGGCGTGGCCGGATCCAGGATGGCCGACTGGGGCGGCCATATTGGAAAAATGTTTTTGTAAGAAATGGAAAACTGCTTATCTGATTTCAATTATTTTTGGTTACTACGTTCCTCACCCCTGGGGAACTTTTTTGAGATGATGACCAAATGGTGTCTTGTTTCCAATTCACTTCCCTCATTATCTGGAATATGTATGACCTTTTTCATTCAATGGCGGGGGATTCCCCATCTCTGATGGTATATTTGCACCTTTTTATGCAGAGCGGTAACATTTGCTGATTTCCAAGCAGATGGCAGATGACCTTGAGCAAATGAGAGGGTGAATAGAACAGAGAGAGGGTGAGCAATAGCAGAGGAGCAGGTTTTTAGGACACGTGGGCTGATGCTGTCTGGACCAGTTGCAGACATGTGTTCTGATGCTGTCTGGACCGAATTTCTTCCCAACACACTGTGCATATATGTGTGTATATGTATGTATGTATATATATATATATATATATATATATATATATATATATATATATATATATATATATATATGTATGTATGTATGTATATATATATATATGTATATATATATATGTATATATATATATATATATATATATATATATATATATATATATATATATATATATATATATATATATATATATATATATATATATGGAGTTCACATAACTGGAATGAAGGTACTCACGCGTGGTATAAAATAACACTAAATGTGTCCTTCAGAAATGTTCTGACAGGTCAAAAGTGTATTTGCACAACAGCAGCTTTTCGTGGAAGGTTTTCTCAGCTCGGTTGGAAAACATTCTTCCATGCTAATTCTGACATTGAAATACTGTCCTGTGATTTCAAAACTTAAATGCACAAAATTAAGTTTATAAATGACAACAACATAATTTATAAGTTACTGCATACTATTACTTAAAAGATAAAAAAATAGTAGATCTAAGGAGAACACATGAGAGAAGAGGAGGAAGAAGAGGTTTTCTCAGCTTGTGTAGGTAAGATTGTTCCGTAATAATTCTGATAATTGATAGACTGTGATTTAAAAATTAAGTTTATAAATAATAACATTATAATTGACAAGTTATATTGTAGGCTTATAGCTTATAAGATTAAATAAAAATTCATCAAAGGAGAACACGCGAGCAAAGAGGAAGAAGAGGAGCTTCAGGTGCGTCCAGAACGAGAAAAAAAATAGCGGCTTGTGAGTGTCTCGTCTGGAGCGGACGTTCTGAGAAAGCGCTTATGGAGGAGGAAGATGCACATTAATCTGAGAGTAGAGGCACTTGAGAAAGCAGACGAGCACGCTGGAAGCTGACTTTTTTTCATGCGTACCAAACCATTTCTGCTGGTACTCATTGGAGAACCAGATGAAAAATATTGTGTGTGTGTGAGTGTGTGTGTGTGTGTATGTATGTATGGTATATGTATATGTGTATATATATATATATATATATATATATATATATATATATATATATATATATATATATATATATATATATATACATAATACTGCAAGTGTGTTTAAAGGTCACTCTTTAAGTCCATGACATCCTTATAGTTGACAACTTTTAGTGGTGCACCTGGTGGCATTGTGGTTGCTAAAAGTGTTTAGCCAGTGATTCTGGTCATTCAGTGGGTGCTCAGGAGCTGCTTCGGAAGCTGCAGAGGTAACCACCACAATGCAATTATATAACAACCACTGAGATTGAGTGTTTTTGAGCTGTTGTGTAGTCGGTGATCTAACTGATGCAAGTTATCTCTGGAATGATCCACTCTGCTCTTGCTGGTAGAATTACACGCCGGCTTGTAGGAAGCCACGATTTCCAGACT
Source organism: Eptatretus burgeri (assembly GCF_056783735.1). Lineage (NCBI taxonomy): Eukaryota > Metazoa > Chordata > Myxini > Myxiniformes > Myxinidae > Eptatretus > Eptatretus burgeri. The sequence continues at coordinate 146,842,734 of NC_140962.1, read as the reverse complement.
TTCATTGCAACCACGAAACACCTTCTCCGCATTCTACAATTGATCTCCAGAAATTTCATCTCATGCACGTGAATATTCCTGATTGAAAAGGAAATCACACAACGTAATTAAAGTTACCTTTTGGAAGCACGACTCGTCAAATTATTTCATTTCTCAAAAAAACTTCACAGTGCTGAGTACGAGACATGTAAAGGAGGGAACATAGTGAAGAAAATTAATGCGAAGTAATGTTTATTTTTCCCAGATTGCTTGATTCTGAATTGCCAATGATTAATGTATGAATTACTTTGTTGACTCGTGAAAAATGCTATTTGTGGTTAGTTTTGAAAAAGACATCATGTATGGCAGGTGAGAACAAATTTGGTTCCTTGGAGATTTGCCGCAACAAATTCAGCGATAAGAGTCTATGGGCGAGCAAATGGCTCGTAAAAGCATCAAGAGACTTTCACCGAGACATTGGATATTGATTACTCGGAAAATGCAGCCAAATTCCATGAATTTTTACTTCCCCCCCTGGGTGCTCTCTTAGCTTTGCATTGACCCAAGCGTCTAATCAACAGCCTTGCAGGCATAAGGAGTCCCGAAATGAATTCTTGGTTTGTGTCTCGAGAATGCCTCGGAGGAACGGGCGAAGCCATTTCGTGTGCCATCGGATGCCCTCTTCGTGTGTAACGTGTCTTTGCAAACATGCCACTCACCTCTCTCCGACCAAACGTTTGTAAACCTCCAGTCAAAGGCGATAGGTGGTTTATCACTTGGTAATGGAAGCATTGACTGGTGTCCACGCGAAAAATCGGCAAATGCACTACGCTCTCGGGAGACGTTTCAGTAATGGAACTACACATTGAAAACTCCAAGATTTGCATAATTTAGAAAGACATCAAACAACAGCTGCAAAAATCTTATCCAATCAATTTTGAACATATATATTATCACGAAAGGAGTAAAATCCCATTAATCGTTTGCTGTCGACTCCATGATCGAATGGACACCAAACTGTTCAACTGTATCTTGGCAAGCCTTGATTTTCTTTTTTTCTTTTTCCACCAAGAAAAGGAATTATTTTTCTGGTTTATTTTCCTACCAAATACTCCGCGGAGAACCTTCCAGGTATTGCAGAGGATCTATGAGCCATCGAGGTCGCAGGAGTCACGGTTAATGTGGAAAAGGGACTAAAGAATGGCCTTAACCTCCGCTCGCCAGTCGAGGCACCCCTGCGTTGCCTCTTATTTCAGGGCTCACTTGGCAGGAACGCCTGTGGCAGCACTGCCAGCTAAGCATGAGAGGGCTGGGGAGTTATTTGAATTGTCCTCTATCAAGATGTGGACTTATTCAACAGCTTTTCCAAATTCATTTGCTGCCATTTCCCCCACACTTTCTTCCCGTGTCTATGACATTTGCGGTTTATAGTTACCATCTTTATTCGGGATGTTTTGAGGAGGCTATTCGTAGAATACAACACGTTACATTTTAGGTGGCAAGATGCCTTCTAGAACCGCTGTTGATAAGTCCTCAGATGCAGGATAGTTCAGAGGTTGAGCACTGGCCTGAAGGTTGAGCACTGGCCTGAAGGTTGAGCATTGGCCAAGAGGTTGAGCATTGACCCTGAAGGGTGGTGTCACGAATGGAGTTTTTTTTTGTGTGTGTACTCGGTCAAAGTTTGTGGAATAGCAAGAACATAGAACAGATCTGGACACAACAGCAGAGAGGGAGGGTACGGAGGCACAAACAATTGGGTTGAAGGACAAAATGGAAGGAGACTTGGACAAATGATGGGTATGGGGAGGAAAGAGGGGAAGTGCAGGACACATGGGGTGGACAAAATGGACATAGAAGCAAACGATGGTGGTGAGCAGCTCTCTTGAAGACCTGAAGGGAAAAATGAGGTTAAAGAGAATGTAGAAGTTTTTTCCACAGGTGGGGGGAAAAGAGGAACAAATGAGTGGAGGTGTGAGCAGTGATCTTAGATTTGGGGAGTTTCACCAGATGACGGTTAATGGTGTGCCTGGCAGAAACCTGGGGATGGGGGGGGGGAATGGGAGCTAAAGCATGGATAGACCAGAGGGTGGAAGACCATAAAAGAAGGTGGAAGAAGACAGAGACCACCGACCTGTCTGTGATGGGAAAGGCCCGTCGACTCGGCTTCATCGTGGGAGATTTCAATAATCGTGAAGGCCTTGGTCTCCACTGCATCAAGCTGAGCAAGGTTTGAGGAAAGGACACCAGTCAAGAGGGGAGAGCAGTGTTCTAACTGGACCATTTAAAAGATACCATATCAGGAGTGATATGTTTTTTTTTTTATTCAAGAATGCAAATTTGTTTCTGTTGAAAGAGTATTGCACAGGTTTAATCACAGCAGCATGCCGACTTACTTTCGGCATTTGGCGGAAAGAATTGAAATTGTGACAAAGTGCATTCCATTGACATTGAAAGCCACGGCTGGAGCCGCATGTGTATGGAGTTGGGAAGAGGGGAAAGGTCACGAGAGGGTTGAGAGGGGAGAAATCCCTTGCAGTTCTCAGCTTCCAGAAACCTGCCTGACAAAATCCAGAGCTTTTGAGGGCCTTTCGCCAAGGAGAATAGCAAAACAAAAATGAGAGCAAAGTCCAAATTGAAAAGGGGTTCTTCAACGGCTCAGCCGCGCGTGCAAGGGCCTTTTGTGGATTTCTTGATGAAAACGGATTTGGCACGCAGTGCGGTGATGTGGACATGGCTCTGACCAGCTGTTGCTCCTTCCTCAATGCAAGGCCAGGTGTTGTGTGAGAGCTAGGCACTGGCCGCTCTCCAAAAATAGAGCATTACGACAAATGAGAAAAATATTTTCATCCAATGGAGAACACTCCAAATTTGATCGAAGAATCAATAACGCATTGGAAAACCTCCAACAGCTAAACACCCATCGTTTATTTATTTATTTTTGTCCTTGCTCTTGTGCGTGATTTTTCCGTCAAAAGTCGATTCGTGCAAACACCGTATGGGAGTTGGGAGTGAGAGGATCAGGAGAGAGGGATTTGGAGGGGGAGGAGGGTCGGTGGGGCGAGAACCGTGCTCGATTACCGGATCATGACGGAGCACAAGCTCTGCTCCAAACGTTTCAAAACGACCGATGGTGAAGGAAAGAGGAGATGAAGGCAATTTCTGAGCACCTGAATAACCTCAAGGAAATATCTGCTTTATGTATACACATGCTCTTATTAAATGTGGCAATTTGAAAATTGTCAGGCCAGATTCTGCTGAAATGGGGCAGAATGCTGCTGTCGGCTTCAGGGACGACTCAGACGTATTGTAAATGATTGAGGGGGGAATCCTCATGTCCGGTAAGAGAAGGCCAAAAGGAATAAACGCTGAACAGGTGGATTACACTGAAACAGCACAAAACCTGATTGGCTGGTCGACTCGCGCTATATTCCAAGAAAGAAATTGCTGCTGTTCTGTGACTACATACAATGGTCTTTAACACCATGGAGTCATTGTAAAGGAAAATAAGTGATGAGATTGTTTGAAAAACTTTTTTCTCTCTCTCTCTCTCTCTCTCTCTCTCCCTCTCTCTCTCTCTCTCTCTCTCTCTCTCTCTCTCTCTCTCTCTCTCTCTCTCTCTCTCTCTCTCTCTGTCTCTCTCTCTGTCTCTCTCTCTGTCTCTCTCTCTCTCTCTCTGTCTCTGTCTCTGTCTCTGTCTCTCTCTCTGTCTCTCTCTCTCTCTCTCTCTCTCTCTCTCTCTCTCTCTCTCTCTCTCTCTCTCTCTCTCTCTCTCTGTCTCTGTCTCTGTCTCTGTCTCTGTCTCTGTCTCTGTCTCTGTCTCTGTCTCTGTCTCTGTCTCTGTCTCTGTCTCTCTCTCTCTCTCTCTCTCTCTCTCTCTCTCTCTCTCTCTCTCTCTCTCTCTCTCTCTCTCTCTCTCTCTCTCTCTCTCTCTCTCTCTCTCTCTCTCTCTCTCTCTCTCTCTCTCTCTCTCTCTCTCTCTCTCTCTCTCTCTCTCTCTCTCTCTCTCTCTCTCTCTCTCTCTCTCTCTCTCTCTCTTTGACTCTCTCTCTCTCTCTTTGACTCTCTCTCTTTGACTCTCTCTCTCTCTCTCTTTGACTCTCTCTCTCTCTTTGACTCTCTCTCTCTCTCTTTTACTCTCTCTCTCTCTCTTTGACTCTCTCTTTCTCTGTCTCTGTCTCTGTTTCTCTCTCTCTCTCTCTCTCTCTCTCTCTCTCTCTCTCTCTTTCTCTGTCTCTCTCTCTCTCTCTCTCTCTCTCTCTCTCTCTCTCTCTCTCTTCAACCCCCCCTCCCTCTTCACCCCAGCTAATTATCCACATTATCTGCAGCTGGCCAACATTTTCCAAAACATCAGCTGTGTTTCGACAAGAGCACCATAAACATGAGACCCGACGCCATTTGTGCTTACAATAAATTTTCGTTTCCATGATGTTGTCGAAGACTTGAAAGGTTTCTTTTACAACACATTCGAAGATGACTGCTTTATGTCCAAGCAAAGCCCGCAACCACTCCCTCAAAGTTTCAATAAACAACCGCTCCCACGGGCGTGTGCGTTCCGCCCCGCCGATGATAAAAGCAGCGGAGCAGCGAAGCTGAGGAATGGCAGGGTGACTGGCTAAAGATGGATGGCACACATCAATAATGGCCAGCACCGAGGGATGTTAGCCTCATCGTCAAAATTGGAAGTGACAGCATGGGCGCTCTTTTTAAGGCTATATGAAGCAAGAGTTCCAGGCTTGTCTGATACTCATTTATGTCCTTGCCCCACGATAGCCTAAGTGTCTGAATAATTTCATGTTTGGGCATACATTCTCCATGAGGTTGTGCATGTTGCAATGGTTGGTGGAATACTTTTTGATGAACAGAATTACACTTTGGGGTTTAATTCTGATTCTGAATGTTCCATGCCCTGTTACACAACATCAGTGCTGCTGAAGCAGTTTCTTGACAAGGGCTATGCTGGTTGATTTGCCATTGCCTTCACATCGGAAGCTCGGGCAGGAAGTTGTCATCTGTTCACGGTGCCGGGGATAGCTCGCCGACTCTTCATGCAGGACAACGTGTGATCTTTAACGTCCACCAACTAATGCCAGCAGACGGGATTCCCGTTCAACGTCCATCCGAGCGACGGCACACACATTGATGAATCACCCTGCCTGTGAAACACCGGGATGACAGTTTCTCGCTGGGTCGGGATTCGACCGTGGCCTAGCCAGCTTAGAGGTGACCGTGAGCAGCTCTCGGCCATTCTGCCATCCTCACAAAAATCCTGAAAGAATTCTGCTTTAATAACAACAAACCAAAAATTCTCCCGAAGAAAAACATCCAATGAGTGCAAATCTCCGAAGAGCGAGTACAGTTTTTGATTTGATCCAATTAGGAATTGTGGAAAGCTCCTGGTGAGGGATTTCTGGATACATTACATGAGTGGTCTCCTGCACCGCTAATGCTGATGGAAACTCACAGGATGCGAACACACAATGGCCTACTGTTTGTGAAACATACAACGTATGCATTGGATCTTGTTTTCAAAAGCACCTGCTTCGGAAGGTCAGCCACCTTCCGTGGCCGACACGTTAATCCTTGAAGAAAGGACAGCTTTGCATTAGCTGATCGTTCACAAAGCAAAACTCATTTTTAAGCTCTACAAGTTTCTGGGACGAAATAGGAAAGCTTCCTTAAGATCCACTTTGCAGAAAAGTGCATCTTGAGTGATGGCCGCGTCGGTCAGATTCGACATAAATTTGGGGCCGACGAGCACAGAGAGCATTGTCTGATTGTTTATTTTTTTTTTTTTTTTGCTTAAGACGACTTTGTTTCGAAATTTGTGGAGCATGCAAAATTTTTTTTAGCTGGCCTCCATGCGCACATGCCTTACGTGAGTGCATTGCATTGTAGCAGAATTGCTGAGCGTTGAATACACTGTGTGGGCAGCTTTCCAAGGCATCGGCGGTGGTAGGCACCACAGGATGCGTGCAATTTGTCTGATGCATCCTGGTGACGAAACCTGCTGGATGTAATTGTGGCAACATCTCGGTAGTTATTTTGTCATTGTGCTTCCATCAGGGACGTCTTGTTTGTACAAGCGGCAGGTGTGAAACGAAGAAAGTCATTTGCCAAATTGTTTGATCGGGCCTCGTGAAAGTCGGTAAAGTTTCACGAGGACTGCGAGTGGAATCAAAAGCTTGCTTTGTTTCCATGAGTTTAGCAACAATTATCGTAATAAATGTGCATTAATGCACGTGCCGCTTCCGCCGAGTCCAACGGCACGGCATGCGATATACCAGCGAGTCTGAGGCCCACGCAGCCTGCGGCCTACACGCATGTTGCTGCAGCTGGTTTTGGAGTTGCCTTACAAGCCCGGGGGAGCTGAGTCCCCCCCCCCCCCACTCCATCACCTTTCTTTGCCATGACCTTACAAAAGCCTTTCCCGGAGGATCTCTACACAAAATAGTCTCCAATCACCCGTCGTGCCACTTATAACAATCAACCAATCTTGGCCTTCACCTGCCTGGGCCTATACCTGGATTTGCATTGTCCATTGTTTTGTGAAATAATTGGCGATCACGATCATTATGGAATGTTATCCTGCTTCTGATGTAACTTATCTGTTTCATCCTCATCTTTCTATTTCACTTCGGTCTTGGCACAATTTGCTAAAAGGGCAGAAATTGCTTGAAAAGTAATTTTCAGAACTCCATGTGATGCATTTTACTGTTACACTGCTATTCTGCTAATGCTATATTGACTAGGAGGAACTACTGTGACCAACTGAACAAATTGAAGTCTGCAATAGCAGCTGGAATGTTGTGGTTTGAGGATTGAATGACAGCATGTTTTAGCATGATTAGATTCGCCAGACAATGCCAAAGACCACAGGCAACTGGGTCTGATGCTGAGACCCTGACAGTGATGGCGGGAACAGTTCGTTAAACTTGTAGTTCCTGTTATTGGGGCAATAAAATTGGATGAAAATGAAGGGCACACACTCTGAAATTGTAACGGACAACTGGGCAGCACATGTGGCTCTGTCGCTTGGCTTTGAGAGGCCTTATCAAAAGGGCTGCACACGTACAATCCTCATTTATTTTAAGGGCACCGTGAAGCCAGTTTTCCCATCCACTTAGACTCGCTCACATTGTCTTTCTTTGTTTCGATGCTTGCATAAGAGCTTGGTGTTTCCATCAAAAGCCATCTTACTACCTCCCTTCTCAGCTTTCCAAAGCGTTCCTCGGCTCTTCTGGCACAACTTAAGAAGTAACACATGCTGGTGGTTGTCCCTCAGGCTTAGGGGGGCGATTAAGCCGCTTTTGTAATTCCATGGATTGAGGGCAGAAAATTATGCTGTGGAAATTGGGAATGAAAGGTTATTACAATTATGATCTCCTATTGTCAGTTAAGTGGAGCCGTGGAATACGAGATCGGAGGTGGTGACGGCTACAGCTGGACGTGATTTCGGTTGTATGAACTCGCGTCGGCATGAGTTTTTCCTCTGCCCATCGTCACAAAAAAAAATAAAAAATCATTTTGAAACCTCTGCTGTCTTGCAGCGCCGAAGGCCCATCCACTCGTGTCTGAACTTGGAGCATATGCGAAATTGATGAAGCATTTCAGTTGCACTACGAGCGAATTGGCATACGGCTGGGAAATGTACGCAAAACAATTGTGAAATTGCTCTGCCGAGGTCCTGTGGGGCTCGTGTTCTGGTAAAGTGCAGCCAAACTTATCAAGATCTCGACTGGATATGTCCAAAATTGCTGATTGCTGGAAGCAAGCTGAGATATCAAATGTTGTATGTGTTCAACAATATTTGTCACATTTAAAGTTTTCCTGCTGCGGCTTGTTTTTTTTTTGTAATTATGGCATCTGGATAGCCATCCTCGATTGTTTGTTGTTTTTTTTTTTGTCTGCAAAGTCAAGGCTTATGGAAGACTTAGAGCAGAAAACAGACCAGGAGGCAACAGATGAAAAGGAACAGCAGAAAGTGAGGAGGAAACCACCAACAGCAGGGCTGAGGGACAAAGTAGACGTGTACGGAAAAACAAGGGCTGCGAGTTAAGGATGAAGTGTCGGGGAGGACGTACGGGGTGGAAAGGATGGATGCAGAAGCGAAATCTGATGAAGGAAAATCTGGAAATTTGGATTGACTTAAGTGGGAGGAATTTATCAATGAGGGTAGAAAAAAAATTGTGGTTTTTGGATGAGAGGAGTAGGTGATCTGAGATGGTGGTGAACAGTTTCCTTGAAGATCTCGAGGGAAGAATGAGATTGAAGAAGATGTGGAAGTTGGTTCCACAGGTGGGGGGGGGGGGACAGGAACAAATGAGTGGAGATGAGCAGTGATCCTGGAATTAGATCGTTTCACCAGAACGGTGTTGATGGTGGACCTTGTGCGCCCTGCAGAAACCTGGGAGGGACAAAGCACGGAAAGAGCTGAGGGTACAAGACCAGAAAGGAGTCGGGATAAAACAGAGAGACCACCGACGTGTTTAGGCCCATAGACTCAGCTTCATCGCAAGAGATGACAATGATCTTGAAAGTATCGGTTCCCACGATATCAAGCTGAGCAAGGTGTAAGGCAGGGTTGCCAGCTCAGAGGGGGAGAGCGGTACACTATCAAGCTGCGGATGAAGGCCTTGTGAATGGATAAAGCAGTCTCGCCAGTTTATAATCACTCTATAAGGGCCAAAACAGTCATATCCTTTGATGTGCTGTTGTCAAGCAACATTATCTTGATCTACTTTACATTGAACTATTATTCAAGCTCTCTTACTCGTTAAACTGAACATGCTGAGACTAATGTTGGTAAAAACAAGTGCAAAATAAATAAATCTGACACTATATATATATATATATCATAAAATAAGGACTTAAACATGCAACTGTCTTATCAAACTTTGCCTGAAAGTCTGTTCCTTTTGACAAGAGCACTGCGTCGCCCATCAAAGTATTTTGCTGTGTTGTGGAATTTCGTCAAAAGATAAGCCCTGAGACACGACGGATCAAATCCCTGTGTCGTGCTGAGATTAGGCTGGAACACCACACCATGGCAACAATCACCACCTCCCTTTGTGGGTGATGTTTACCTTACCCTTAGATCTCACTCGCTACAGTCCTTCGATAATCGGTTCGATGCTCATAAGGTCTTAGATATCAAATATTCACTCCAATGTGGAGTCCACTGCCGCTGGACCATATGGTAAACCACAATCCCTTGTGAATAATATCAGAAAATATGAACATTTACAATAAATTTTGGAATTCCACTCCACATATTACACGCAAAATGATTGGATAACGACGGTGCTTGTTGATCGCGATGCCGGAGCACGTGACCACGTTAAACCTCTCGTGTTGTGCCGTCATCTTTAAGTGAGTTTTTGCTCGATGCGATATATTGTGAGCGGGCCTAAATGTTGAGAATAATTAGCACTGGTTAATTGCAAGTGCCTTTTAATTGGACTCTCTGGATTTCCTTCGGCAGGTGGTGTGACCACCCTCCGAGGCCGGTCACAACCGTGCCTCCCCCAACGCCCGGCTATATTGAGTTGACGGAGTTTATTTTGGTTGAACAAAGCATTTGTAGTTGGCCGTATGCCCTATTGGGCTTGAAATTCTTTACTAATGACTCTTTGACAGGCGATTTGGCCTCTTCTCTTTTAAAGTCCACCATAAATCATGGACACTCTTGGCAGAAGCTTAGTGTGGTAGCTGTCACTGGCAGTTGTTTCATTTATTTTGTGATGAATTCCGTGTTTTTGAGAGGGTACCAACTTTACTCGGTAGTTGAAATGTAACCGGTTAACCAAAACAACTCACAGTGAAATGTAACGATGACCTGAGATTCTCCCCATGCTGGATCCCCTTCTCAATAACACAACAATCTGCCGTAAAACTCCATGTTGTCATGGCGCCAGGATTCGGAAGAAATTTTCCAGGCCCGTTACTGGATAGGACTTAAAACAGCTGGACCTTATCGGTTTCCTCTTCTATTTTCTTTTTTCTTCTATTATTTCTTGAATAAGTGCAAAAATGAACCGATGTACTATTTGGCCGTGCTAGATTTGCGTTGCCAAGGGAACCCATCACACGTAACCTGGGTGCTCACGAAGCGAGGAGTTCAGCGGTATTATTGATTTGCACACGTGAATTGTGTCTGAAGATATATTTATATTGATCCAATCGGCCGAGAAAAGCTGGACCACTGGCGAGATGATGAGACCGGCCTGGATGGCTCAGCTGGCGTTCCATGTGGTGAGTGGCGAAACGCGATCAGATCGATCCGATGACCGTCGTCGTGCGTGCATTGAGCAGACTTTGCACACATATGTGTATACGTACTGATCACTTGCGTGGCACTACATGCTGCATTACATCTATGCTTTATCGTCACTGACGTTGCACGAACCCATCAGACCACAGCTTCAGTATGGCATGCCATGTGACGTGGCTCTCAAGACTGAAACCATGCCACACTATCCTTGTCAGCACTCACCATATTGCCTGTTAATTCTCCAAAGTTAGGTATGCTGACATTCACCCATTCACTAAAGACTCGTCAACGTAATTGTTAGAGCATCCACTATGAGTCTGGGAGGTTGGTGGTTCTAACCCTCGTCGAGTCATGCCAAAGACTTAAAAAGGCACGACGACCGGCCAGAGGTGAGCAATCAGTGTGCAGGCTTTCATGGGATGAATGGCCTCTTCCTGCATTGAAGTTACTTTTAAGGGAACCCACATAAAGCCCACTAAGTCTCGCTTGGCCACTCCGCGACCGAAGCCTTCCGAGAAACCAAAGTTGGTGCCGCGTCGGCTGCTCGCAGCGATTCAAAGCACATGCAAACACTCGTGAGCAGCCTACCTGGCAAGACCTGTTGGCCTTTCAAACAGGAAGTACACTCTTTGAAAGGTCAACTTCTATTAAATTTACCAGAGCAGTGAAAACAGGAAATTCAAGCTTCATCCTCCTCTTGGAGGACAAAAGTTGTCAAGTGTATTTCCATGCTGATATTATGCCATTTGGAGCTGGATGTTTATTATACATTCAAATGTTGTGGAATTTGTTTTTACCAGCACTCCTCCCCTTTTCTCAACCACAAATGCTTTCACACATGCCCTTTTTATAACCTCCACTCATTCCGATGTACGTACTCCCAAACTTCTTTCCCTTCTCTCCTTATTCCTTGCACAATCCCTGAAGGTCCTCCCTATCTCCTATATTCCTCCATCATCTACCTTTTTTTTTTCAATTTCAATTTCTCAATCAACATCAAGTGTATTTTTTAGAGGAGTGTGGGTATGTCAGGTCGATAGTCGTCATGTTTTCTGCTCATCTCTAATAATCACTTGAACGTTTTATGGTGTAAAAGTGGGATTATGAGTTTCAATTCACACTTCTCTAAATATCCCAAGACTTTTTTTTTAAAATATATGTAAGAGCGATGACAAATTTCGGTGAAATTTCCGCATCACTCTTTGGTGAAGACTCACTTTAAAAATGATGGTGTTGTATCCGGATCCTCATCAAAATCTAATCGATTTGTCTTTGTCACACATTCAACCTGTCCGCCAAGTTTTGTCCAAATCCGTCCACAACCTTTAGAGATGTCCTGCTCACAGACAAACAGACAGACAAACATGGGTGAAAACGTAACCTCGGTGCACCTTTGGTGGAGGAGGTAATAAGAGGAGCTTATACTTTGAGGGAGAGTGGAGGATGAACATAAAGTAAACGGGTTCAGTTTGTGGAGATATAAAAAATATCAGGATGTGCAGGATATAGAATATGAGGTGGTGGCGTGTCACCACCTTGAAACTTTTGAGAGTATGGAAAAACAGAGCAAGATTTGACCAATGAAGGGAGGCAATTCCACAGGTGGTGGAAAAGGAAAAAAAACAGCCATGAAGGACTGCAGGTGTGCAGAAACATTTGACTTGGTAAGGTTAGCAAAGAGGGGATTATAGGAAGAATGTGTGCATTCTGGAAAGGAAGGGGAGGGGCGGAGGGTCCATTTCGCCGTTGGTATGAGGCCAGTTGGGACATAGTTGAAGACCAATATGTGGCATGTCACAGAAATGTCAAAACAGCTCTGACATGTTTGCGACATGAAAGCAGCAGCTATTCAGCATCGATCTCCTGGCATGTGATGCCGGCGATGTGCTTGGCTTTTCTCTCCACTCGTATTGCAAAATAACATTGTTTTTAGCAAAGTTTCTTTTGAAACCGGTCCATACCCACTGAAGGCACCCGGATCTTTCTGTCAGGTCATTATTAATTGCATATTGGCTGGGACCATGGAAAGTTATGTGAGATCTGCTGTACCATGGAAAGCTTCCTGTTTTCTTTGTCATCGGTTTGCTCTCTCACCCTCCACATCATGGAAGTGTCCAGCTGTTTTGGTCTCATCCTGGAACGATTCATTTTCAATGTGGACCTCTTTGCTGGTGTGTGTGTGTGTGTGTGTGTGTGTGTGTGTGTGTGTGTGTGTGTGTGTGTGTGTGTGTGTGTGTGTGTGTGTGTGTGTGTGTGTGTGTGTGTGTGTGTGTGTGATCTGAAGATTTCCTTCAACTTGTGCGACACTTTAACACAAAACTTTGAGATGGATGAAAACTCAAATGCAAACAAACACTCATTATCAGAGAAAGGCAAACAACAGAAAGAGAGGGGGGGGAGGGAGAGGGAGAGGGAGACATATTCCTGCCTTCTCCATGTCATGTCCTCAATTGGCCCTTTGATCAACAATCATCCAACCATTTGAAAGTACTTTGTTTGTGTGTTAACTCTTCCATTATTTAATTTTGTTCATTACCTCTGCCACTGAATGTGGATGGAAGTTCTATTTTCAGTTTTCACCCTGTCTCTTTGTCTGTCTGTAATCAGCATATCTCAAAAAGTTATTGGTGGATTCAGATGAAACTTGGTGTGTGGGTTGGCTGTGTGAAAAGGATGATTTGTTTCGATTTTGGTGACGATCCAGATCTGGATCCAGATCCAGATACGAGAGTTTTTAGTGATACTTCACCATTGAGAGATGGGGCCAAAAACGATAGGTCGCATGATATCTCAAAAAGTTGCGGACGAGTTTTGACAAAACTTGGCATATGAGTTGGGTAGGTGACAAGAACAAGCCAACTTGATTTCGGTTAAAGTCCAGATACAGATCTGGCCTATCAATCGGATACAAAACATAAACTGTTCCAGGACAGAAAATCGTGCCCTTCCAGTGTCATAAGAGTTTTAAGGGGGGTTTTTGTGCCCTTTGGTCCACATCCTCCATTTTATATAAGCATATCAACCTTTGAGAAAAGCTAATATATCTATTAAGGTATTTTCCTGAGTTATGGAGTTTTTTGTTGGAGGTGAAAGGAAATGTTTGGCATTCCCACATGAGCGCGGAAGCGCATGATACTTGGATCCTTGCTTCAAGCGTCAGGATATACATACCGTGATGCTTTGTCAATTCACAGCAGAAAAAGATGCTTTAGTTACGAACCGTTGACAGAATCGAAATGTAGTCTCATACAAATGTAACCAAGTATATTTTCGGACTGATGGATAACCTGTTGAGTGTTGTGGTGTGCTGCGAGGGGAGAGGCGATGAGGTGTTGAGTGAACTTGGGGGGTGTGTTGTTGGATTCTGATGCTGGATGTTACACGAGAAGCTGCAGTAGTGGTGAAACACTCTTAAGGAATTAGAGTGCAGTTCATAACACATTTTTCGACACTGTACTTTGACGTGGAAAAGACGTGAGTTGACTCGAGTGCTGTCTGAGAGAATAGAGTGTACGGGTTAAAAAGGTAAATGCAAGGCAAGAGAAAGCATCTACTGCTTGATTGATTGGGCCTTGGCACTGATTGAAAGGCAATCCCTGCAGGACTAAGCTTCTGTGTTGCACTGTGGATTCTATAAAGAGAATGGTGTTTGGACGTATCATCCGAAGCACTGCAGTGACCTTGTGCCCATGCGATCAACGCAGACCTGTGGGCATGATCAGAGCTTTGACGAGGTGGAGTGTAAACCCCAGCTGCTATCTCGCAGGTGGGATTGCCGAGGCGAAGGTGTGACCAGAAGGCCACCCTTCGCAGGGGGGTCACCGCTCCATTTTCTGAAGAATGTGGGCTGGGTCGGAGACCCGTACGGGCACGTCGGGGAACGTGGGAAATCTCATTTGGAAAGGCAACAGCAGCTTTGGGACTCGGAGACAACCATTGACACTTAAGAAAAATGCACAGCACAATTTGGACGATGTCCCTCCCGAAAAGGAAAACACGAAATCGATTCCCAAAGAAACAATGCACCTTTTGGACGTCCATCCTTCGGATTATTACTTTATCGATCTCTCCTTTGCAGTTCACAGAAGGAATGCATACCCGTGGGTTGTCCTTTTTTTGATTGCAGAAATGTTCAATTTAATATCCGAGTCAATGCTCACAAGCGTCTTCAGTTATTGAAATATTATCAGTCATATCCTGGGCACGGGATCGTCGGATGTTGGATCCTTCGCGTCCGATTGGAAATCCGACACATTTGAGTCGAAGCAAAGGAGGCATTGATTACCTGTGTGTAAAAACGTGACGGTTGCAACGTTTTTAAACCTACGCAGGATTCCACGTGCTAAAAAAAAAAAAAATCCTGATTTGTGCCGCGGTCAATCCATCTCAGAGGAACAAGTCATTTTTTGTGCCTGATAGTGAATACTTTTGGCACCCTTGAAAGTGGAAAACGTTTTGAGCGACCGACAGATGTTCCGGTAAATTTGTTGGCACCTTGCCACGGAATTCTTCTGTTTTTTGGGGGGGTTTTTTTTGGTCGGAATCCGGAATTTCGTTTGGCGGCAAAAAACAATGGCTGCGCAGTACAGATATTCAAATGAATCGCGATACCTGCTGCAAAAGAAAGTTTGCAAAAAGAATGCTGGAGTCCTTAAAAGTACGGTAAATAGATCTCACCGACATTCTTCGAGGGTCAATCGACGGACAAAAGCAGGAGAGATTTGTCGATGAAAGAACAGAAAATAAATAAATAAATAAAAGAAAGCAAGAAAAGTTCGGCGATGACAGCTGCCGTTGGGCTCGGTGGGAAAACCTGCCTGGAGATCGGCCAAGCGCCCCGGCCGCACGAAGCCGTATTGCGTTTCTATTCCAAATATTGTGCTTTTGAAAATCGTGCAATGTGAAGATTATAAACTCGAGCACACCGGCTTTGCTGCTTTCTGTTTTGTTATTTTTTTTTTTTCGAGCCATTTGCACCAAACGTGTTGATCCATAGAGCTGTGCACTGAGGCAGATGATACCTTGGCATTGCCATCAAGAGATAAGTCTGTGACAATGCGCCGAGTGTGCCGAGGTGCAGATGCCCTCTCGCGACTCCTACTAAGCTTTCTGCAAGTCCAATGCAAACAGTTCGTGAATGTTTTGATGCAGAACAGACAACGTCGCTTCAGCATTGTCGACACAACTTCACCCCCCTTGTTGTTACGAATAGATTTTTGCGAACTGATGTTGTTTATAACTTTGGCCGCATTCGCCGCCATCAGATACCTGTGCGCATTCTGTTCAGTGCAGATCGTGCTTTGAAGTTTCGACAATCCGATGTTGTTAGTCTGTTTTGTCCTAGTTCTCCCCACCAAGTCAAATTATTGTTTGGAAAAAAAAAGACATTAATTGGATCGTTCTTGGTGACATCTAGCCACATTGCTGCTTTTGGTGTGAAGTTTCACCTTTCTTCAATTCCTCCCTCCTTACGACTGTGTTGTCTTACAAGGAGCTTCAGCGCAAGGATGGGCTAGAGGTACGCACGCTCGCTCTAAGCTGTCTCGCCTGGGTTTGAATCCCTACACAGCTATCCCTTTGACGGATGTTAGAGTGGGCCTCACGTCTGCCAGCATTCGTTGCCAGACATCAAATATCCCATGGTGTCCTTCACGAAGAATATCGGTGAGCTATCTCCGGCACAATGAAGGAATTTAAAATTCTGCATCAGTTGCGCAGCGGTGCACTCAACCTATGATGTTAGCCACAGTCTTGTGCTGATTTTTAAATGTTGAGCAGCAAGTTACCAGCATGCACCATTTTCCCACTCTTTGGTCTCACTCGGCTGGAGTTCATTCCGCCGACCGTCTCGAGACAGACTCGCAGCAGATGCTCGCACCATTGCACCACCAAGTGTGTTTTAGTTTATCTGGGTCTGACTGAGATTTATCTGCAGTTTGCGCCTGAAAATGCTGTCACATAAGCTGATAATAGCAAGCAAAATGAAGAGAAAAAAAAAAAGATCACACTCCAGTTGGTACAGCCAGCCTGCTTGTCTTTGCTAATTGTGTGAATTGTCACTTTTCCAACTTCATTAGCGGATGGTGTAGGTTGGGGGGAGGGGGGAGATTAGTGCAACACACGTTAAATTTCCACACTATCTCGAGATCTGTCATGGCAGGTTACCTGCAGATCGTCATGTGAGGATGAATATGGACGAATGCTTGAAATTGCGAGCCTGGGATATGTTCCCCCTGGACTCGCTCAGCTGTTGAATGCGGTGCTATCATCGACCATTCTCGCACTAAAGCGTCAATTTTGCGGTGCTTTTCTGCGGAGCCAGCAGCTGTTTGGCGAGGACGTGATATCGCCAGAACAGCTGATGGACGAGCTCACTGCTCTACCAGTTGTTCTGTGGGAGTATACAGCACGCAATCCCACACGAGCCATACCCACCTGGTGGCACGGTCTCAAAAGTTCCTGAGCACTGGATCCGTCGTTTAATTCGATGCAGATATTGAGGCTCTTGAAAGGATGCAGACAAATGCTGGACAAATGGAATAGTATAGGAAACTGGGCAACCACTTGTTTTACAGGCAGCTAAGGTTTGGTAAAGTAAACAAAAAGCAACATGTTTGGCATGCGTGCGGGGATTTCACGGGATGGTGAGCTACACCTTGAAAAAAAAACAAATCAGAGTGAAGACTTCAATGAAATTGGCATCGGAAGGCAATTACATGAATAATGTGAATTGATTCAATCCAGGGTTTTTTAATTAATTAGAGAGCAATTCGGATACAGAAGATCGAGGCTCATAGAAGGGCGAAGTGACAAGGTGAAAATGGCAACGAACTGACGGTGGGGGAATAGTTAGGCCTAACAAGCAAGGGAATGAACGGACAGGAAACAGAAAGAGAGAGAGAGGTTAGAAATGGTTAATGGGGTAGAAAATATCACCAGTAGGGGTGGAGGATGACATGAGATGGAGCATGATGACCAGCTGCTTGAAACTCAGCTGGAGAGAAGAGTGCGATTGACCAGCTTTTATAGAAAGCTGGATCGTTTTACAAATCAGAGAAACGAGGAATGAAGGATTTGAGGTGTGCAGTCGGCCTGGATTCTTGTAGTTTTACCAGGGAGGGGTTACTGGAAGTATGCTGGAGAGGGTCAGAGGGCTGAGAGTGCAGAGGAAGTGGGACCGGTGAAGAGGAGGTGCGAAACAGACCACCGATCTGTCTCCGAAGTAAGAGTAACAGACCTTACGCTTCGGCCTCATTGCGGGAGATCCCAATACGGTTGAGAGCTTTAGATTCCATGAATTCCAGGACAGACAGATGTGATTTATCCACCACATTTCTTGTTTAGAACCCCATCGATTTTGTTTTCCTCCTTCTTTCATGCTCCACATTGAAGTTTGAGTTTTAATTTCTCTGATTTCTTGTTCTAGTTCCTTCTCATAAGATAAATTCTGTGGTGTGTGGTGTGTGTGTGTGTGTGCGCGTGCACATGTGAATGGATGTGTGGCCATTCTGGATAAAGTATTGCCACCACATAAGGCCTGGACTGCTTATTGGCTCAGTTTACAAGCCAGAGGCCCAGATTCCTGGCTGTGGTCAAAGCAGAAACAGAAAAGGTGGTTGGCTGTATGTGGCCAAAAACTTTATTGAAAGACCAACAAAGCCCTTCTTAGCAATACGACAAACGAGCATGCCGACATTCACCGAGAGACTGATTTCCACAGCTCATGTTCTGTATGACGGGACCCTGGAGTGATCCTGATTAATCGGCTGAAGGGGAAGCTCTTCATCTTATTGCTGTTGGTGAGTTACTGGCTCGAGCATGCTCTCTGCAATTGGCAGGGTGACGTCATGTCATGGGCACTCCCACTAATTTTGCAGGAAATATACAGAGAGAGAGAGAGAGAGAGAGAGAGAGAGAGAGAGAGAGAGAGAGAGAGAGAGAGAGAGAGAGAGAGACAGAGAGAGAGAGAGAGAGAGAGAGAGAGAGAGAGAGAGAGAGAGAGAGAGAGAGAGAGAGAGAGAGAGAGAGAGAGAGAGAGAGAGAGAGAGAGAGAGAGAGAGAGAGACAGACAGACACACAGAGGCCACACCAACCAGAAAGCGAGTTGTTTCCAAAGGAGGACGGTGATGTTTACTCGCATATCCATGAACTTTTCATTTTTCGCGTCACATTTTTGGACTAAATCGCTCTGGCATCTCGATTGTCGTTTTGGAAGTGCGCGTTTTCCTTAAACGACTAACAGTTTTGACATTTTGCAGTTCTTGGCCTGTGTATACAAAACGGGCGTGACGGATACTCAATCCTTGTGCCTGCTGATGTGGTTGTCTCTGCGAGCTCGGCCCTGCCGTGCCAAACAGAGTACTCTCTGTGCTGTGCTCGGTGGAAGTGGTTAAGGGAGGGCCGAAAAAGGAGTGCAATGGAAGGAAACTGTCGACTCAACCGTTCTTCGTTTTCTTTTTTTTGTCAGCAACCTCAAATTTCAGCCGGCTGCGGAAAAAGGTCCCCGGCTCTGCCTGAGAGTGCGTAACATGGGACTGTGTGAAGTGAAGCGAATGACTTTGTATTTTTGCAGCACTTTAATTTGTGGATTTGTGCTGTTGGCAGAGAACTTCCAAAGGGGTTTTTTATTTTCTAATTTGTGATTTTTAAATATCTGGAGAACAACAAGTGCTTTCAGCGTTCATCAGCGTGTCACAGAATGAATTTGATTATTGCACTTTGAACTTGAGCTGACGGCATGACTTCCAGTGCGAATGCCCTCGATGGACGTCCAACTTTCGAGAACATTTTTTTTTTGTATACATGGTCGAGGCTCATGGAAGAGATAGACAAGAATGGAATGCAACAAATTGGAAAGGGCGAAACACCGACAGCAGAGTAGCAGAGAGAGAGAGAGAGGGGGGGGAGGGAGAAGGCTACATGGGAGTACATACGCTGCACATGCGTGGAATGAAACACAAGAGGAAGGGGAAAGTGGGGATGAAACAACAAAGGAACAAACCAACTGACAACTAACAAGCAAAAAGAGGTGAAGGAGATGGGGAGAAAACCACAATAACCTGGAAAAAGGGAGTGATTGGGAATGGGGTAATTGGGGTGGAGGAGATCATGATTATGGGGGTTGGGGTAGTGGTGAACAGCCAGCCATCTTGAAGGCCTTAAGGAAAGAATGAGACTGAACATACTGGGGATGTCGGTTCTGCAGGCAAGAGAAAAGAGAAACAAATGTGTGGAGGTGAGCAGTGAGCCGGGATTTTGGCAGTCGAACAAGAGGATGTTTACTGGCACTCCGTGTTGCAGTAAATCTCAGATGAAACGTCGTAAGTAATTGTTTTCATCCGAATGAGTATCGGACGTGCTGAAAGGAGCTTCCACGCCAACAGATCTGTGGTCCGTGACACAATTGTCTTTTTGTAATTAAATATTCACAATCGTTGTATTTGTGATTGTTCTTATAAGGCAGACAACAAGCTTGGATCTCTTTGAAAATAATGAAATGCCAAGACCTCCCACTTGAGTCGACGGTGGATTTATTTCCATTATTTATGACTTGCGTATGCTGTGATGATATCTCGGAGGTGTCACGCTCACCTTTGCCTTGTCTTGCTGTTGATCCATTGCCATGATTTTCATCAAAAAGCATGTCACCAAGCCAGCTGCTCCATCTCCCATGTCGAAAAACAAAAACCCTGAATGTAAAAAGCCATGGTGTGTTCCACAAAGAGTAGTCGTTTGGTTTGTTACCTCTATTCACAATGATCTCACCGGGTTCAATGTAAGGTCTGCTGACCTGCACTATTAGGACCCTTTTATGATCCGTAGCCATGTTGGCAGCACCATGAAGCTCCATAAATGGGTCTTCAATGGACGATTGGATGAAATTCCCAAACGTTACCTTACCCACCTTACCCACCTCAGGAACACAGCTCAGTATGTTATGACCCCAGTGTCAAATCCCGTACACCGTGTCGATTTGTCCGTTGTCTTGTCGAGTCCTTGTTCTACACGTGAAAATGGTATACAAGCCATACAAGCCTTAGATGACCGACATAAAAATCGACACATGCTTGTTACCTCCACCACCGAAGGCTGACACAAGACGTTATGTTTTCACCCCTGTTTGTTTGTGAGCACGATATCTCAAAAGGTTCTGGACGGATTCGGTTGAAACTTGGTGGATATTTTGGGTTTGGACAAGGACGAATTTACTTGATTTTGATGAAGATCCAGATCCTGATACTCCAATTTTTTTTTCGTTTTTAATCGTGATTCTTCACTATTGAGAGATGGGGGCCAAAAACGACATATCCATATTATGAAGCAGGTGCGTCTGTCTGTCTCTCTGTCTATCTGTCTGTCCGTCACTGACCTGCTCCTCAGTTTTGGGGCTAGCCCCACCAAACCTTCTGTGGAACGTTTTTAGAGTCCCAGCCAGTGTCCAAAAGTGGGTCAGAGGTTTCGTAAATACCTCAATACAATCATAATTTTGAGTTTCGATCCGTACGAAGCTGCTTGCGATCCGGATGTAACCTCAGAATGGTGTTTCTCTTAGTTTACATCACGAGTGTTTGTAATATTGTATTTTGTTAAATTAATGGTTTATTAATTTGTGATTGGAATGATGCTGTTTGGAATGAAAATACAGAGAGATTGAGTTTAAAGCAGAATGCAGAAATAATGTGAGGGTTTCCACCCATGACATTCGTAGATTCGGCATTTGCCGATTCACCATTGTGACGTCATAGAAATATGACCCACCTTACTTTTGTTGGGGTCAGCTGTAGTAGGTTTTTTTGCCCAAGTACTTCATGAACCGGCTGTCCATGCCTGACATTCCACTAAATGTGTCACAGGAATGTGGAATTTATCATTTAATGGTTTAGCATTCGCCATTTCTACATTGTGTGTTTGCTTTTTGGCTCCCTCCTGTGCATAGCATGGGTATCTTGCTAATAGCATGATGTTTCAAAAAGTTGTGGATGGATTTTGATGAAATTTGGTAGACGAGTTGGGTAGGTGACAACAAGAAGCCGTCAGATTTTGGTATGACAAGGACGAATGGTCCGGATTTCAGATCCGGCCTATCTGTAGGATACAAAACGTAAACTGTTCATCCTGGTAGAGGTATGCACTCTACCGAGTGCCATTGTAGTTTCGTATGTCAGCTGGCTTTAATTAATCTTTTGCCCAGAATGAGTTCTCCAAACCCCCACATAACACCACGTGATCTTTTGAAAATGCACATTAAAGCATTACGATGTCCAGCCATGGTTATAGGCATGCAGACAACAAGCAGACCGAGCTTCATGTGGCATAGCGGATATTTCACAGAGTGCAATTCACGGCTCCTTATGGGGAAAATGACCCAATATTTTACCACACTAAAGGTTTTGTGTTATTAGCCGAAAAGGTCTGGAAAACTAGGAGAATAAGAATAGCCTCGGTCACTCAGCTCCAGGAATGAACGAAACCACGTGCCTGGATAAAGGGTGCAGAATGTCCGGGAACGTGGGAAACCGGCGGAGTGTTCCTCGGCCTAGGGCGCAGCCGGCTGGCCTGGAGGTTTTACCAGGGCTTAATAAACTGGCAACGTTTTACATCTGCGTTCTATTCGTCATGAGAACCCACCGAATGTGATCCTGATGAACGCATCTGTGCCACCATAATAGAATTACACGGAGAATGCCACGGCGCTTTCTTCGGCCGCTCTAGAAACCCGTTGATTTGCGCTAACCGTGAAATGCGGCCCGCTCCGACGTAAGTGTGAAATATCGCGCAATTTGCCATCAGAAGTATGTGTACCATTCTGGAGTAAATCCAGTGCAAGCCAGAGATGTTTGGCACATCTGCACCGAAGCTATCGGTGTTAGTCTTTTCTATTGAGTGATGTCTACCCACCCACTACTCCCATTAAGTGATGTCTACCCAACTGCAGGAATGTGAGCGATTGATTTACTCCGTTGGAAAGCCAATAATCGATTTAGTTGAACCAAAAATTCATGTCCATCGAATCATAAAGATGCCTCCTTTAAAAGCCCGTCTTTAAGGAATGGAAGAAGACGAAGAAGCAGGATTTGAGCTTTCATGGAGCGGTTCCAAACAGTATGACAGCAGGAACCCTTTAGAATAATGCGTGACGGACACAGAAGGAGCACACAAAATTTAATACAGCAATACTTATCGAAACAATAGGAAAAATATATAATAGTACATTGAAGAAGCACACAAGCAACTACAACCACAACCACTACGCCAACTACAGCAACTGTGTGTTATGCAAGATCCTTTTTTTCTGTGTATTTCACTTCATTTTACATCCTCATCTAGATTCACAGGTAGTCATGCAATATGTTTGTCAAGAGCAACATGCTGTCTTTTGATTAAACCGGTCAGCGAAGCAACGGGCGTGCACACCTACAGCGGTGAGAGACAAGCGCCGTGTGTTGAGCCTGGAGCACATGACTCAAATCTCAGAGAATTTACTCATATCAGGCCTTGTGGTCAGGCTGTAGCTCGAGGTCGTGCTCTCCACATCGTCGTGCAGCTTCGGGTCGAAGAGCTTCGGCTTTAGAAAGAGACTTTTAAAGGGTCGACGGTCTCTCTCTCTCTCTCGTCAAGGTTTTCCGTGTCCCCGGCATGGTATCAACTCGATGTGGGTTGTACACGGAGACATTTGGCTTCAACATAAAATAAGGTCGAGAGTTCAAGATCACTTGGAGGAATGTTCGAATGCTCCCCGGTGCCTTGTTTGCTTACATACCATGTGGAGAGCTTCCTTACCCTAAAGGATTTTGGGAAAGGCGAGCGAGGGCCTGTGTGGGGTGCCCCCGTCCCATGATGTACGTGGGTGAGCACCAAGCTCACTTTTTGTATACTCCTCAACTTTCACACCCGGAATTATTGCATATTGGTCTGTTGTTAGGACTCAGTCTGAGTTCAGGTGTACTTTGTGGAAGCCGCTGTGAGAAACAGCACAAGATAATTAATTAAGTGGACCCATGATGCTTGCTGTGCATTCTTGCAGATGAGGTCATCCCCCCTCCTCCCCCCCCAAAGGAAACTAATGGCTCTCTTGGTATTATATAACAAACTCATGTCATCTTGGAGACCTCAGAGGCAGATAAACTTGATGCCGTCACGTGCCGCCCCTACGAGGAGAGGTCTTGCAGTTGAAGTAACAGCTGGAATAACTGAGTGTAGAGTTTTGAGTGCTTGCACAAATCATGGAGGGAAGGGTGTGCACAAAACCAAATTTCTTGCATGAGGACACAGAAAGAAAATGAGAAAAAGGGCACAAGATTGAACGAAGAATGGCGAATGATTCAGTCAACAAAAGTGACGGAAAGATATGTTGGGACAGCTCTCATGAAAGGGAAGGGGATGAGAGTGAAGATGAACATTGGCCGGGTCATCCCTGATTGAGCATCATGGGGGAATATGCAAAAAGGTGTTTTCTTGTTGTCTCCTTCTCATGCGTATACCACCTTTACCTGCGACTTTGAGGTCGTTTGGGTGTCTTTTAGTCTTTGGAAAAAAAATCAGCATTGCATTTGGGTCTCATGAGAATGAAGATCTGGGTTTGCTGGTGAAGGTGAAGGCAAGTGTCGATCTGCGTCTGCGTCTGCGGACAGGTGGGACAATGGATGAAATCGACAGGATGCTAATGGAGGTGTCGGAAGCAAGGGCATTAACCTTTCGGGCATTAACCCTTCGGGCATTAACCTTTCGGGCATTAACCCTTCGTCAGAGCAAAAGAGTGGATGGTTAACGACTTTGATCAACGTCTTCTTGATTTTCATCCATTGCGTCTGGATAAGCCTGCTCAGCACAAGATCCAACATCTATCGATCGAGGCAACATCCAACATCCAAGATCGCCCGTAGAGCGAGGACTCTACTAATTATACCAATGTGGATCCAGGAGTATCCAAAGGAGTTTGCTTCGGTGATCCGTTCTTTTTGATAACATTTCATCGAAATCTCTGTGAACAATTACTTATCATCAAACACTAGATCGTGGTGGTTCAGAACCTTTTTAGGTCGGCATACCCTTTGGTCTGAGCACGAGGCGTGATGTACCTCCCTTTCAATGGGGACCCAGTCATTTTTCTGCGATACTAGTGTGGATCTGCTTGCTACGCTCACCTCTCCGTTCTCTCGTTGCAGAGATGACGTTACAGATTTGCTGTGTTGACATGATTTACACCAATCATCATACAAACATTTATTTTGTACAAATTTATTTGTAATATTGGTAATATCGTACTTATTTGAAATTTAATTAATGATATAAGAAGGTCCAATTGGTCAAAATGCTCAAGGGTCTAAGCTGTTTAATCAGTCTGAAGAGTGTAAGGGGTCTAAATGGTGTTAAGGTCTAAGGCTCTTAGCAGTCTTTTGGGTCTTTTATAGGTCTTTGGGGTATTTTGTGTCTTCAGGGAATTTTGGGGTCTCTGGGGTCTTTTGGGTCATCGGGGTCTTTTGGATCTTCAGGGTCTTTGGGGTCTACCGAAGACCCCGAAGGACGCAGCCGTGCAGATGTGAACCTGATCGCTAGGGATGGAGATGTAATGAAAAAGATAGTTATTCCGACAGATTAAAGGAAAAAAAAATCCTCATCTCTCTTCCTTCCCTGCCTGCAGAGTTGTCCCTACGACGCTGGTCCAAGCGCTTCTCCCTACCGGGAGTGGTTGATGGGGATTACCGTATCCTCTTGCTGGACGAGGACCTAGACCGGGTGTTCCTTGGTGCCAAGGACTATGTGATATCGCTTAACGTCAACAACATCAGCAGGCTACCGCTCACGGTATGTACCGCCCCAGTCCCATACGGTTATCCTTGCCAACCACCACCACTCTACCTTACATATATATTTTCGAGTCGTGGCCTCTACCCAACTGAAGTATCTCTTTTTATAGTGTTGTTACCTGGTGGAAATGGAGGTGGGAATTTGAAACGTCTACCTTGATGTTAAATAGGGGCTAGTAGGATAGCCTAGAGCTTAGAGGTAGCAACAACAAAGACTTCGGACTGTAGTAATAGTTGTAGTCATAGTAGTAGTAGTAGTTATATATTGGTGTTTAATCCGAATGATGGTTGAGATGACTTTTTCCCCCCCTGTCCGATTCCCCCCAGTTGAGGCTGGTTTCTAAGAACACTTCCAAACATCACTTCTCTTTCTCCTTCGGCCATGTCCAATAGTATGGGGTCAACAATCATAGATCATGTAATATTGGCCCACGTCTTCCACAAACCAGCTGACCAGTGATGGCATTCTATGGGAGCTGATTTGGGGGTGACTTTGTAATTTGTTCAAAGAGCCGGCGATAGTCTGCTCATTTTCACGAGAGACACCGTGGGATCTTTAAAGTCCTCCAGTTAATGCGAGCAAGTGGGACAATGAGATTAATGTCAATATGAGGGACAGCACACACATTGAAACAATTCATTATATTATGCAAATCACCAATCCTCCAGTTTATATTTGAGTTGGCAACACACACACACACACACACACACACACACACACACAC
Organism: Eptatretus burgeri; assembly: GCF_056783735.1. Taxonomy (NCBI): domain Eukaryota; kingdom Metazoa; phylum Chordata; class Myxini; order Myxiniformes; family Myxinidae; genus Eptatretus; species Eptatretus burgeri. The sequence goes on along the minus strand of NC_140962.1, from coordinate 146,816,953 downwards.
ACACACACACACACACACACACACACACACACACGCACACCACTTCAACACACATATCTCATGATGCTGGATCCACAGGTTCAAGTCCATACAGTGTTGCTGTTGTCCATTTTCTATGAATGTTCTTGAAATTCATCATTCATGGAATCCTACACCGATGGACCACCATGTCCTCTCCCTGGATGCGATCCACACCCAATGCTCCTCCATGAACCTCAGACACAAAGCTGCATCAAACGAACAAATCGGTAAATAAATAAACAAGACTTGTTCATGGAGTTTACACTTTATCATGAAACTCGCTCCACGTCATTGTACAAAGAACCACCATTCGGACATCGTCGTGAAGGTGTTAAAAGGGGTCGATGTGAATGTGTTTGACGTTAAAACAAACCTCTGGTCCCCAACTTCATGCACACACACACACACACACACACGCACACTGACGCACGAAGGCTCATGACCCTTTTTGTTCGTGCTGGGAATATGTTTTTGTAAGCTTATTACGATTTACTGTACTCTACCGAGTTGATGAAGTAGTTGTTCTTTTTTAGTGTGCTTCCATTGCTTGATGATCTATTGTTGACCATGTGTTCTACACAATGACAAAAATGCATGATTAATGGCTCCGACCAAAAGCCAACGGGACTGCTGGTGTGAAATGGGTCCTTGTAGACAATGGCGGTGGTGACCCTTTGACCCTGTAGTTCAAGAGAGTACAATCGCTCCACTCTCAGTGCGATGGAGTCCACATCTGCCTTCAAAGTGAATAATAATCGTCGTAACGCTGCTCGCAAGAACGTGCAAGTTTACTCGAGGAAGGAAAGCTTTGAATCGACACGGTAGTAGCACCATGATGGTCGTTGGATTTGGACCGAAAAGGGACGAAGGTTGATGTAGAATCTGGAAATTTCTCAACGAGTGAGTACTCGAGTAAACAGATGGCTCAGATGCACGTGGCATTGGAGCTGGCTGGATGGTCGAGGTCCTCGAGGAGTGTTCTCACCTCTTTGCTGTCCAGCCTGAGTCGGAATCTCGACCCGGTTATAAACCGTCATCCCGATGTTGCGCGTGGAGGGTGATACGTGGAGGGTCCCTCAGATGGGCGTCAAACTGGAGGGCAAGTCTGCTTATCGGTGGTTGTTGGTGGGTTTCTAAAATGCCACGGTACGTTTCGTGAAGAGTAGGTGGGTTATCGCCGGCACCCTGAACATATTACAAATTCCTATACCCAGACCGACTGCTGGACAGACAATGGAAGAGCACCTGCAACAACAAAACTGCCCAGAATAACCAAACCGCCCAGCGTAACCAACCCACACAGCATAGCCAAACCACCCAGCATAACCAAACCGCCCAGCGTAACCAAACCACCCAGTAAAACCAAACCGTCCAGCATAACCAACCCAACCACCATAACCAAACCAGCAATCATGACCAAACCACTCAGCATAACCAACCCACCCAGCATAACCAAACCACCCAGCATAACCGACCCCACCACCATAACCAAACCTCCCAACATAATCAACCCATCCAGAATAACCAACCCTCACAGCAAAATCAAAGCACCCAGCAAAACCAACACACACAGCATAACCAAACCGCCCAGCATAACCAAACCACCAAGTAAAACCAAACCGCCCAGCATAACCAACCCAACCACCATAACCAAACCACTAATCATGACCACACCACTCAGCATAACCACACCACCCAGCATAACCAAACCACCCAGCATAACCAAACCACCCAGGAAAACCAACCCACACGGCATAACTAAACCACCCAGCAAAACCAACCCACACAGCATAACCAAACCACCCAGTAAAACCAAACAGCCCAGCAAAACCAACCCAACCACCATAACCAAACCACCAATCATGACCAAACCACCCAGCAAAACCAAACCACCCAGTACATCCAAAACACCCATCATGACCAAACCACCCAGTACATCCAAACCACCCATCATGACCAAAACACCCATCATGACCAAACCACCCAGTACATCCAAACCACCCATCATGACCAAACCACCCATCATGACCAAACCACCCAGTACATCCAAACCACCCAGTACATCCAAACCATCCATCATGACCAAACCACCCAGTACATCCAAACCACCCATCATGACCAAACCACCCATCATGAACAAACCACCCAGTACATCCAAACCACCCATCATGACCAAACCACCCATCATGACCAAACCACCCAGTACATCCAAACCACCCATCATGACCAAACCACCCATCATGACCAAACCACCCAGTACATCCAAACCAGCCAGTACATCCAAACCACCCAGTACATCCAAACCACCCAGTACATCCAAACCATCCATCATGACCAAACCACCCATCATGACCAAACCACCCAGTACAACCAAACCACCCAGTACATCCAAACCACCCATCATGACCAAACCACCCAGTACATCCAAACCACCCATCATGACCAAACCACCCAGTACATCCAAACCACCCATCATGACCAAACTACACAGTACATCCAAACCACCCATCATTACCAAACCTCCCAGTACATCCAAACCACCCATCATTACCAAACCACCCAGTACATCCAAACCACCCATCATGACTAAACCTCCCAGTACATCCAAACCACCCATCATTACCAAACCTCCCAGGACAACCAAACCACCCATCATAACCAACCCAATCAGTACAACCAAACCACCCAGTACAACCCAGTGTAATAAACCATGCAGCACAACACTGCCATGTGACTGCTTCTGCAGTACTGCGGTCCTGTAGTTTGGTGCATTGACCATGAACATCACGATGATAGACACGTTTCCACACGCTGTTCATGCTTTGGAGGAAACATCAAACCAATGGGAAGGAACACTAAACTCACCTGCCCCCTCTAATCCCAAAACGTGAAAATGAATGATGCAAAGTGATTTCTGTACTCCACCCGGCCATTTCGTGTAAAAATCTCATTTTCAGAGAATGTGCTTTTTAAGGGCTGCTATAGATTTTGAACAAGTAGGAAAATTACAATTTTCATCGAAAATTAAGTTTCGTACCTTCGCCTCATCACCTGGAATTGTGCAAATTGACTTCTTGTTTTTTTTTTTTTTGGAACTAGATGTTATTATCAAGACGGATGCAGTTGGAACATTATTTTTTTTTCTTAATTCTTGCCCTGCAAAAGTAGTTTGTCCGAGACAATACTTCGGGGATAAGTCAGTGATTTTTTTTTGTGGGTGCATTGGAGGGTGATGAGGGAATGAGGCCTTTTGGACCTGCTCCGCACCGGGCCCAAGGCAGGAGATGTGGCTGTTATCGAACCCTTACCAGCTGTGCGACTCTGAGAGTATTCCGCAATGGTCTGTCAATCGGATGGGGATTTCAAAGGTGTCACCTGATTAAAAGAGCTCGCATCCCTCCCCCACCCTCCCTCTTCTTTCTCCCCCATTGTGTGCTTTATAGGCATACTGGCCAGCTGGAGAGGACAGCAAGGAGGAATGCAGTCTGGCAGGAAAGAATTACGAGGTGAGGCCTACTGGCTGCTTGGTGAGATGATGTACTGCTGTGATTAGAATCCATTTGTCCTGTTGATTAATTAAATTTTGTGGCACTTTTCCAATGGGAGGTCTCACCGTGTGACTCAATTGTGCCTGATTGTTTATCGGGACTGCGCGTATCGTATGCGAGTGGGTCGTTCCATGCGGTCGGCCTAACTCAAACAACGCAACGTCTTGAAAAGCTGAGATATTGCTCACTGCTTCTTCAATGCGAGTCAACGAATAGCTGGTGACGTCATGGTGGCGATACTGCCATTGACTGCTGATGTCAGGTTCGGCGGTGAAGCTTTTCAATGATATCTCAGGCATGATCTCAATAACACCTTCATGGCAAATAAGTTGTGAAATAACCTCAGCCTTGACGAGTTATGTCACAGATGACGTCATCAACAAAGTGATATCACCCGAATCATTGCGAACATCAATACACGTGCGGGCTGAATTTGGTCGAATGACTTGTCACTGATCACGTATTCACGGAACAAGCTGGCACAGACTTCATCTCTCAGTGTTCGAACAAGTCAGACAGTGTGTAACCAATCCTGTCTGTTGCTCTTGCATAAGAGGTGTTTCCACTGGGGATATTGTGCTTAGTTTCTTGAGCTTGACCCTTTGCCGGATGCATACTCATGGCAGGCCGTTGGCATGGCCATAGCTCGGAGTAGGCCTTTGTGAATGAGTGACTCCTGTTTTTTTTTTTTTAATTTTGGGGGCAGCCAGCGGTCAGAGGGTTTCCTTCCTGAAGTGAATGGCTGATGTATTTGGATCCCAGGCCCTAGGCTCTCGGTGAACCTCAAACAGATAAATGGACAAACGCATCAGGGTTGTGTTTGCCAGGGTGATCTGAGTGTCGAGTAATGTTAGTTGAATGTTGAGTACTATCAGCAATTCCAGGAGGTTTATGCCTGCCATTAGTCCACATCATTGTTCGTTCGAGAGGAATACCATGCCTTGTCACACGCCGCTCGTGTCTGAGCTGTCTGGTGTTTTTTTTTTTGTGGTGCAATATCTGGGGGAGATTAATCCAAATGAGACTGAAGTCCCGGCACCAATCTCAATTAAGCTATGCTGAACCTGATCCAGAACAGGAGGCCCTTGACCGTACACCCACGTCAAACAAACCAAGAGATTCAATGGGAATTGGGATTCAAATTTGAATGTTTGGTGAAAACAAGATGTGGATGGTGAGTGTGCCAAGGAAGAATAAGACTAAAACAAGACTGCATTTACGTGACAAAGGTACATTGTGCCAAAAAAACATAATATATGTGTATATTGATCTCGATGTACCATACTCTTTACGGACGGTTGGTGCTGCCGAAGCAGTTTCTTAGCGAGGGTTATACAATGTGGTTTGCCATTGCCTTCCCAGCATTGTTTGTCCGTGCTCCATCTTCATAATTTCTGAGCATCAAGCAAGGAAACAGCACATACCATTTTTAAAGTCGTTGGTGGTTTGAACCATCAACCTCACAGACTCAGAGCAGATGCTCCAACCTTTATGACACATGAGTCTGATGTGTGTATATATATATATATATATATATATATATATATATATATATATATATGTATATATATATATATATATATATATATATATATTGTTTATATATTAGGGTGGTCTTTAATTTGAAGTTGAGATTTTCAACACTCACCACTGCATTTTCTTCCAATGTACAAATAATAATTCATCAAATTTTATCGATATTGATTAACATTTAGGGTTTGCGAAATGAAATTGAAGTTTTACCTTGTGGCTCGCATTATATCTATATATTCTGAATGTGGTGTTCAACGTTTGGTGATGGCATCCCTCCTCATGGAGTGTGATTTATGGTACCTGGAGCCCAGTATCATGCAAGATGGATGGCCAAGGCATTATATTCCCTCAAGATCTGGATGTTTCGGATACAGTTCAAGCTCCCTGGCCGTGAAGAAAGAGGACGCCGTGATGTCTGCATCTTTGTAGTTCGGGTCGACCTTGTGGTATGGTTCACTGCTGCTCATGGCATTTCTGCTCATCGCAATGACCTTAACTGATGACAACATGTTGACAAGTATGAGAAGGTCAATTCTGCCCTCTCACAATCTGCCTCGACTAAATCTGCTGGACATCTGTGCAATCTCAATGAAGAGCTCATTGATTTGGAATTCTTTGATTCAGCTGTATTCAGAGTCAAAAAGAACAATGGTAATGGCACTAAATGAAAAAGGAAAGCATGGATAAACCTCCAGAATGCATGCAGTTGAGGATCAGGAAGTCTGAGGACGTGTCAATGTGTGTGTGTGTGTGTGTGTGTGTGTGTGTGTGTGTGTGTGTGTGTGTGTGTGTGTATATATATATATATATATATATATATATATATATATATACATATATATATATATATATATATATATATATATATATATATATATATATATATATATATACATATATATATATATATATATATATATATGTATCCTGTATATATATATTGTTGTGGTTACCAAATTCGCAAACCACCATTCAGGTCCCTTAGGTGAGGTATCTCGGTAAGTGCATGTGTAGTTAGGCCCAAACCCGTTGTCTAGTGGGAATACATGTCATTTATACGTGCTGCGATTCTTCAGGATAGCCGTTTTTCTTTTACTATCTTTATTTTGGACCAACCGCCATGATCACAACCACAACATCAACCACCGACCACAACCACCGCTTCACCACAACCGCCACGACCTTCACGCACACCTCACAACCGTAGCATCGCCACCGTTCTTGCCCCGCTGTGGGTACCGGTGTTGGACTCATGCAGAACGCGCGTCGAACAGCGTGTACAAAATCACGGATTTTCTGCTTCAAAAACGGATCAAAAACGACACACGCCCACTTTTTGCCGTCCAATCGGTGAGCGAGGGGCGATTTGGCCCCGCCCCCAGGGCGATCGATATATGCAAATTTGTGGATCAAAAAGCCTTCACGCCCACTTTTTCTCGGGCCAATGGGGAGCGAGGTGAAAGGTCAAAGGGAGGGGGTCAAAGGCGAAGTTACGGGGGGGATAAAAGGACGGTGTTCGTCAGTCAAAGGAGTCGTAAAAGTCGGAGCGAAAGAGTCAGCAGAACGAGAACGAGGGGTCGGAGAGTCGCAAGAGAGAACGAGGGAGAGTCAGCAGAACGAGGTCGGAGAGTCAAGAAGAGGAGAGTCGGAAGCAGAGGGTCAAGACTTCGCGGGCGGTGGAGCTGCTCGTCGTGTGCGTTGGAGTCGGAACGGAGGGGACGGAGCTGTGGAAAGGCGGCGACACCAGACGAGGGGGTGCTCGCGTCGTGCAGGAAGCTGCACCCGAGGGAGGCCGACAGCGCGACCTGGCCGAGGTGGAGACGCTCGTCGCACATAATAAAGATCCTCTATACCCCGAGCATCAGCAACCCCCTCCTGTTTCCCCCGCGCTGAGATAGTGCGACCAAGGGGGCCCCGTTCCCACCCCCTGCCAGGCACTGTCCACGAGGCCCGCGGGTTGCGGGGCCATCGCCGCTCCGCGTCTCATCACCAGACGGGTAGGCCCGACCCGGTCTCGGCCCCAGGCCTACCTCATTCTTGGGGTATTTCTTTTCCTTGGTTTTGGGTATGTGTTGTCGGCGCCGTCTGTGAAGTAGAATTGTATAAGTGTTGCCGTGTGCTCGGTAGTCGGTATTAGCTCTGCACTGTGTTTTCGCTTTTATATTTGCTTTTTGTGTAAATGGAATTATGTTTTCTTTTTTGTGTGCATTTGGTGGAATTGTATTTGTGTGCTTCCCGTGTGCCGAGAATAAATGTGCTTTATTGTTGAACTGTTTCCCGCTTCGCTTCGTCTTTTCCTCCATTGAACCCTCATCTTGCTTCACGTAAAGGGTTGGTAGTGGGCTGAATACGCCCGATAATTAATCGAACCGTCGAGGTCGACGATAACACCGCTCGGTTATTCTGATAGTACGGAACGGGTCGCTTAAGTGGCTCGTGTCCGAAGTCGACCTGCGGCGAGGTGCGATCGCCCGGTCTACCCTCCGCGTGGGTACTTAGGTAGTTCGAATTTGGCGAGCAACCCTATCCCACGCGGGGGCTGATTGGCTCGATCGCGGTGAGACCGAAAGGTCCACCCGTGACTGGTTCCCGGCGTTAGTCCGAGAGGGTCACGACTGGATTGTCCGTCCGGTGGGCGACGTGCCGCGATTCGAGTTACGTGGCCGTCGCACGCCAGCGGGCGCGAAGACCGCAACACTGGTGTCAGGAGTGGGATACAAATTCATCGCCCTCCTCGCGGCACTGGTATCGGAGAACAGGAAAACGGGCTCTCCTGTCTCCGGCTAAATTTACGGGAATCGGTCCAGGGGTGAGAGAAGCGACCCCCGATTCCCTCCAAATTACGAGCGAGCAAATTAACCCTTCACGAGAAGCAAGATGGCGTCTCAAGGCGAGCGGGAGCCGGGGGTATTAGAAATGTATATGTGTAGTAATGTAGAATCCATGGTCCAGGATGGAATCCCCGAGCAGGAAATGTTGATTGTGCAGGAACACGGACTCGCCCAACTGAACCCAGGGCCCGAGGTGGGTGCGGCAGCGGCCGCGGTGTATGACACCTCCCCCCCCCTCTCCACCAAGACCCTTCCCCAACCCTTGCCGAAACGGCTCAGCTGAGTGCATCCAACATGGCCCAGCTATGCGCCATGCTGGCGGCAATGAACGAAAAAATGGATGCAAACACAAATGAAATGAAAAACGAAATGAAAGGCATGAACGAAAAGATGGATACATTCACAAACGAAATAAAACGCATGAAAACTAAAATGGTAACAAACATGAAGGAAGAAACGAAAAAGTTCCGGGGTGAGACGCAGAACATGGGCCGATGCCTGCAGGCGGGCATGAAGGCCGTGACCAGGGAGCTGGGAATGGCGACTCCACGTGTGGGAGCAAACGAGCTGGGTGGGGGTGCAACGGCTGACAGGCCCGCGGTGGAGGCGGGTGAAAAAATAATTCGTGGAACGTGTTGGGCGAGGGTCGTGACGATGACCGAAAGGGAAAAATTAAATGGGGAGACCAAAACGTGTGAGACGAGACACGAGGTGACGACAACAGAAATAATAGTTGAGACAAGGGAGGTAAAGGGTGAAGAGTTGGCAGAGACACGGGAGATGGGAACGATAGAGGGAAGACTACACGATGAAGACGGGGTAAGTGACGCGCACGCACACACGGAGGTAGTGGAGGACAATGGGGTTGAGCTCGCGGAGCGTGTTGGGACCCGGTGCGAGCACCTGGATGGCCTCCTCCAGGAACGAGGGGAGGGAGTATGCCCCCTTGAGGCGAGTCACGACCAGGTGAGTTCGGTCGTGCTTTGCGAGGTTGAGGGGACGAGTGCTGTGGACGGGTGCACGGAGAGCTTGGGGGTGTAGAGGCCCCGGAGACCCTTGTGGGGACACAAATCCCCAGTGTGGTTGTCCCTGTGTGTGTGGTGCAAGGTGTGAGTGCGGCACCGTGTGTGGAAGCGACCCCGTGTGTGAGTGGTGTGGTGGCGATGGTGCCGGAGTACGTGCTTCCCAGCACGCCGTGTGTGGATGAGGCACGGAGTGTGAGTGAGGCACCGCGGGTTAGTGCCCCCGCGTGTGTGGGTGAGGCACCGTGTGTGGAAGAGACCGCGTGTGTGAGTGTCGCCGTGTGTATGAGTGAGGTACCGCGGGTGAGTGCCCCCGCGTGTGTGGATGAGGCACGGTGTGAGAGTAGTGAGGCACGCGTGAGTGAACGGCCGTGTGCAAGGTCGCTGTGTGCAAGGGAGACCGTGTGTGTGAGAGAGCGGTATGTGAGGGAGATGTCGGTTGGCATGCGGGAGCACGCAGCCGCATCTCCCGGTGTGAATGTGATGGTGTGGACTGTGTGCGTCGTGACACGCAGGTATGCGTGTGTGGAATGGAGACGACGACGGCGACAGAGGAGAGAAAGCCGAGTAGCGGCTGTAGTTGTTTCGCGGACCGTGCCGGGTTCACCCAGCAGTGAGCACGCGGTTCGTGCTGTGCAACGCACGAGACCGCCACGTGCTCGCTTGCGAGAGTGAAGTCCCGGTCCGGAAACGCACGCGGTGGATTTGCCGATCCCGCGGACGGACAAAGTTTAGGCAGGTAAATGGATTTGGACCGGACGGGTTCTCCACGCGATCGTGTGTGTTAAGCTCCAACGGGCAAAGCACATGTGTTCGCGTGGGGAACCCCTCGAGACGTGTGGCTTGTGTTTTTTTTTATATGCGCACGGTGACGTCATGGCTGCACGTGGGGTTGGAATCCGGCAGGAGGGGTATCTCTGCCGGATGGTCCCGTCCAAGGAGGGACGAGGAACACGTGCAGCTGCATGACGTCACGGGCAGTTGCAAGGTGCAAAGAGCGCGAGTTGCCGCGCAGGTACTGCGCATGGGAAAAAAAAAAAAAAGAAAGCCTCACTTTCGGGTGCAAAGGATTCCTGGGCAAGGGGTGAAAGACCCCCTTACCTGGGCACAAGATGAAAACTAGTTAGGGGGAAGGGTTAGCTTAGTTAGACCGACTTCATGGGGCAGGGGTAAGTCCTCATGGAGTCCGTGGAATGGATTAGTTAGAGGGATTGTAGCCAGATTTAGGTTGGGAAATAAAATGGGATTATTTTGGAGACAGAGACAGACTTGTGAATGTGTAGAGGGGACGTAGTTTAGCTACGTAGTGTTAAATGGAACGTGCTGTAGTTTAAGGGACGACGTGGGAGCACGAGTTAGTTAGGGGATGTAGTTAGAAGGATGGCAGAGTTCAGCGGTGTGTGTGTTGAAGAGTTGGTGAGTTGTGAGGTGAGTACATGGTGAGTGAGTGAGGCCAGCGGGTCTGTGTGTGTGGAGTGAATGGGGAATGCATGGTGCGATGAGTGATTGGGGGGAGGAGTGACTCCCGCCCAAGGGACCCCGGGGTCAGTGTAGAGTGAGTTAGGGGGTTAGTCAAATTGAAAAATGGAGGTCGTTTTGTTGTTGGTGGGAAAGTAGGCTCGAGACCCATTTGGAGGGGTGCAGGAGCCCTGTTGACGGGCTTGGGAGCGTGGCTGCGAAAGGTGAGTATCGCTGAGTGGGTACCCCGGGCACCAGGCTAGTCGGCCGCGGTAGGCCAAGGGCCCATGGGGGGCCGGGATAGAGTAGTGGGCACGGGTGCGCCTGCTTGGTGCGGGGGCCCGGGGCGCCATTAGCCGCGTGGGCAGTGTTGTTGGCACGGGTGACCCTCGGAAAGGGGCCCGGGAGGCCGGCCTGCCACGTGTGCGTTTCAGGGGAGGTGCCATGGGGGGCACTCCCCGGTGTTAGGGAGCTGGTAGGCTCGGAGGCAGTGTAGTGCCCGGGGGTGCCATAGCGGGAGATTCGGCAGAGGGTCGTGCCTGCCGGAGGGAGCCACGTGTCCCAGCCAGGAGACCGTGTGAGGGCACGGAGAGAAAATTGGGGGGCGAGGCCCGAAATTGTGAGGACACCAACACAGGCGACGGGAATCTGGGTTGTTAGAACCAATAGTTTAAGCGAGAGGCGCTTGTTGAAAGCCCCGGGGTAGTTTAACAGTTAAATGGTTAGGGTAGATTAGGAGATGTACCCCTCCGCACCATCCATCCCCTCGCTGTCGTTGTGGGCCGCTGGACCCACTTGGTGTTAAGATCGCCGAACTCTGGGGAGGCCATTCTGAGGCTTCGTTGGGCCTCGGCACAGGACGCTAGCTCTCCCTTATTCCCCTCCGGGAAGGGAACGTAGGGTTTGGGAGTAGGCTAGGTGACAGAATAGGTTAGCCGAACAAGGACGATAAAGGGGGTTAGGGGACGATTTATAGTGGGGGAGTAAAAATAAAAACAACAAAAAAAATTAAGTTGGGGCTAAATTGGGGTTTGACAAATTAAGGGAGTGGGTATGTACAGTGACAGGCAAAGGCGATAGGTGGGAGGGAGACAGGAAGGTAGGTCCGAGCCCGCCTTCCAAGTGGCCAGCACCACCGCACTCCCTCCACCAACCTCCACTGAACGGCAAAGGCTAGCCAACTCCATCGGCTGGCCGTGTTTTTCTTAGAGGCGGAGGCCGGCCAACTTCATCGGCAGCTGTTGTTTTGCTGCAAGGCCTGTGCCATCGGCTGGCCGTGTTTTACTTCAAGGCCTGTGCCGGCCAGTTCATCTGCCGGCTGTGTTTGCCTGCAAAGGCCTGGTTCTGCGGGCTGTGTTTGCCTGCAGCGGCCTTCTTCTGCGGGCTGTGTTTGCCTGCTGCCTTTGCCATGCCATGCCCACTGCCCATGTTCACCAGCCCCGTTCAATTTTGCTTTGCCCCCCCCCCCCCTGTTCATTGCCATGTGCGCCAGGATCGTAAAGGCAACAGTTTGCAAGCTGCGAGAACTGCCCTGTTGGCAGCTACAACACGGGCCTGCAGTGGCAGCCCGTGCACCGTGTTTTGCGTCCATCCATTCATCCATCCATTCGTTGTGCTCATTGCGTGTGCCACTTGAGCTGGCACGGAGACTGCGTTTGTGCAGCCCATGCACCGTTGTGGTTCACTGCATTCAGTTCAAACCGTTCATGCATCCATTCGTTGTGCTCATTGCGTGTGCCACTTGAGCTGGCACGGAGACTGCGTTTGTGCAGCCCATGCACCGTTGTGGTTCACTGCGTTCAGTTCAAAAGGGAAGGCCTTGGACTGCGTGTGAGCAGCCAACCACGTTCCCTGTCACCTGCATTGTTTGAGCCAGAGACTGCATGTGGGCAGCCTGGCTCCCTACTTACTGCTTTCTTTTGCAGAGTTCAATGATCCTGGGCCATGGTTTAGTGTAAAATTTGTAAGTTAAGGTAAGATGTACTGTACATATGAGTGCGCCCCCGGCATGTTTGTCTTAGCGCCGGCAATTTTATTTAAGTCGTCCGTGTGAGTGAGTTTGTTTAGATAGTTACGCAGCCCTTAGGTTATTTATTTTGGGGACACGAATACCATGAATGTCGCACTCAGGGATCCGTAGGTAAAATGTACTAGGGGAAAACTACACATGATGGCACACGAAAATTTGACGACTCGGGACGAGTCTGTAAAAAGGGAAGGGGGTAGTGTTGTGGTTACCAAATTCGCAAACCACCATTCAGGTCCCTTAGGTGAGGTATCTCGGTAAGTGCATGTGTAGTTAGGCCCAAACCCGTTGTCTAGTGGGAATACATGTCATTTATACGTGCTGCGATTCTTCAGGATAGCCGTTTTTCTTTTACTATCTTTATTTTGGACCAACCGCCATGATCACAACCACAACATCAACCACCGACCACAACCACCGCTTCACCACAACCGCCACGACCTTCACGCACACCTCACAACCGTAGCATCGCCACCGTTCTTGCCCCGCTGTGGGTACCGGTGTTGGACTCATGCAGAACGCGCGTCGAACAGCGTGTACAAAATCACGGATTTTCTGCTTCAAAAACGGATCAAAAACGACACACGCCCACTTTTTGCCGTCCAATCGGTGAGCGAGGGGCGATTTGGCCCCGCCCCCAGGGCGATCGATATATGCAAATTTGTGGATCAAAAAGCCTCCACGCCCACTTTTTCTCGGGCCAATGGGGAGCGAGGTGAAAGGTCAAAGGGAGGGGGTCAAAGGCGAAGTTACGGGGGGATAAAAGGACGGTGTTCGTCAGTCAAAGGAGTCGTAAAAGTCGGAGCGAAAGAGTCAGCAGAACGAGAACGAGGGGTCGGAGAGTCGCAAGAGAGAACGAGGGAGAGTCAGCAGAACGAGAACGGAGAGTCAAGAAGAGGAGAGTCGGAAGCAGAGGGTCAAGACTTCGCGGGCGGTGGAGCTGCTCGTCGTGTGCGTTGGAGTCGGAACGGAGGGGACGGAGCTGTGGAAAGGCGGCGACACCAGACGAGGGGGTGCTCGCGTCGTGCAGGAAGCTGCACCCGAGGGAGGCCGACAGCGCGACCTGGCCGAGGTGGAGACGCTCGTCGCACATATAATAAAGATCCTCTATACCCCGAGCATCAGCAACCCCCTCCTGTTTCCCCCCCGCGCTGAGATAGTGCGACCAAGGGGGCCCCGTTCCCACCCCCAGCCAGGCACTGTCCACGAGGCCCGCGGGTTGCGGGGCCATCGCCGCTCCGCGTCTCATCACCAGACGGGTAGGCCCGACCCGGTCTCGGCCTCAGGCCTGCCCCATTCTTGGGGGATTTCTTTTCCTTGGTTTTGGGTATGTGTTGTCGGCGCCGTCTGTGAAGTAGAATTGTATAAGTGTTGCCGTGTGCTCGGTAGTCGGTATTAGCTCTGCACTGTGTTTTCACTTTTATGTTTGCTTTTTGTGTAAATGGAATTGTGTTTTCTTTTTTTTTGTGTGCATTTGGTGGAATTGTATTTGTGTGCTTCCCGTGTGCCGCGAATAAATGTGCTTTATTGTTGAACTGTTCTCCCGCTTCGCTTCGTCTTTTCCCCCATTGAACCCTCATCTTGCTTCACGTAAAGGGTTGGTAGTGGGCTGAGTACGCCCGATAATTAATCGAACCGTCGAGGTCGACGATAACACCGCTCGGTTATTCTGATAGTACGGAACGGGTCGCTTAAGTGGCCCGTGTCCGAAGTCGACCTGCGGCGAGGTGCGATCGCCCGGTCTACCCTCCGCGTGGGTACTTAGGTAGTTCGAATTTGGCGAGCAACCCTATCCCACGCGGGGGCTGATTGGCTCGATCGCGGTGAGACCGAAAGGTCCACCCGTGACTGGTTCCCGGCGTTAGTCCGAGAGGGTCACGACTGGATTGTCCGTCCGGTGGGCGACGTGCCGCGATTCGAGTTACGTGGCCGTCGCACGCCGGCGGGCGCGAAGACCGCAACAATATATATATATATATATATATATATATATATATATATATATATATATATATATATATATATATATATATATATATATATATATATATATATATATATATTACTCCTGGCTCTCGGGGGGAGTTCGTGGCCATCACAAAAGAACAAAGTCACGCATGATTTTATTGTTGTACATACCAAGACCTTTCAAAAAATTTTGGTGACAAGCCCAAATCTGTATAGATTTTGCTACAGAGGGCGCTTTTCAAAATGGCCGCCATAAGTATTACTTTTGACCATATCTTGTTCTGTGAGACTCATGGAGACATGATATTGGTGCCTAGACCTATGTTTTCAGAATCAAGGAACTCAATAAGACCAATAACAATTACATTGGCTCCTTCGTTTGTGGCAGCCATCTCAAATTTCAGAATGGCCGCCATTCAAAATCGCAGTTGTCCACATATCAGTCATCAAAACACATAGACGCTTGATGTTAGTGGTTATACTCATGCATTTAAGCCCAAGGAATCCAATGATAAGAGTATAATAATACAGTGGTTCATTTGGTTGAGTTATCATGCAACCTTAAATCTCGGGGAACTGGGTTTGGCCTGGAAAACAATGCAGACTGTGTCATGCTCAGACACATTAGCACCTTCATGATCCCAGTTGTCAACGGCTGCTGATGTGAATTCTCCAGGATCAAAATGAGCTGGTAGTGCAACATCCTGCCTATTCTGCTGTGCAGTGTAGGTTGCAATGTCATATTGATATCGTCGCAGTTCTCCGTCGCTTAGCTCAAGATACTGGTGATGATTTTCCCTCCATGCCTGAGACTGTGAGCTGATTCAGCATTCATTACATGCATTGGCGTTCTCCTTCTGCCACAATGATGTACATAATACATAGTCTGAAACAGAACTTGAATCTTCCTGCAACGTTGATCAGAGAGGCAACCATCAGCAGTCTGTTTGGAATCACTGTTATTCTGACCCTCACTGTTCTCTGTTTCACATGCATCATCATCATCTAACTCTTCATCATCTACATCTTGTACTGTAGGGTCTATTTCCATCATTACAGCTTCAGCTGCCTTGGGGTATGTCTCAGGGTTGAAATTGCATAAATATCCTAAAAACCTAAGTATCGGTTCTGGCATTCTCATACTGGAGCATGCATGTTTTAGATCTTGAGCATCACAGAATCTATCATCTCGGTTAAAATCATGACTATCAAGACTTTGCCGTAGCACACTGGCGAGACCTGTACAGGATCAATGGAGTGAATACGCTCTGCCAAAACATCTGCTCTATTACATGGCACACTATAAACCATCAAAGACTTTCACAACTGGTCAGTATATGTAAAATCAATGCTACTACCAAAGTGTCTAAAAAAATGTATCTTCACATCTCTATTGCGAAATTGATGCTCGTCCTCCACAAGTCTATGCAATCGGTCTCTGATAATACTTAGTCCATAGCAATTGCCACTTTTCAGTCCCTCTTCTAACTCAGTAACGATATCACTCCATGCACGCTGCTTGGGGTTCATGCCGGCAATGCCTTTGGGTGCTCACAATGACATTGGATTTGTATTGGGTGGTTTGTTCCATTGCTGGGAGGTCTGCTTCCCTCACACACATCTCCATCATGACTGTCCCCATGGAGCACCTGGGATTTCTGTGATCAAGCTCTGATCCACCTGCTGTGTGGGATGACTGTAACCACACTGACAGCTGTGAGATCATACATGAAAATTTTGTAGCACAGGTTTTAGCCATTCCCACTATCCTCTTTCCCAAGGTCAGGGCCTATGTTTTTGTAGCTGGCTTGTCAGTAACAGCTGTTTCAAAACGTTTTATGATGGTGACGTCATTATTCGATGGAGTTTCAGCTTGAACGTTGTGTTTTTTTGACATTCCTTTTTTCTCTGACAGAGACCACCCAATAGTGGGATAAGAATGAATGCTAGAAGAGTTCCAAGATAATGTAATTTCGAGAAAAAAGCAACGATAGATTGTCGAGCATTTTTTTGGGTACATTCTTCCACAATTTGTTGAAGAAGAAAGGAAAACTACACTTTATTCCTTGGTGTCGGCCATGTTATATCTTTGCCACCAGTTTGTTGGAGGTTTATGAGTATCATTCAAAACTCATCTTTGATGGTTTTGAGTATCATTCAAAACTTTGCAATTTTTTTCATTCATGATAAAAACTTGGAGTTAGTTTATTTTGAACTTTTACAAAAACTTCAAAGGCATTTATTACTTTTACAATAACCATTGAGGTATTTCTAACTTTTACAAAAACTTTTATGGTATTTCTAACTTAAACAGAAACTTTTATGGTATTTCTACCTTAAACAAAAACTCGATTGCTATTTTTTAACTTTTACAAGAACTTTATTGATATTTTTTTTTAACTTTTACAAAGACTTTTATGGTATTTCTAACTTTCACAAAAACTTTTAAGGTATTTTTTAATCTTTACAAAAAGTTTAAAAGTATTTTGAACTTTCTCAAATCGTATGAGGTATGACAAAGATAGTTAATGCCTGGTGTTGGCTTAATGGTTAGGGTGGTGGGCTTGGGATCTCAGGATCCTGAGTTCAAATCCTGCTCAGCTGTTGAATTAATACCAGGTGCGGTTGATTCAGCCTGTCATCCTTCTGAAGTCAGCAAAAATGAGTACCAGCTTGCTTGTTGCCTGTGATGGAGTGGTGACCCATCCAGGATTGTGCCCAATAGCCAAGGAGACTGCTTAGGCAGCACCAACGCTCTGCACAGAGTATGGTCTCAATTGATGGATGGATGGAAAGATAGTTAAGATTGACCTTTCCCGATGGAATTGTTGTTGTATGATAAACGTTATTTCTGTACCTACGTTTAAAACCAGTTTGCAAAGCATAACTTTTTCCTTTCTCACTTCTATTTTTGGTGACAGGTATTTTTGACTGTGTTGCTCTTTCGTGGGTAGCATTTGAGTGACCATAGGCGATCCTGAAGGCATGAAAAGTCAAGTATAATATGTCTATGGCATGACATGTTGATTGGAGGAGGCTGGATTACCCTCTCCTGAAGTTCGTTATTTTGCCATCAAGGTTTAATTATCAATCCATTTGAGACATTGAAATTAATACGAGGTCATCCCCGGATTCTCAAAGTCTGATTAATTAATTTTGTTACCTTTATTATATTATTGCATCTTTTACATGATTTGATTGAGGCTCATGTATTAGCCGTTTCACACATCTCACACACATTTGCAGACAGAGACGTTAGACAACACCGAACTTGACTTCAGACAAACACAGCCGG
The DNA here is from genome assembly GCF_056783735.1 of Eptatretus burgeri. Lineage (NCBI taxonomy): Eukaryota > Metazoa > Chordata > Myxini > Myxiniformes > Myxinidae > Eptatretus > Eptatretus burgeri. The sequence goes on along the minus strand of NC_140962.1, from coordinate 146,799,251 downwards.
TGACCTCAGGAGATGTGATGTAACTTTTCATGCACTCTTGGTGTTGGTGTCGCCACCTTGAGATTTCGCTTTTCTCTTGAAATCTAGTGATTTATCTGTGACATCACTCTTTTATGTGATGACGCATTTTTTGTGATGTTGTGAAATATTCTGTCATCACTTTCTCTCTCCCCAGTTCATGGGGCAATTAATGAGACACCCCGAGGAAGCAGCGCGTACCATTTTAAAACTCTATGGTATCACTCGGCCAGGATTGGAATCGAACCGCCGACTTTCCAGACCCAGTGTGGATGCTCTAAACATAATGCCACTGAGTCTGGTGAAAAATGAAGCTACATACAATAACTCTAAAATATAACCCTGTAGCAATTATTTGTGGATGATTAGCTTCCAGGAAATCAGTCCAATGTCCTCAATACAGACCCCCCCCCATCCCCCCCAATGTTGGTGATCATACTGGTATTCAATCCATATGTACATCACAAAACAGTCAATCACATCATAATCTTTTAAAATTAAAAGCACGATTTTAAATTGTCCCAATCGAAGTTCAGGGTGAATGACTTTTCCCTAAACTTCTGAACTTTCTTAACGAACATGTTCACATTTGATATTCCAAGGCAATGCCAGCAAACTTTAGGATGTGCGAAGAACAACAGGACCGCTGAATTTATCATTTGTGACATTCATTATATTTAAAAGGGCCTGTGCAGTCAGAGGAAGGAAATGTTAGTTGAGATAATTATTGGACATGAAGTGATATGGATTGGAGGAGATCGTCTCTCGAGGCAGTTCCACAGGTGAGAGCATTTCAGGAAATGAAGCAGTGGAGATAAGGAGGAATTTTTGATGAAGGAAGAGGTAAAAGGAGGCCATCAAAATGCTTATGGATGATTGCATCTGGCATTGAGGTCATGGGAAAGGTCATGTGACAATGAGAGCAAGGCCAATGAGAAAGCGATGGGAAACAGCCCTAGTAGATGCTGAGAATATGCTCCATGAGCCAAGTAGCCACGTTCCTGGGCGAGAGGGGGCAATGATGATTAAATTTTCCTACAATTTTCAGCATCACCAGAAACCGATATTAAGTGTATAGAAGTGTGAAGTCTCCCACTAAACAAAGTATGAGTGAGCACATCTTACAGAGCAAGGGGCATTCATCCATGCAAGATGCAATTAAAGAGACGAGTCTTCAGCCATTAAAACACTACCTTGGCAACATCCCTGATAACCTCATGGAACAAAACGAGTACAATGACCGGTGAGTAATGGTGCAGCCCGGAAAAACAGGGATATGGCTGTTGTGCACAAGCTTTTAGGTCAAGTCCGAGGTAGGATGTCGTACGACGTTTAACATCCAAACAGATGAAGCAACTAAGGTGCTTTCAGAAAGTATTCACACCCCTCAACTTTGTCACATTTTGTTGTGTTTCAGCCTGAATTTAAAATGGATTAAATTTAATTTTTTTTGTCACCAATCTACACAAACTACCCCATAATGACAAAGTGAAAACGTGTTTTTAATTTTTTTTTTTTTTACAAATTACTTAAAAAATTAAAAGCTGAAATGTCTTTCGACAATAAATGTTCAACCCCTTTGCTATGCCACTCCAAGTTGAGCTCAGGTGCATCTAATTTCCTTTGATCGCCCTTGAAATGTCTCTACAACTTGGTTGGAGTTCACCTGTGGCCAATTCAATTGATTGCACATGATTTGTAAAGAAACACACCTTTCTATATAAGGTCCCACAGTTGACAGTGCACATTAGAGCAGAAACTCTACCGTGAAGTTCAAGGAACTCTCCATAGAACTCCGAGAATTGTGAGGAGGCATCGATCTGGGAAAGGATATAAAACAATTTCGAGTGTTGAAAGGTACACAAGAGCACAGTGACCTCCATCGTAAGGAAATGGAAAGAATATGAAACTACCCAGACTCTTCCTGGAGCTGGCCATCTGACCAAACTGGGCAAGAAGGACCTTGGTCAGGGAGGTAACCAAGAACCAAATTACTACTCTGACAGAACTCGAGTTTGTTGGCTGTGATGGGAGAACCTTCCGGAAGGACAACAGTCTCTGCAGCACTTAACAAATCTTGGCTTTATGGGAGAGTGGCCAGATAGAAGCCACTCCTGAGAAAAAGACACATGACAGCACACCTGGAGTTTACAAAAAGGCACGTGAAAGGCTCCAAGGGCATGAGGCAAAAGAGTCTGTGGTCTGATGAGACGAATATTGAACTCTTTGGCCTGAATGCAAAGTGCTACTTCTGGCAGTAACCAAGCAAAATTCATCACCCAACTCACCCCATCCCTACGGTGAAGCATGGTGGTGGCAGCATTATGCTAGGAGGATACGTTTCAGCACCAGTGACTGGAAAACTTGTAAGGACAGAGGTAACAATTAATGGAACCAAATACAGATAAATCCTTGAGAATAATCTGCTTCAGAGTGCAAAAGACCGTAGACTGCAGCAAAGGTTTACGTTCCAACCGAACAATCCATGCACTGCACTGCACAGAACGTCGGTTCTGCCGAAGCAGTCTCCTGGGCTATTGGGCACAATTCAGGACGGGTCGCCACACTGACGCAGGATACTCGAATGGCTCAATCATCCCAGGGAGCTGGTACTCATTTTGCCGACCTCGGAAGGATGACAAGCTGAGTCAACCCCTCCTACTATTAATTCAATGGCCGAGCAGGATTTGAACTCGGGGACCCAAGTATCCCAAGCCCACCACCCAAAACCAGATAATGACCCAAGCATACAGCAAAGCAACATGGAATGGCTTCACAACAAGAACATGAAAGTCCTTGAGTGGCCCACCCAAAGCCCAGACTTGGATCCCATTGAGAAGCTGTGGAAAGACTTGAAGATCGCTGTTCACCGACACTCCCCATCTCACTTGAAAGAGCTTGAGCAAATCTGCAAGGAAGAATGGGAGAAAATCCCCAATTCCAAATGTGCAAAGCCGATACAGACGTACCCAAGAAGACTCGAAGCTGTATTCGCTGCCAAAGGTGCTCCTTCAAAGTATTGACTCGGGGAGTTGAATATTTATTGACTCAAGACATTTCGGCTTTTCATTTTTAAATTAATTTGTAAAAATTTCTGAAAATATGTTTTCGCTTTGTCATTATTGGGTATTTTGTGTCGATCGGTGACAAAAAAATATAAATTTAATCCATTTCAAATTCAGGCTGTAACACAAAAAAATGTGAAAAAGTCGAGGGGCCTGAATACTTTCTGAAAGCACTGCAGCTGACATTTGTCAAGATTTAATATTCCACAATGCAAAGGTTTTGGCCACCTGCCTATCATATTGCATCACAAAGGGCACCGTCCCTCGCATGGATGTTAGGCCCGGCGTCCCGTCCGTGAGCATTACAGATGGTGGATGGTAAAGATCCCACAGGGTCCTTCGTAAAGAGTATCCAAGTTATCTCTGGCAGCCCGAGGCCAGAACAAATAACAAATTCCAGCCCAAATAACCTTTCCCAGTTGATCCCAGAAGATGATGGCAATGGAAATATTTGAGGCCATAGTAGTAGTAGTAGTAGTAGTAGTAGTAGTCTTTGCCTGTCAACATCAGACCAACTTGCAGTCAAATCCTAGTTGTGCTGTCAGGATGACCTCGAGGTATGCACACTCACCTCTAAGTTGTTGAGCCTGGATTTGAATCTTGGCCCAGCTATAAACTGCCATACTTGTGTTTCACAAGCAGGGTGATACAAAAATGTGTGTGCCATCCGTCGGATGGCCAATAAGCAGGCAATTACTTTGAATCCCATCCAATGAGGTTCTCATCAGGCTCTTATCAGATCTCATGGGGCCTGATGATAAGTACAGACAGTCTTTACTTATTTATTGAGCTACCTGCTAGTCCCAGTGTAACTGGAAGTGGACCCTTTAGCATTCAGGAAGTTTTGTTGACCAGGCATGAAGTTTTTTTATTATTTTTTTTTTAATCAATCTGCATTATGGGTCCAATAATGGTTACTCTCAAAGAGTGGCCACAATTTTTACACGAATTTGTGAAAAAGAAATTAGAAAATAGGACGGCTTAAGAGAAAATGAGATAATAGTTCCGTGGCAGCCGAAGTACTTTGTTTTTCTGCCATTTTCAAATCCTAAAAGCACTTGGGTCTCCAGAAGTTCCAGCAGGCCTTTCGGAGGACTTTTATTTTGTTTGTTTTAGGTTCATGGAAGAGCTAAAGAACAGAGGGCAGCAGGCTCACAGACTGGCAGCAGATCAAAGGTTAACAGGGAGACAAGCAATGTTGACGAGTGTATGAATGGCAGGATTGGGTCCTGTGGGGGAAGAGGAGGGAAGGGGCACCTGAAGTAGAAGAGAGCATGAGGTGTGTGTGGGAGAAAGCATGAGATGACTATGGGCAGCACTCTTGAAAGATTGGAGTGAGGGGCACGAGGAAACAGACACAGGAAGTCGGTTCCACCTCCGAGAAAATGGTGGGATGAAGGAATATGGAGCCATCATGGCGGTGATGGAACATTGATTTTTCACGCCAGGTCGATTGAGCGAGTCTGAAAATTGACGAACTCTTGTAAAGAATTTGCCATGACAAGAATTTCGCCTGTAAATTAATTCCCTCGGAGAGAATGAGACGCGCGTGTAATTTATTTTCAATATCCCATAATAACCGTCGAATCCAATAAAATCAAACGCAGACCAGAGAGAGAGCTCAAGCGCACGTGCACTATCTCCGTGACTGCTGAGTCCGTGAAACTTGATTCTTTCAAACTTTCAATTTCCAAATGCTTCCTGACTCACACATTTCTTTTTAGTGCAAAGCATTGCTTTGGAATTAAATAAATCACTTCACTTCTGTTTTCACTGCAGTAGATCCGATCGGATGGTGAACAGGTGGCACACTTGCGTTTGAGCTGTCTACCCTGCAACAAGCTGTGCAATTGGTGCTTCACAGGTAGGGAAAGCCTGGTGTTGGCTTAATGGTTAGGGTGGCTGGCTTAAGATCTTCGGGTCTTGAGTTCAAACGCCTGTCAAGCCGTTGAATTAACAGTAGATGGTTTGATTCAGCCTGCCATCTTTCCGAGGTCAGATAAATGAGTACCGGCATGCTGGTGATGGGGCATTGCATCAGCGGTACAGCCGCACAACCAGAAAATGATGCAGCCAAGCAGCCACAGGCTCCAAAGGAATAAATAAATAAATAACAGGCAGGACGCTGCATCACAAAGTGTTGGACCCTCAGCTGGGTGATCCATCTGCTGGCATCGCCTTGAGGATATTTAACACCCCATGGTGTCTTTCGCGAAGAGCGGGTGAGTTAGCGCAGGCACCCTGAACAAATTATAACTTGCTCTTCGAATGCGCATGGGCCGCTGCACTGGGGACGCAGTCTCACCTTCGTGGTGTTGCAGTCAGTGGGTGGAATTCGTGATCGAATCCTGGTGCAATATATATATATATATATATATATATATATATATATATATATATATATATATATATATATATATATATATATATATATATATATGCATTCGCTCACAATGACTGCAGCAGAATATTTGCAAACATACAAGTTTTGATCTGAGTGTAGACATATGGTGAGGTCGTAGACCTGCTCCTTCAATTAGACCCTCACAAAATAGGCCTGCTGAATGGCTGTGCTCCGAAGAACTCCACCATATTGCGCATGTCGAATCCCAAATGCTTTCGAGAATTGACAGTCTGCCGTTGCGACGTAATATTCGATGATATCGCCCGGCCTTGCAATGGAATTGCGGTATTGAGAAGCGGCAATTGATTTAAAAAAATTAACCAAAAAATGAATTGTGTTTTCAATCACAAAGACCTCGTGCAATGGTCAAGTTCCTTTTCACTGAAATTGCACCGATGAAGGCTTACGCTTAAGCACCCAGCACATTTTTCAACTGGATACAGATGTAGCCCGTGATCATACCATCCTGAATATGCCTGATCTCAATGCTCATGAGGTTTGGGCCTGGTTAGCACTTGGATGGGAGACTGCCTGGGAACACTGGGTGTTGTAGGTTTAACTAGGTTGGGTGGGTGGCATGATGGTTAAAGTGTCAGCTCTGAGTCTGGGAGTTCAGTGGCGTGACCCAAGAGGTTGAGCCATACCAAAGACTTTAAAATGTTATGCGATCTTCCTTGTTTGACACTCAGCATTTAATAAGGTTGAGCATGGAAGGCAACCATAGGTTGGCAATCATTGTGCAAGCTTTGAAAGGTCAAATGGCTTCTGCTGCATTGAAATTCCTTGTGATGTTGCTATTATTATTATTATTATTATTATTATTATTATTATTATTATTATTATTATTTTCTTCTCCAGATCTCAACATTTCTCTGACTGGAGACAGTAAAGGCTGAACTGAAAGGGCCAGTTCAGCCTAGCATGGGCTAATATAGGGCCAGTAAGGCCAAGTATAGGCTAGTGGGGTCAGTATGGGCCAGTATGTATTAGTATGAGCTATTAGGGCCGGTATGCCTTCGTTTGGTGAAGTACGTTCGACTCGGAGTATGGCCCAGTATGTCCTACCATGGCTAAGTACGGCGGTGGATGCTTCAAATCAGCCACCTGGGTACATCACCACCATTATCCCTGAAGTATTGATTTTTTTGCAGTTTGTTTGTTCATTTTTTTTTCTTCTTTTTTTTGGTTTATTTACTTATTACTTCTGCGTATCACTGCTGCGGGTGTCATGCAGTTTCTGAAGGTACTCACCACATTCCTCAAACATCAATTGACCGCTCAAGTCCTTGAACCCCCCATAATATTTTTGCCAATTTGGCGAAACTTTCTGTGCATTTATTTCCTTAAATACTGCACAGGATGCAGTGCAGACGGGATTCTCCAATGTTATACTGCCGAAGCATCGAAATTGGTTTAAGTTTTGTACAAATCCATTTTTGTCGTAATTTTGAGTTTTACTGCAAGTCCAATTTGTGAATTTATGACAATCGTATTTTTTATACACCAGCTGAACACCAATGCGGAGCATTTAATTTTGGCCAATGTACCGCCTAAGGTGAGCACAGCAGTCGCACGGGTCAAAGGTTACCAAACAATTATTGATGGTTCAAAGCGGTTTTTCTAAGCCCTTGATGAGCTGGCGAGGAAAAAAGAGACGCGGCTCTGTCAGCAACACAGTGGCCAGGCCTAATTAGCGTGTCCCTGAAAATAACTGAGCTTCGGCCCTCCGGGGTACGAAGGGTGAGGGGAGTGGGAGGATTGACTCCCACCCTTATAATCCCTGCGCTTTGTACAATGCACCACAAGCACCTGCGTGCTGCTCCCTCTCACCTCTAACCTTGCAAAGTGTCTGCATTTTTGGACCAATCTCCTCCTAGCCAACCAAGCCCGTGGCTCTTCGGGGGGCACACGGCGTGGCAAGGCGAGTCTCAACAAAGGCCGCACGCCTCGTACCCACTAAGCGCTTGGTTAGTAAACAGCCGCTCGTGCCCACAAACCACCCATGAAGGGAATCTCATGTAGGGCGGCTGAAAGCTCCGAGGTCCGGATACTGCTTCGAGTCGCTCTCAAATTATGTGCTTTGTGCCTTCCCTGTTACAGGCACAGAACCTTTTGATTCAAATCCAGACCAAATCCTTCTGCCATTGTGACTGCCATTCAGGGCCTGGCCGCACAGATGGGAAATTGGAAATGCCAGACAGCTACAGACACAAAGACCTCTTGGGGTTCAACTTGACTTCACTTGACCTTTGACTCTTGCTAAAAATAATTGCTATTCTTCTTCTTCTTCTTCTCATTGTTTTGACTTGTAATCACAAAAGTTTGACCATAAGACATTTATTACAAGCGATACTGTTTGAGTGGTGTTGTACTGAACACAATGCTTTTTTTCAAGACTGCAAGCCCATTACCACCCAATGTCCTCTCCGATACGTAGCCGTGAGCTTTTATACCCTCGCAAACCTCATGCCTCCCTTGCTTACCTGTGACTTCATATTCTCGCTGATTCTTTCCCTGCCTGTGACTTTGCTTCGTCTTGGCTACTACTACCACTTTAGGCAAGTGTGTCTGCAATGCACCATTTGTCTATCTGTGGCCCTCAGTTCAACTGGTGATTTATCAGACTTTCATCATATGATGATGGGTTTTTGGGGGGTTCCCCCCCTCCAAAATGGGTTTTTTTTCCAGCTCTTCACGAGTAAGGCCTGTATCAATAAATAAATAATAAATAAATACATAAAGTGTGTGTGTGTGTGTGTCTGTGTGTGTATGTGTGTGGTGTGTGTGTATGTGGTGTGTGTGTTTATATAATAGTGAATTCGTTTTATTGCCATGTTTGACAGTATTAGTCGTGGCATATCACTCTGCATTATCCAATAACTAGCGTAAAAGTTTGTCAAAAATAATGGGTTGGTTTATTAAACCTGAAGATATGATGTTTCGAAGCAAGAAGCGCTATTTTAAAACACTACATGTACAAATGTGACACTATTTTCTTGATCTTCTGTGCCGTTTCATTTCGACGGTACAGCCTCGTGAGTGTGCCAAAGTCTGAAGCCTCGGCTTAGCGTCAGGTGTGCTCTCTGTTCTTTCATTAAGCCTGCCATTGGCTTAGCAGTTAGGGTGGCTGCCTTGGGATCCTGGGGTCCTGAGTTTGAGCCCCGTTTGAGCTCCGCTGAATTAACACCAGGTGGGGTTGACTTAGCCTGTCATCTTTCCGAGGTCGGCAAAATGAGCACCGGTGTACTGGTATAGGGGCATAGCACCAGCGGCATGGCTGCGTCCCAAACCAATGATGCAACCAGCAGCCTCAAGGCGACACTCGGAAGTTTGTATGTTCTTTATTTATGAGACATCCTCCTGACGTAAATGAACGCTCGCTTTCTCTGCACAAGTGGCGCATCACGTGCAGCAAATTTCACCTCCCTGCGCCTTGTATTTATTGTTATTTTAAAAACGCTTATGCACACCGCCCTTCGAGGTCGGTTGCAAGTCACCGTCTACAATTCCAATGGAAGTCATAATTATTCTTTTATTTTTTTGTTTTTTTATCCTCAAAAGTAGACCGTAGTGAACACACAGTCATGTTAAACGATTGGCCTTTAAAACCCCACCTAATCGTCCTTATGAATGGGGAACAGACAAATATGCAGATACACTGTGTTTTATTTAACTAGATATCACTGAACCTCTAAAACCACATTAAGGCCATTGTTGCTGGCATCGGATAAATGAGGCGCCGTGAGGAGGAGTGATGTAAGGGACACATCGGCCATTTTGGAGTTAATGCCATATAGCACTATTTTAACCCTTACCCCATCATCCGAGCCTATCATCATCATATCATTAAAAAAATGTCGCTTACATCACTCCTCCTCGTGGGGCCTCAAATGTGCAATACCTTAATACAAAGTTACCGATCATCTTATTCCTCGTCTTATTAGCAACATGATCATGATTATCAATATAAAATTTTTTGAGGTCCAAAACAAGCAAGAAAACATCACAGATTGGACAAACGGAAGATCATTTAAGTTTTTTGCATATGGTGTCTGTTCACGTTGACCTCGGCGTTTTCAACTGCACATTCATGTGGTGAGCTTATACAGGAGAGATATTAAATTGTCCTTAAACTTTGTTGCCATACTTATATGAACGTTATATATGCAACTTCCTTCAAAAACCATCGATGCACATGCGGCGTGAGCCTCACTCCGCGTGTGTATCATTCATTCCTGACAACCTTCACAAGGAAATTAAAAGCATGTTTATATTACTCCAATCAGCCGAGCAGAACTACGTCAAGCGAGATGATGAAGCCGGCAAGGCCAGCTTTGTTAGTGTTTATGCAGTGAGCAGCTATCCTCACTAGCGCGCCATCTTGCCTTGTCCAAAGGTAAGCGTGATGACAAGTCCTCAAACGTGATTATATGACAGCACCCTAAGTCTCGCTCCACCGCTCCTTGGTCCATGCTTTGCAAATGGTGTGTGGTTCCTGTGGGGTCAGATGCTCCTGAGGGTTTAAAACACATCAATGTTGGGGGGGGGAATGAACTACCCAATCAGAATTACTGGCCATTTGAGCACAAGCAAGACTGAAGGCACAGCTTAACGCCACTTGGCTTGTCATATCTGTGCCACATATGCCTCCTTGCATTGTACGTAGCTTGTGCTAAATATACATCCTACTGTAAGCAGAATGATGAGAGCAGGATACTAACAAACAATGCATGACCTACAGATGGCCACTCCAAAATTAGATAACGGTCATTGTGGATTGAAGTTGAAGAAGCTAGCAGTTCAGTTGTATATGTATCTTAAAAAAAAAAAAGTAATTTTGGTATCTTCACCAAAAATCCAATAATTTCGTCCTTATCACACACTAAACTTGTCCACCACATTTCGTCCAAATCCGTCCGCAACTTTTTGAGATGTCCTGTTCACAGACAGACGGGGGTGAAAACAAACCTCCACCAATCACCTTCGGTGGTGGAGGTAACACACAGAAGAGGGGAACTAGGTGAGGGAGGAAAAGTTTTCTTCAGCTGATGTTAAACTACCATAACATCTTTTATCTGTGCTTTTGCGAATCTTTTTCACAGCTCAGCCTAAGACAACCCCCACTGAATTAATGCTGAAGCTTTCGGTCTGGATTGAGCATGAGCAAAAACATTCACACTCAGCAACCACAGTGTGTCTGGTTGTGTAATATTGCCAAAGGCGACTGTACTAACAGGCTTGCTTTGCTGATATATACATATATATCTCGAGACTGAATTACATCTCTCACCAGTAATTGGAAAGAACCACCCATCAACTCTCACCTAGTCAATTCTCTCCAGGTCAATTATCTCTTTATTATTCGAGACTTTAAGGAGTGCATCATACATTTTATTAACCACACCCATTTAAGTGTGATTGGCACATGTCGCCGTGGCCCCCCCCCCCCCCCCCGCTCCCACAATGTTGATTGGCAGATGTGGTCCTACCTCACTCTCGTTTCCCTTCCAATTACTGTGCATAGAGATGTAGTTTTGCATACTTTTCGTGGAATATTTTCAAGTTGTGAAAATTTCGAGTAGTCGAGGACCTTCCCACGATAAAATGTCATTTGACCGTATTTCAACGAATTTTCAGTTCGGCTCTCAAAAGAAAGTACAACAATCAGAATAATTACAAAAGAGTTACTTTGGGTCGGTCAATTATGTATTTTAACGATGTTGTGCAAAAGTTTAACCAATGTTATTGGATGTCAAAATCCTCCACAGGTGACTGGTGGGTCCTCTGACTGGAGATAGTAAAGGCTTGTAGGGCCAGTTCAGCATAGTATGGACTCTTATGGGCTAATATATGGCCAGTAAGGCCTGTCGGCCAGTGAATTAGGGTTAGGGTTACTTTGTATGATGCTAATGACCTCTTTCCAAATAGTAATTGTGACCCTATTAACCCTACCAAATTGAACCCTATTACTTGCAGGTTACTGTGTTTCATCTCTCTCCCTCTCCCTCTCCCTCTCCCTCTCCCTCTCCCTCTCCCTCTCCCTCTCCCTCTCCCTCTCCCTTTCCCTTTCCCTTTCTCTTTCTCTTTCTCTTTCTCTTTCTCCCTCCATTCCCTTGCTTATTGTGTCCACGAATGCTGACATATTTTGTGGCTGTGTTTTATTGATATAGGTAAGCCTGGTGTTGGCTTAGTGGTTTGGGTGGTGGCGTGGGATCCTAGGGTCCTGAGTTCAAGCCCCGTTGGCCGCTGAATTAAAATACACCAGGAGGTTGACTCAGCCTGTCATCCTTCCGAGGTCGGCAAAATGAGTACCAGTGTACTGGTAAGGGGGACACTGCATCAGCGGCATTGCCGCATCCCAACCAATGATGCAACCAGCAGCCACAGGCTGCACTCGATTGATTAATATAGGTTTAAAAGTTTGCATCTTGGTTGATTTGTTTTTGAGGATTTATCCCCATCAACGTATGGAGTGTCCAGGTCATCCCTACAAAGGAAGTCTACTGACTTCCCGATATATGCAATGGTGTGGATGCAGATGTCTTTGTGTGGAATTCAGCACGATGCACACCCAACCTCGCAGTCCCGTGGTGTGCAATTGGAACACTGGCCTCACATGCCCCAATTGCTCTGCCAGTCTAGCACTCGAGCTTTGATGAAAGGTTCCCCTTTTACCTTGGGCTCCCATTGTCGGGAATCTGTGCGGTTTCTATGAGAAACCATCCGGTTCCCCCAGGAAACGCGTCCACCCGGAAAAGTGTGATCGTGAAAGGAGGTGCACATTAATTTGGATCGTAATAAAAGAGTTTCAAACAACTGTTTGTATAATCTCGTTTTCATACACGAGGTTTGGCAAGATAGCGCTCCCCATCTCAACCGCTGGCTCACGATATGAGAAACCCAGGTTCAAATCGCGTCTGCCATGTGTGATTGTCTATCATCGTCCTTGTACTTCATTCTGGGGGTAAACTTGAACAAAGGTATAAACTGCAAGCGAACACCCCCATCGACGATATTATGTGGACATTATCAAGGTGCAGACTGATGGAGATTGCAAAGGAGAAGAATGATAGGTATTGGGAAGATAGAGAAGGCTCCATTGAAATCCAAGCCAAACATTCGCTTTCTTCATGTTGTTGGAGGCATTTCATTGGCAAAACCCCCCAAACAATCCGATTGTTGTATCCAATCAGCCGCCATTTCTATATGTTTTTGTAACGGGCATGAATACTTGGCCACAAATCGGACAGAGATCTGGCAAGATTTTGGCAGCAAGTGCCGTTCGCACTCTAAATGGAAATTGCTTTCACTCACCCATTGAGGGCTTGTAAGCCACTGTGGCCTGCGTTTCAGACTTCTTAACTCCGATGATGTCGAAAAGAGGAAAGAATATAGAAACCCAACATGATCCATCCATGGTGAATGCAATTGGAAGCCATGGTAAGCCCCCAAAGGCTTAACACATCCTTTAGAAATGCTTGTAGTAAACAGGTGCAAACAATGCTCGAGTGTAAGGCAGCCCGGTTTGACAAGAAGAATCACCGTGTTGTGCAAACATCCCGGGCAGATTTTTCAGCGGTAATTCACATCCTTTTTTGGGGGGGGGGGGTGGTGGACAGCTCAATCAAATATCTTCCGCACTGAGCTGTTATATTCAACATTAGGTTTCCTGCAGGCCACCAATACTTCCTTAACTCTCAGGCCCTGAAACAATCTGGAGCGTACTCAATCGCCGTTCTGGAGTAATCGTTTATGTTTCCTTCTTCGCTCTTTTCGATGAGGCATATTTTAGGCTGATCCTACTCTTTAGATGTTTCCAATTCGAGTCGAATATGTCTCCATCCACGAGGCCGACCCTTCTTCGAATCGACCGAAGACTACCAGCCTCTCTGATCACATCTTTGACGATAACCTTGTGCCTGTGCCATGTCAGGTACTTGCTTCACTGCAGGAACTTATGGTCGTGATTTTGATTAATTATCGAAGGCTGTTTTTTTTTTTACATGATGTCAAAACCCGCATTGTTTGTGTAATCTTAACCTGGCTCTGTCAGAGTCGCCGCAGGTAGTCGATGATGAAAGAGCATAGACAGTCAGGTCTCAAACTTTCATAGTTCTGGGTGAAAAGGTCAATGTTGTCCTCCCTAAACACCTGTCTGTTCTCACTCCCACTTTGCTCTCATCTTCTATAGAGAACATTGGTTGTATTCCCAGTCACTGGTTTGGTTGTCCGTATGTGAAATTCCATACAACGCTGATGGATGAACCTGGAAATCACTCCCAGAGCAGGAACACAAAGATAAATGAATGAACGTTTCGATGATTTCCAAATAATCTCTCTTATAGGATGGTGCCCTAGTATCACACCTGTCTCTCCCAGCGGTGGAAGGGCAAGGGGGTTGGGCAGAATTTATTTGAGTTACAAAATGAACAAGAATACCATGTCCTTCCCTTTATTGATCTTGGGTTGAAAAGAAGAGGAACTGTGGTCAATTACTCAATGAATGAATGGATGGACGGAAGAGAAGATTTTCTGCATTCTACCCAGTAACTGTAAATTTCTCCTTTCTGGTTTATTTTTGTCGATTATCTGAATATCTTGGTAAATATTCCACCAATCTATTAATTTTTTTTATGAGGTCAAAAACTGGAGAACAATCCAGTTGAGCTAGGGTTGGGCATAGTAACCTATCTTTACGATCTCCAAGGCAAGGGCATGGCCCCGCACATAGCAACACCATGTCTCACCTTTCAATTTCGTGATGGTGAAAAAAATATCTGGAGATAAACAGCAAGTTGCGAATTCAAGAGGAAATGGAGGTCTCAGATCAAAAGAAAAAGCAGAATAGGAATTTCACGTAGATCATGACGCTCACGATCATAACGGAAGTGCGCTAGTCGACTGTTGCACATCAATAGGTACCAAAAAGTGATGACTCCTCAACTCTTGCGCTTATCGTTTCTCCTGTTTGCTGAACTGTCTTCTGAGGACTGTTCAATGTCACCCTTCCTTCCAGGTATTAAGGTTAGCAGTACACTTCCATATCATGTCTTCCTCCATTCCTGCATGTGATTTTTTTTATCCCATTAACCCTTCCAAATTCAACCCCATTACATATTTACAGGTTACAGTGTTTTCTCTCTCTCTCTCTCTCTCTCTCTCTCTCTCTCTCTCTCTCTCTCTCTCTCTCTCTCTCTCTCTCTCTCTCTCTCTCTCTCTCTCTCTCTCTCTGTCTCTGTCTCTGTCTCTGTCTCTGTCTCTCTCTCTCTCTCTGTCTCTGTCTCTGTCTCTGTCTCTGTCTCTGTCTCTGTCTCTGTCTCTGTCTCTGTCTCTGTCTCTGTCTCTGTCTCTGTCTCTGTCTCTGTCTCTCTCTCTCTCTCGCTCTCTCCATTCTCTTGCTTTTGGTGTCCCAACGTGGCCCCACTCTCAGTTCATTGCTTTTTATGCCTCCACTGACGAAGTCGCCTCAGGCATTAAGTTTTCCGGTTGTCCGTCCCTCCGTCCGTATAGTACGTCCATGTTAATTTTCTCTGTTTTCTCTGCAACTTATTCGATTGAGGAAAAATTTTCACCATCGGTGCGACTACTCATGTGAAATGTTTTAATGCTAATTATGACATCATAGGTCATGTGGTATGGCAGCCATGCTGGAAAAAAGGAAAACTTTGGACCTCTGTATCGTTGAAACCGCTTCATGGGAAGAATTGAAACTTGGCACACAGCAATTACTCCTCATGGGGAATGGGTTTGATTATTTTTTTAATGATGTCATTGGTGCCTTCATTATGATGTCATAGTTGCATATGTGGAACGCCATATCTGATCAGCATGAAAATTTTTAGGTCTTCTAGGCTAAATTTTGTGGGGGGAAAATTGATGATGTCATCAGTCGTATTTTGGGAGAACGGCCGTGGTATGACAGCCATTTTTTTTAAAACGTAAAAACATTCAAAAATCTTCTCTGAAATGGCTGAACAGATCGAGGTGAAACTTTACAGTTATGATTGCCTATCCATGAGGAGCAAAAAGTTTCCACCTATGACGTCATAGGTCACATTGTTTGGCAGCTAAGATTATTTTGAAGAATAAACCTTTAAAAAAACTTCTTCTCCAGAACAGCTTTGCAGATCAATGGGAAACTTCACCCACAAGCATTGGAGATACTAGGGTGCTCATGAGTAATTAGTAGGTCACATGGTCTGACAACCATATTGGATTGAACGAAAATCTTTTTAAAATCCTTTCTTTTGAACCACTTCATCAATGGATGTGAGATATCACAATTATGATCTTGTAGTCATGTGGAATATATTTTAAATTTCATTCAGAATTATTTAATATTTTGAAAATTTCATCCAGTAAAAACACCAAAACGCAAATGTTCCCTTAGCGTCAAAGAAGAAGACCTCAGACTTTAGAAATAACTGATTGCAATTAGCAAAAGGAATAAAATGGAAACTGCCTGTTCCGGAACGTCTAGTTACCTGACTTTCTGATTCTACTTTTGGAATCCTTTTCTTCATTATAGAAAGTCAGCATTCGTGAAAATGAACGGGGCCACCAACACACCGGTAGACCACCGATGAATTGCACTGGAGTTCTATTTATAAACTCCTGAATTTTGAGGATTTGTTTTATGAAGTTTGTAGGAAGCACAGTTTCCTGTTTATGTTAGATTTAGCTCGGTGGAGGTTAGAATGACCCGAGCTCGTCGGCCTGGGTCACTCCGACAGCACTGTGCTGCAAAATATATAAAAAGAAAAGGCCCTACAGGAATATGAGTGGAACATGAAACCTTTTGAAATCAAACATAAATAACTATTATGTTAGTGATTCAGTTGTTTGTATCAGTGCGTGCCATTTGTCCTCCCTTGGTATGTACGTAGAAGTGTCCGGTATATGGAAACGCTGACGCCAAACGGCCGTGCGTGGAGCACAAACTCAGGAGGTTGGCTCCTTGTGCTCGAAACTGATTTTGTAAAACAGAATATGAATCTTGGAAAAAATATGTGTTTCTTGGGCATGAGAGAGGTGCTCGAGCACACCTTTAAGCTCTCGGCATGCCGAACATGATCGACAGCAAGGTACGCGTTGAAAAGATAAAAAAAAAACCTGCTTTGCCATCCATCATTTGAATAACACACAGATTATGAGATGAACAATATTTATCGATTGTTCAAACAAACATCCTCGTGGCTTGGAACTGCTCGTGTTCTACCAAACAACTTTTTTGATCTACGGTTCATTGTGCTCTTTGTATCGATTAGGAGGGCATCCCTGTTGCTCGCTCTGCAGTTGTGACCCTGAGCTGCTTGAGTCTGGGTTCAAATAACCAGAGAGAAGGATCAAAATATTCCATTGAAGGGGGGAAATTGAAGCAACTCCTTGCATCTCACATCATTCTTTTGAAGAGGTGTAAAGCCAGATCCCCACTCTCCAATAACTTAGGTGGAAACATTTTGCAGTAGCGTTTTGCTGGAGGACCATCCTTTGGCTGTGGGACATTCAGATTATGAACCCTCTGTATAGATCGATTGTAAGGTTGACATATTTGCCCTTTCAGGACCCTATCTGGCCTGGAACTGGCCTCGTGGCTTTATTAAGTTTCCAAAAGGAGAATCGATCAAGTATGTAAATTATGTACGCGTTCTCTTTCAGCTTGCGTGAGTCGTTTGTTTTGCAGTTCTGCTCAATATAAACAACCAGAGCTGCTTCTGTTTCTTTGTAAAATACATTTATTTCACATTCTTTGAATGCTTTCCCCGAGTGATGTCATAGTAACGATGAGGTGCAATATTTTGTTAATACAAGATCTTGACTCATGGGAGAATGGTGATGGAAGGTTGAAAAGGCAACAAACTGAGAGGGGGGGCAGTAGGGGCACAGTTGGACACAATGAGCAAGGGAATGAACACGAACAGGAGAGAGGGAGAGAGAGAGGAGAGTGAGAGGAAACATGGTAACCTGAAAATGAGAGGATTGAGTGGGGAAGGGTTAAACGGGGTGGAAAAGACCATGAGTAGGGATTGGGATGACATGCGTCGATGGTGATGCATGCTTGCTTGAAGCCATTGAGTGAAGAGTGTGATTGATCCGCCTCCAGAAGGCAGTTCCACAAACTAAAGAAAAGACGAGTTGTGTTGTGAACCTGGATTTTGGGAGTTGAATCGGGAGGGTGTTACTGGAAGAACGCGTGCAACCTGGAGGTGCCGAGGTGGCTCGGAGGGCTGAGAGAGCAGAGGCAGCACTCAATGTTAGAGAAGAGGCGTTTAATAAACAGAGGCAACCGACCTGCCTGTGATGTGAAAGCAACAGACCTTGTGCTTCGGTCTCGTCACATTTGATACCGATAATTTTGAGAGTTTTAGATTCCACAGAATCCAGGAGAAGCAGATGTGATGCCGGGGTCCCAACCCAGCCCATTTGAACTTCATAAATCAGTCTGCTATGCCATTGTCATATGAAGAAAGGACGTTTGTTTGACATTTTTGTTTTCATCAAGGTAAATGGCCACCTGCCTGGCCATTGTATTGAAGAAACGTTTGTATGATGAAACTTTTCCAATGTTATGTTTTTCACACTAACCCTCAAATTGTCATCCGCAGGGAGAATGTGGAAATTTTGTACGAGTGATCCAGCCGTACAACCGTACGCACTTGTACGTGTGCGGAAGCGGAGCTTATCACCCCGTGTGCACTTACGCCCTGATCGGAGCTCGAGCAAAGGTTTGCTGCTCAACCGCCATGTGTTCACTGTATACCACATTTCTCACTTTGCACTTGGATGGCATGACCTCAGCTCATCGCCACCCTTCCATAAATGCCTCCTGAGATCTCGTGAGATTATATTCAGATTGCTCGAGAAATTAGAGATCTTTTCTAAGGGTTATTGGTACATTGATGACCGGTGCAGCATTCCCCTTATGGAAAATTTTCATCCATCACTCTTGCACCATGCCTGGTGTTGTTTTAATGGTTATAGTGGTGGGCTTGGGGTCTAAGGATCCTGAGTTCAAATCCTGCTCGGCTGTTGAATTAATACCAGGTGGGGTTGACTCTGCCCGTCATCCTTCTGAGGTCGGCAAAAATGAGTGCCAGCTTGCTGGTATCCTGTGCTGGATACCATGGGACCCATCCAGGATTGTGCCCAATAGCCAAGGAGACTGCTTAGGCAACACCAACCCTCTGCACAGAGTATGGTCCCAATGGAGGGATGGATGGGAGCACAATTGTGCCATTGATGCAGTGCCCCCTGTAGGTTAGAGAAGGAAGTTGTAATTTGTTCAGGGTGCCGGCGATAACTCACCCACTCTCCATGAAGGACCCCAATGGGACCGTTAACGTCTACCTAATGCCGGCAGACGGAATGCCCAGTTTAACGTCCATTCGAGGGACGTCACACACGTTGATGCCTCGCCCTGAGAGACACCTGGATGGCAGTTTATAGCTCAAAGACAACTCAAAGGTGTGTGTGCATACCTCTTGGCTTTCCAGCACACACATACTAAGCTACCTCGAATGGCCACACGCACATGTTGTCTCCCTTTGTCACATGTTAACATCGACTCTGTCTTTGTCTTTGTTCTCCAAATAGCACTTGAACTTAGGTTAGCAGGAGGACCATTCAAGTTCCCTGATGAAATCCATTTTCAGAGTTGTGACACTTGGCCTGTGATGAATCGAATTAGCAGAAGCAGTGAGAATTTGCATTAATCTACGGCCGTTGATCATTGCAATACATTGGTGCATCAACCCGACGCCACCACACATGACAACCATACACACACTCCCTTGTGTAGTCCATTCGGGTGAGAGCAGATTCACTCTCTATTTATTTCCAACCATTTTTCCTTTTTGTTATCGAGGTTAATAGTTGGGAAAGTTTAAGTGATTTGTCAGGCCGAAGATGTTGATGGCGTGGTTGCTTCCGTCCAGCTTTCAGTAATATTTTTGTTGCTTTTTGATGATCTTAGCTTTTTGCAAAATCGCTGGACCCATCCACATATTACGTACACACTATCAGAGATGGTTTGTTGGCAAGGAAAGTAGAAAGGAAGTTGGTAGGACACTGTAGGAATTTGAAGTTGAGGGAGTGTGATTGGGAGGGAGCCAACAATTCCACAAATGTCTTGTCCATCAATTGACTGTGAAGTTCCGTCATCGATTTGCTTCAGCCAGTCGTGGACAAGATAGAGCTGCCTCCTCAACATGATATCCAGAAATCCGATGAGGTCTCATTTGTTACTGGTAGTTGGGTTTCGTTATCTAGAATGTAAGGTGAAAAAACTGACAATGATCAATTGCAGTGGTTCCCAAATGTGTGCGAAGCAAAAAGAGTGTTTTAAGCACTTGCTTCACATCTGTCCATCTGTCTTTCTGTCGACAAACGTCAGTTTGTGATTTGAGGAACAACTGCATTTCAATTCGATGTTAAATTCTGAACACGAATCGGAAAAGGTCAACAACTTGCCAAGTCTCTAAAATCCTCAATTTTCATCCGATTGACTTGAAATTTTAAAAGGATTTATATTGGCCAAATATCAGGTCAAGTAATTCAACCACCTATTATTTTTGAGGTCACCATACGTGAAAAGGTCAACATAGGCCGAATTTCTAAAATTCTCAATTTTAATCCGATTAACTTGAAATTTGAAGACCATTTGCACATCAGGTCACTGGATTCAACCACCTATTAATTTTTAAGGTCAATATTGGTGAAAAGGTAAACATAAGCCAAAATGTCAACATTGGCTAAATTTCTAAAAATTGTTTCTAAAATTGTCAATTTTCATCCAAATGACTTGAAATTTGAAGACCATTTGCATATCACCTTGTTGAATTCAAGCACCAATTATTTTTGAGGTCAACTTTGGTCAAAAGGTCAACACAGGCTTAGTTTATAAAAATGATAGATAGCCAAAAACTATGTGTGTGTGTGTGTGTGTGTGTGTGTGTGTGTGTGTGTGTGTGTGTGTGTGTGTGTGTGTGTGTGTGTGTGTGTGTGTGTGTGTGTGTGTGTGTATATATATATATATATATATATATATATATATATATATATATATATATATATATATATATATATATATATATATATATATATATATATGTATATATATATATATATATATATATATATGTATATGTATATATATATATATATATATATATATATATATATATATATATATATATATATATATATATATATATATATATATATATATATATATATATATATATATATATATATATATATATATATATATATATATATATATATATATATGTATATATATATATATATATATATATGTATATATATATATATATATATATATATATATATATATATATATATATATATATATATATATATATATATATATATATATATATATATATATATATATATATATATATATATATATATATATATATATATATGTATATATATGTATATGTATATGTATATGTATATGTATATGTATATGTATATATATATATATATATATATATATATATATATATATATATATATATATATATATATATGTATATATATGCATATATACTATCCCTGTGTCATAAGAGGCGACCAGGGTTGCGTCAGGAAGGGCATCCGGTGTAAAACATGTGCCAAATCTCTATGCGGATCATACGTATGATCCGCTGTGGCGACCCCTAACGGGAGCAGCCGAAAGAAGAAGAAGATATATGCATATATACATGCTGTATATATCACTATATCTCAAAAAGTTATGGACGAGTTATGACAAAACAATGTGGATGAATTGGATTTCGGTTCAGATCCAGCCCATCAGTGGGATACAAAACTAAACTGTTCAGTCTGGCAGAGGTATGCACTTTACTCAGTGCCTTCCTATTTTGTGCTGTTTGGCCAAGTGTCACTCTATGAGTGATTTTTCATCTGTTTGTTTGTTTGTTTGTCTGTCTGTCTGTCTGTTTGTTTTTTGTTTTTTTTTCATACAGAACTTTCGCGATTTTCTCCACAACCGCTTGTCGGATTGAGACAAAATTTCACCATTGGAGCGACTTGTCATATCCAATTTTTAGCCGCATCACGTGGTGAACACTGGCTCTAAGAGAGCTCCGTGTTGTTGTTCTTCTTCTTCTTCTTGTACTTCTTCTTCTTCTTCTTCTGGTGAAGACAAAACCTTTAGGACGCGGCTCTTGGACACATTTGTCCTTGTAATTTAAAATTATGACGTTATCGGTCACGTGGTTTGGCAGCAATGTTGGAAAAACGGAAAAACTTTGGATCTCTGTTTCTCTGAAACCGCAATAAGGGGAAAAAATAGAAAAAAATTGAAACTTGGCACATGGCAAGTCATCCTCATGGGGAATATGTGTGATTTTTTTAATGACATCACAGGTACCTTCACGATGACGTCATAATTGCATCTGTATAACGCTACATTTGACCAGTCGGAAAATTTTTGAGGGTCATCTCAGGATAAAATGGTCCAAAGAATAAATACGGATGATGTCATCGGTCACGCGATTTGGCAGCCAGATTGTTTTTATATACGAGGTGTGTTCGAAAAGTATCCAACCTTAATTTTTCGTGCGTAAACAAATGAAGCTAGGGAGGTGTGGTTTGGTGAATGTATGTAGGTGATCCTAATCCGTATGCGTGAATATTTTCCCGCCTGCAGAATCTGTCAGTCGCCGACAGACCGCCGATGAGTGAGGAAGTGTAAGTGAGCGCCGTCGGATTTTCGTTTTTGACAAAATGACGGATCACTGTGGTCTCATCACCAGTGATCACTGTGTTGAAGAAGTTGGGATCGCTGTTCACAGTCTCCAGCATGTCCTGTGCGATCTCCAAACGGAGTTGCTTCTGCTCGATCGTAAGCAGCTTTGGCACGAACTTCGCTGAGATTCTCCTTAAGCCCAAATCCTCAGTCACAATGGAATGAATGGATCCAATGCTGACGCCCGCCTCGTCTGCAAGTTCTCTGATCGTGATTCGACGATCCTGCATCAGCAGGGTCCTCACTTGGTCAATGACGATCTCATTTCGGGATGTTGAGGGCCTACCAGAACGTGCTTCACTTTCCACTGATGTGCGACCATCTTTGAAGCGGTTGTACCACTCTTTTATCTGTGTGGTGTCCATTGCTTCGTTCCCGAAGGCCTGTTGAATCTTGCGGATCGTTTCCACTTGGGAATCGCCAAGCTTTACACAAAATTTGATGCAGTAGCGTTGTTCAAGTTTTTCCGTAATTTTGTCAAAAACGAAAATCCGACGGCGCTCGCTCACACTTCCTCACTCATCGGCGGTCTGTCGGCGACCGACAGCTTCTGCAGGCGGGAAAATATTCACGCATACGGATTAGGATCGCCTACATACGTGGACCAAACCACCCTCACTAGCTTCATTTGTTTACGAACAAAAAATTAAGGTTGGATACTTTTTGAACACACCTCGTATATATACCTTCAAAAATCTTCTCAGGAACGGCTGGACAGATCTAGGGGAAACTTCACACAAATGTTCCCCAAGCCTTGGGGTTACCAGGGTATTCATGAATAATTGTTAAGTCACATTGTCAGGCAGCCATTTTGGATTGAGTGAAAAATCTTCAAAAAAATTATTTCTTTCGAATCGCTTAATCAATTGACGTGAAACTTCAATTTTATGATCGAGTCGTTATAAAGTGGCAGTTCTAATTATGCCTATTCTAATTTACATGACACACCAGTACACAAACACCACGAAAAATACAATACACAAACACTACACAAACGCAACACAAAGCATGTCCTGGCGAGGGTCTGAAATGTCTGATGGCTCTTTTTCTTGTTGTAATTTTTGTGCAATTTAAGCAGGGAAATGAAAGACAAAACTAATCTGTGGTTTACTTAAATCCTGAAATACGTTAGATGTGTTTACGTTGTGTTCCAACGGCCTACGGTTCATCCTGGGTGCAGCGTTCCCCTCGTAAACTGGCTGCGACCACACTCCGGTCATTTGGCCTCGGCCAAGGGGTGGCCGAGCAATGCTTGTAACAGGACCATCGTCAACACATTTGGGCACTTACATGTGGACAAGCAAGGCAAAATGGCGAGCGCCTGTGAGGATAATCTCGCTTGGCCTGGCTCGGCTCGGCCAAAATGAGCAATACATGCATGCGGATGTGCGGTGGAAGCTGTGAGTTCTGACACATTAAGGTTACATCCTTGTGCTGTGCTGTGCACTTTATGTACACATTAATTTAGTCATAATTTCAGGGCTATAAAAGCCAAACTGTTCTGCTCTCTCGTTTCCGAGCATTTTTTTTTTCGCTTGCGGAGATGATCAAGAAGCTTCTCCGAAACGTTTTGAATCGCAATCTCCATATCTAGGTATTGTTCTTGACAATACAAATTGCTTAACATTTCGCCTTTTCAACGGAGCTTTGCATTTACCAGAAACATTAAATAGATTGTTTATAAGCACCGGTATTAGGTCATGCATTTGTCTTTATTGTCCGCACCTGCTCGTCCAATGCAACCGCCGCAGTTGCAGGACTTGGCCGCGGTTGCTTACGACGGGTTCACAACCAATGAAGTTACGTGCAAATTGAAGTTAACACGGCGGATGCAATTTTCACGTGGTAATGGCGCTGCACTCTCGTCGTGGTTGCTGAACGGCACAACGTGGTGCAAATTTGCTGCAGAACATAGAGCAGTGAATGACGGCTTTGATTGTGCATGGAAGTAAGAAGCACATGTTCAGCTGAATTGTCGGCGAATCACCTTGGAACACACTTTCCGCTTTCATTCTTGAGCATTTCTTCTTTACGCATCGGGCGGTCGCATAATGGTGGACGGTCTTCATGGGTTTCTGACCTTCTGACACAAGCTGATGCATACATTATGGCCAGACCCTCCCAGCTGTCCCTAAAATGCCGCTGTGCTTATACCCAAGCCCTAATAAAAGCAAAACTAGAAGGGCATCACAAATATTGTGATTGTTAGATGTTTTTCCTCATTACCATAATGGTTCAAACATTTATATTGTGCCTCCTCTTGAGCCTCCAATTTCACAACTACTCTTTTCAAGATGCTAATAGTTCTACCAATAATCGTTTCCTTATTTCTCTGTCACTGGATAGTTTGGGAGGGTCGAGTACAACATAGTCAGGTCAGTACCACCTTGTATATGAGTTCACTTTACTCTAAATGCCTGGTGTTGGCATAATGTTCGGGTGGCCGGCTTCGGTTCCTGCTTGGCTGTTGAATTAATACCAGGTAGGGGTTGATTCAGCCTGTCATCCTTCTGAGGTCTGCAAAATGAGTACCAACTTACTGGGATGATTGAGCCATTCGAGTGTCCTGCGTCAGAGTCGTGACCTGTCCAGGATTGTGCCCGATAGCCCAGGAGACTGCTTCGGCAGCACCAATGCCTTGTACAGAGTATGGTCCCAATGGATGGATGGATGGACTTTACTCTATGCCCTGAAGATTATTGAAAACAGACTGACGTGATAGTTCAGAAATTGCACGCACATTTGAGTTGCCTTGTTTGGGTTTGATTTTTCAACCCCACAATAAACTGTCCTCCTGGTGCTTCCCAGGTAGGTTGGTTGAAAGCAGTCATATGAGAGTCTTGTCTGCTAGCATGATTTGTTTACGGACATTGACGATTCAACAGTGCCTTCACGAGGCGCAGCTGCCCATCAGTGATGATGCAACTGGCTGGTCGGATCCATAATTGATTCGCGATGCAATATGCTTTCACTTGAATAAAAAAGAAAGAAAAACAGATGGAGTGTCCAGCAGTATGCAACGTCATGAAACCTCTATAACCCCCCCCCCCCCCGAATAAGAAACATGCCAAGTCTGCTTCTCTGTCTTACTCCCTCCCTCCCCAGGACCACGTCCTCCAGTTGACCTCAGAAACATGGGAGTCCGGAAAGGGCAAGTGCTCTTACAGCCCCAAGCTCGACAGCATCTCGCTGATGCTACGTATGTATATGACTTGAGTGAAACACTGATAATTCTTCCGTAAACGAGTTGGGTCCACATGGGTCAGGGCTAGAGATGAGAAAGATTCGTACACGGGACAGATCTAGATCTCAGGCACACTACTTAGGGACATTATACGCTCAGACAGCTCAGTCGGTGTGTATAGTTGAGCTGAAGGAAGATGAATTTCAAAATGAACTCAAGCGAATGAGATGGGTTGAGGGTTGATGGAAAAATGTAAAGAACCAGCAAGTAAGAGCAGCGCTGTTCCCACAATGCTGCTCGCTTACATAAACAGGCCATGGTACTAGACTCGGTGGCATAATGGTTAGAACATGCACTCTGAATTTGGGAGGTTGGTGGTTGAGACATCATCTAATTCATACAAAAGACTCTTTAAAAAAAATAAAAAAAAAAATCGTACATGCTGAATCCTTGCTTGACACTTGGCATTTAAAAGGAGAGAGCACGGACAAACAAGCTGGGAAGGCATTGCCAAACCACCCAGTAATAACCCTCGTCAAGAAACTGCTTCGGCAGCACCAACGCTCTGTAAGGAGCACCGTACATCAAAAACATTCAGAAACGGAGATTTTCAGCTTATTGTCATTGGAAATGACATCTGCTGTCACTCATTGTTTTGATGAATGCCCGCGCCGATGCCAGTTATGTCCGACGCTTGCCGAGAGGGCGGCACAGAGGGAACATCTCTCTGGTTTAGGAGACAATCATGAGATTGTCTCCTAAACAAATCATGAGATTGTCTCCTAGACAATGTTTAGGAGACAAAAACCCTAACAGCCTGCACTTCAAGGAACATCCTGTGCTGTGACTGCGCCTATGGACAAAGGATATCTGCAAGCTGTATTCACAGGCTGCGTCACAAACGGCTTGTTATTCCTGTGGCTTGGATCGCACGTCGTGCCTTTTTCGAGTGAGCGTTTTGAGCAAGATCGGGCCGCAAAGAACCAGGGGCATTGGCTGATTGGAATATGAAATTCTGGCTTCATTTCCAACCGCCTTTCCAACCTGAATTTTGCTCAGAACACTGTTAATGGTGTTCAGGTGTTTACTGGAACACGATCGATGGGTCTGCCATCTTCTGGAAGGACGTTGAGCCAGGTGTCCCATCTGCGGACATTCACTTTTTATTTTATTATTATTATTTTTTTGTGTACCTTGTCGAGGCTCGTATGAGAGCGAACACACAACGCACAGCAAGGGGGGGAGCATGAGACAAGAGGGGCGGGAGTGGGACATGTGAGATCCCACGGTGTCTTTAGAAAAGAGTAGGCCATTCTGTGTGCCGGTACCCGAGCTGAAATCGAAAGGTATTTTGAAAGGAAGATGTTAATGGTGTTCGGTTGTTTCTCGACAGAAATGTCCCGTACCTTTTCGAGCCATTTCATCGTATCATATTCCTGGCTGGGTCGTTCTTGACATCG
This sequence comes from Eptatretus burgeri, assembly GCF_056783735.1. Lineage (NCBI taxonomy): Eukaryota > Metazoa > Chordata > Myxini > Myxiniformes > Myxinidae > Eptatretus > Eptatretus burgeri. The sequence continues at coordinate 146,772,343 of NC_140962.1, read as the reverse complement.
GGCGTTTGGTTTGCCTTTCTACGGGATGTGCATTCAAACCAACCGGATATAACCAGCATCCTATGAGACACTTCTGAAACTAGAAGGGCACTCATTGATTTGATGTGACGCCCTGCATTGAGGGTATGGTGTCACATCAAATAAATTGGTCCGCCGTCCTTGGAAGGTGGCCTTGAGGCCGTTTGTCTCGTGTGCCAGCATTGGCTGGCGGGTGTATGCAAGAACCCACAATACCTTTTGAAATAAATAAATAAAAGTTCTTACTGTCAGTCAGAGGAGGCACTGCATTGGCATCGTTTCCACATTTCCACAAATGATGAAAGTAGCAGCTCGGTGCTTGCTCGGACGAAAGCTCTCGATGACACCTACGAGCATACATGGAATGTACAGTTCACCAACACTTTGTGATATACATGTATTGCAAGGACCTCAGTTGACAATATCAAATGGTTTTGAACCTGGGATCTCTTATTGTTGTGATAGTTTCCCGTTTTACCTTGACCTTACGTCGGACGTTGGGTGGTTGCAGGGTCAGGTAAACCTGTTGGTGCCCACCTACAGCACTTTTGGGCTTAAATTTCTGAACAGTCAGGGGATTTAATCGAACACCAGTGAGGACTATGCAACAATGTTTTACCCACTCAACCGAGGTTGGTGGTTGTTGTGGTAGTTGCCATTGTAGCGATGAGCAACAATTTTTCCTTTGCAAGGTATTCTCCGTTTAACGGAGTTAAAAACGACGATTTATATGTTGCTACCTGATTGGTAAGTACCGATAATTACCTTGTCGTGGTATCTATTGTCTGTGTTCGTAGAGAATGGGTTTGGTTACTGTTGATGTCTCATTGTCTGCTGTGTTCAGTAGAATGAGGACGTTTGGTACTCTACATCGATTGCGGTATCAAACTGAGCATATCTGGATTTGAGAATGATTATTTAATTTGGAATTAAGACATAGTTTGTCTAAGATTGATTTTGTGGATGTAGTGCAACTCGTTTGCTACTTTGACAGAAACATGAAGTCGTTCCTCCTACTGTATTTGGATGTGAATCTTGGAAAATTTCCAAAGAAATTACGTCCAAACTGGAGTCTTTCATCTTCAACAGCCATGAGAAGATCTTGAGAATCTTCTGGCCTGAGATGGATACAGTAGTAAGAAAAGAGGTTGACGGGTTAACAGGGAGGAAAAAAACATCATGGAACAGATCAACATGAATATGTGGAGATTGGGTGGTCACGTGTTGCACATGGAGGATCAAGATAACGTACACCAGAAAGAGCGATATGCTGGGCACCTGACGGGAATGGAAGGGGACGTGGCGACCTGGCAACATACTGTTGAGAAGGGAATGCAAGAAGCAAGAATGACATTCGGGAGAGTGCATACCTCCACCACGTAATGCCTGATCCACAGGAGCATATCGGGTCCGTTACATTTTTGAAATATCATGAGATATCTCGTTTTGGCCCCATCTCTCAACGGTGAAGAATCACTTGAAAAATTCTCGAATTCGAATCCGGATTCAGATCACCAAAATCGAATCGATGAGTCCTTTACACACACCCAACCTGACCACCGAGTTTCATCCAAATCCGTCCTCACCTTTTTTGAGATATCATGCAATGTCGTTTTTAGCCCCCATCTCTCAATGGTGAAGAATGTTAAAAATTAAATAATTCTTGTGTCCAGATCTAGATTCGGAACTTCATCAAAATTGAATAAATTCGTTCTCGTGGCACTCCCAACCCGCCCACCAAGTTTCGTGTGAATCCGTCAATGACCTTTTTAGATATTGTGCTCTACATTATATCCTTTTTAGCGCATACCTCCGCCACGTAATGCCTGATCCACGAGAACATATCGAGCCCATTACATTTTTTGAAATATCATGCTATACAGTACGATATGGTTTTTGGCCCGATCTCTCAATGGTGAAGAATCACTTTAAAAAAATTAAATAATTATAGTAGTCGGATCCTGATCTGGATCTTCAGCAAAATCTAATCAGTTTGTCCTCGTCACACACTGAACCTGTCCACAAAATTTCATCCGGTTGCGTCCACAACTTTTTGAGATGTCCTGTACACAAACAGGCGGACAAACAGACAAAAAGGGGTGAAAACATAACCTCCTTCACCTTCGGTGGCGGAGGTAATTAGCCTGGTGATGGCTTAATGGTTAATGTGGCTGGCTTGAGATCTTAGGGTCTTTAGTTTGAGCCCCCTGTCGTATCACTGAAATAACACCAGGTGGGTTGACTCAGCCTGTCATCCTTCTGAGGTTGGCAAAATGAGAACCAGCTTACTGGTAATAGGGGCAATCCATCAGCGGCACAGCAGTGCTTCCAGAAAAATGATGCAACTGGCAGCCGCAGGCTGCTTAAGAAACAACTTTTTAAAAAAATTAAAAATATCTCGTATCTAGATCTGGATCATCACCAAAATGGAAGCAATTTGTCCTTGTCACACACCCAACCGGTCCACCAAATTTCGTCTTGATCCGTCCGTAGCTTTTTGAGATATCCTGCTCACAGACAAGCAGACAGGGGTGAAAACAAACCGCCGTCCATCTTCAGTGACGGAGATAATGAAGGTCACCTGCAATAAAATCAGAACGTGAGGCCAAAAGTGACGAAAGTTCACCAGAAGCTCCATATGCCAGGTGGCATGATCTTGGAGCATGTTATGCAGGAGAAGGGTCTGGAGGTGGTAATAGATATAGGTCATAAGCAGACAGGACAGTGCCAAGCAGCTATAGGCGAAGAGAACAGGGTTTTAGGTTGTAGTTAGTCATTGTGGGATAAATTACAAAGCAAAAGAGGTCATGTTTCACTATGTCGGAATTTAGTGAGGCCATATCTAGAATATTGTGCAACAGTTAGGTCTCCACATATGAGGAAGGACAAAGCTACCCGAGAGAGGGTACAACATCAAACTACTCAATTGATTCCTGGCCGAGCGAGACTCAGCTACGAGGAGCGGCTGAAAGATAAAGGGCTTTCTTTGGTATGGTGTTGGTGTACCACAGGCATGACAGGCCGAAAGGTCCCCTCCTGCATCAAAGTTACTTGTTATTCTTTGTTATCCCTTGTGGTAAGTGGCAAGCAGGCTTCACTTCAGTGCGGCACAATTGGAAGAGAGGGAGAACAAAAGGCAAGAGTGCATCTTGCTCGTCTGGTTGTGACCTATTTATTTATAAATCCAACCGGTAACTGTTAACTCCGGTCATTACTTTCCACAGGTGTCGGGAAAGCACACTCCGTGACACGTGACTCAGACGGAGCTTGCTTGGAGAACAGATCATGAGTGCTGCAAAAACTCATTAGCGTGCTCGGTAACTGGGAAACTCGGTCATCGGTGGAGAGATGGGTCAGACAAGTGAGTTGGAGATAAATGTTAGAGCATGCTAACTGGCCTGGCTGCCGAGAGTGGGGTCATTGCGGCATAGGGGATGTGGAGAGACAGCTGAGCTGGCACGGCAGACACAGGTCGAGCAATTGGCAGAGCTGGTTGAGGAATTGGTGGTGCGGCGACTGTCTTATGCTGGAGTGGTGAAGTGCTGATCACAGTTGTAAACTCCAGCACCAGCCAAATCCTAGTTGAGACAGCTGGATTGAGAGAGAGGGCCATGGACGCAGTTGGACAGTTGGAGAGGATTGTATTGCAGCAATTGAGAAGACAAGGATGCGATGAACCATCACCTGAATGGATTCCCTCCACACAAAAGTGGAGAGATCCAAAGTTCGAAGACAACATTCACCGGCAAGCACCGACTCCGTCTCCCTATTTACGTGCACCGAAAGGGTGATGGGATTTGTCGAGCGCTTCCCTTTCATCCACAACATGCTGCTGTCTTCTGCTCATGAGAGGTTGTAAAAACCTCTACCACCGGAGCCCACGCCTGAAGCACCGCAGCTTGCGGAGCAGCAGATCCTCCGTTAATTCCTTAATCCTTCATCGATTTGTTATCTTTGAATTCATTTGGCACAGACACAGCAATACGGGGGGGAGGGGAGGGGGCTTTCACCTGCCTTGGCTACTAACGACAGTTTGTTTCTTCTTCTACTCCAAAAACCAATGCCGTTCTTAAGGGACCTTATGCTGCGGTAGACGACATGCGTGGCCACAAAGGACATTTACGAACCTGCCTCTAGATTTGTCGTGTTAATGATTGTGCTTAGGTAGGGTTAAGATAAGAAAGGATATGGTTATTTCTTGGTTTGTACATTTTGGTTTGGGTCTGTTGATTCAATATTTTTTTTACTCCAGACAGGAAATTTTGCAATCATGCCTCGCAAGCTGTGATGTCCACCAGTCTAGTGTTTAGCTCTCTATTCAATTCGGCAGAATCTATTCGGTCGTCCAAGCCGTTCAACGGTCAACATGATCAAGGTCAACGTGACACCTGCATCGAATGCATTGTTTGGCTGTACCTCCCTCAAGGGTATTGTTCAGCCGTCTGTCTGCACTGCGTGCTGGATGGACCCTCGTTCTCATGACGAAATTGTATTTCAGAACATGCGAGTAGTAGTTTGTCTCCACATCATGGGAAGTATTTCAAGAGCTCAATCAGGATCCTTGTGAGTATCACCCTCAATCATTTGGAGGATAGGGGTCTGGTTGCGGGGGGGGGATGGTCAGGGGTTATCGGTTTCTTACACATACTGGCGAGGTTGTCATTGAAAGGAGTAAACTCTTCTTACTCATCACCACTGTCATCAATTCTTAGGAATCAACTGCAATCAACTGTGAAAACATTTAAGTGTCATGTCGTTACTCAGAAAGGAATGGGAAAAAATATTCACCCAGAGATGCCTGCGGGCAATCCTTCGTGTCGATCAAGATAGGATTACCTTGTTCTGACGCTGGCCAGGCCTGCCATAATCCTAGTATTTGACAAAGTCCAATGTTCTGGAAAGTTAGACATCTGGTTAATCTGGGGTTAATAAGCCATTATGCGCAGAAACATTGGTGGCGTATTAGTTCGACTCTTGGTGTCCTCCGCGCGTTTGCGCATGACAGATGGCAATGAGACCCCTTGCTTGTCAGAACGACGTGTTCCTGCTCAGACACAGTGTGTTACGAGATGGAAAATTGTCTAATATTGTTCAACATGTTCTGCGGATAACGAGCTTTGCATTGCACCAGCTGGATTCCCTCAATGCACCTCACAATCAAATCCGCTAATTCGCTCCGGAGGTCTTTCGGCCCTTTAATTCCTCCTGATTTGTTTGATAGCGTCGTTGTTAGTTTTTGAGCTTGCAGTCATTTTTGGATTCAAAGAAACTTTCCTTGATGGAGTTCCAGAGCTTGTATTGTTGTTGAGAAATGTAAAACCTCATGTCATGAGGACCACCCTTGTCTAAAAGGTTGGATACGTGTAGTTTGTTGTCCAGTTGGGTCATTGGTTATGTAGTTATACATGACTACAGCCTTTTTGGCATCAAACATACAACTCAGTGTATAAGTCTAAAAGTTTGAAGTTCTTTTTGGTGTTCTTGTTTGTTCTGGTCCATCAGGAAAGGAACTTTACTCTGGAGTATACCTGGACTTTATGGGGACAGATGCAACACTCTCACGAACCCTGGGTCACCGCCATCCTCTCCGCACTGACCAGTACAACTCCCGTTGGCTTAACGGTGAGCTTAACATCGATGAGTTGGACAAGGGAGTCACTGTTATTAAGAATGGTTTCTGATTGTAACGACCTGCATAATTTGAGAGTTCATAGAAAGACTTACCACTTGCAGTCTTGAGCACGAGTGGAAAATTTGATTCGTCGAGACGGCATAAAATTTTGCCAATGTACTGCTAAACTGATGGTTTTTGGAAGTGCCAACAAGGTGATTTGTGGTTTACAGTGTTCAATTATATGATATAATTTAAATACAATAAAAGTTTTAAAGGATGCCGAAAAAAAAACAAAAAAATACATTGAATCGGAAGTTTACCACCACTGATGCACCCTCTTTTACACCACCCTATTTAACACGTTAAATAATTATTTATTCATGCCGGTTGTTTGTGTCCTTTATGACGTCCTTAAAAAAAACAACAAGTTTCTCATAAAATGATTTTAAAGACAAATGCCGCATCTTACATTCGCAGAGCCCATCTTTCTTAATATACACATGATCCCAGACAGCGGAGACCACAATGACGACAAACTTTACTTCTTCTCTCGTGAGAAATCGGCTGAATCTGGCAGCCAGAAGTCCGTGTTCGCACGCATCGGCCGCGTGTGCCTGGTACGTGTGCGTCTTTTGCAATATGCCCGACGGCGATCTTCGCACGATGCTTTGACCTCCGACTCTCATTCTTACTGCGGTGGTGCCACGCGGTCGCTCGTGGTAAAACCATCACCAACCAACCAACCCCAAAACGTTATGTTTGCAGTAGCATCTGCTTTTGTTACCCACAGAATGACATTGGAGGACAACGTAATTTGGTGAACAAGTGGAGTACGTTCCTCAAGGCTCGGCTCGTGTGTTCGGTCATGGGAAGCGACGGGATTGAGACGCACTTTGACGAATTGCGTGAGGACCCCATTCCTTTACCATCCTCTCGTTGTTTGAATTCTCACACACATTCTTGCTTTGCACACTGAAGGCACATTTGTCCACAGGTATAACCTTTTAAAATTTGAGTTTAGAAAATCGGACAATCAGGTTGATCAGAAGGTTGTCCATCTATGCTTAAATTTACAACATGCCTTACACCTTGCTCCACCTAGCAGTATTTCTTTTTCTTGTTTCAGAGGACATATACGTCCGAAAGACGGAAGATTTACGAAACCCAATTATTTACGGAGTCTTCAGTACAAGTGGGTGAGTACATTTTTTATTGAATTCGGTTTACCTGGACAGGAAGGAATCTTTTTCAAAGGCATGAGGAGTAATCGCCAGTGTGGAACGAAGGGAGTGGCTCTCTTTTAAGTTCACTACACATTATGCCCCCATAATTAGCAGGATTTGGGCACCGACTGCAGTTGGGTATTCAGACTGTACAAAATAGGTCAACCTGATGAACTTGCAAAGGTGTGAGCTTTTGTATCTCATCAGGATCTGTTTGATTGTTATGTAGATAAAAAAAAAATGAAGGGCGGAGAGGTTTTTCCGGGGGTACATGCAGTGCAGGGATGGGTTATTTGTTCACAGATCCTGATTGTTGTCCTGTATTACCATTTTACTTGCTATTTGTGCTCAAAATTGTTTTTCCTGTTTTGTTTTTGTACACATGATCGAGGCTCGTGGAAGGGGTAGAGCAGAATGGAGGAGAACAAAATGGAAAGGGGGAAACACCAACAGGAGATTCGAAGAGAGAGTGAGAGAGAGAGATCAGTGGGAGGGAGAGGAGGACACACGGGGGTAAACGAGATGAAGACAAGGTGAATGAAGCACAGCAAAAAGAAGAAGGGGGAAATGGGGATGTAACAGAAAAAATACAACGAACCAACTGACAACTAACAAACTAAAAGAGGTGAGGGAGAGGGGGGAAATCGCAATAAACTGGAAAATGGGAGAGCTTTGGATCGGAATCATTTGGGGAAGAAGGGAACGCGAGTATGGATGGAGGGGTGACCTGAGGTATTGGTGAACAGCCTTCTTAAAGACCTGGAGGGAGGAATTGGACTGAACAGACTGGGGAAGTTGGTTCCATAGGCGAGAGAGAAAAAAGGAACAAGTGAGTGGAGGTGAGAAGTGAGCCTGGGTTTTGGGAGTTTATCAAGGATAAGGTTACTGGGAGACCACGTCAGCCCTGCATAATCCTGGGAGTGGGAGGGATAGAGACAAGAGAGGGCAGAGGGTGCAAGACCAAAAAGGAGGTGGTAGAAAACAGAGAGGCCACCTACCTGTCTGTGATGTGAGAGTAACAGGACTACTAGACACTCAGCTTTGTCACAAGAGATTCCAATGATTTTGAGGGTCTTGTTTTCCACGGCATCAAAAAGGGCAAGGTGTGAGGCAGGAGCACCAGCCAAAAGGGGAGAGCAGTACTCCATCAAGCTGCAAATGAAGGCCTTGAGGGTTGGCAAAAGTTCAGATTGGCCAAAGTTTTACACTCTCACATAAGCAATGGACAGCCCTCAACAGGCTCAGCACTGAACAGGGTCATTGCGGCAGCACCCTCCATCAATGGATGAGGCCGGATGCGCTCTGCGGAGGAGTCCACATGATGGAGCACATCATGTCACACTGTCCCTTGTGGAAGCCACCGGGAGGATTTTCAGCCCTCCGCCAACTCACCCCTGAGGCAGCCACATGGCTGCAGAACCTAAACATTTAACTTTAGCACACCTAATATTGGCCATATGCAAGAAGAAGAAGAATTGGCCAAAGAAAGACCTTGCACGACAAAGGATTGGCCAAAGCTGCCCAGTCGGCAGCTGTCTTTAGCGGCAATCTTGGAAACTATTTTCTTTCAAAAATCATATATTTTATATAATTTGGGAAGCGTATCATCAAATTTTTAGCAGCGTCTCGCGTAGCAAACGCTGCTCGAAGAGAGCTCGGCGTTGTTGTTGTTCTTCTTCTTCTTCTTCTTCTTCTTCTTCTTCTTCTTCTTCTTCTTCTTCTTCTTCTTCTTCTTCTTCTTCTTCTTCTTCTTCTTCTTAAGACAAAACCTTTATATTAGGACACGGCTCTTTTATATACAAGATCCGGATCTCCTTAAATACTAAACACTTGTACACATCTTCACATAGACGGTGCCTTTTGAGAGCGTCTATCATGAACTTTTAAATATATTCGGACATTTGTTTTAAAGTTTCGAAAAGTTCACGTTACTATTTAAAGATTATTCCATTTAATGTGTTGTAATTTCGTAAATACATTATTTATTTCGTAAATACACGATATTTCGTAAATACGTAAATACACTATGACGGGTCTCGCTATTGGCTTAATCATGGCACGTGACGAAATATCGGAAGTTCTTGTTGTTTGTTTTTTTTAGCCGACAAAACCTTTAGGATGCTGCTCTTGGACACATTTGTCCTTGTTAAGTCTGGGAAGCATATTGTCATTTAATTCTAATTTTGGCACCACCACATTGTATGTGTTCCTGCATCTGAGTGGCGACCTATCCAGGACTGTGCTCCTCAGCCAAATGTAACTCCCTTGGCAGACCTACGCATTTGACGACGTGAAAGGAATGGTTATTTTTAAATGGTATAAGTAGCTGCCAAGCGGTCAAGGCTCTGGTCCGAGATGTTTAGATCTTCATCTGGGACTACCTAACATCCTTATCACCACCAACCTCATCAAAAAGTTGCTTCAAGTTTGAAAAAAAAAATGCTGCTTGTAATCGGGAAGATCCATATTAAAAAAATGAAGGCCCTCGCAACTCGTGTGGTAGCCCAGAATAAATTGTTACACCTATGATTTTGGGACTAGCCCTCCCTTCCATCCACCCCGCACCTGTTTGCTCACCTTCTCAGAAGTAACATTACAACACGGAGCACGCAAAGTGATGGCATGGAAATCTCGAAACACCATTCTGTGCCCTTTTCTTTACCACATCAGTCTTAATGAAATCTTCAGTCTTGTTGAACACCATACATGTTCAAATGATATCTTAGCTGAGCACCACAAGTTCTAAGTGAGTCATTTGAGGCTTCTGAGGGCTATTTTAAAGTTTTAGTAATGGGAGAGGTTGTCGAGGAAGTGTGCTATCAAACTGTAGAGAGAACAGTCCAATGCATATTTCACAAAGTATGATGAGGAGGACTTGGGGACCGGGGTGGGGGAGAGGAGCGGGTTCAAACAAGTGGATACAAAGGGGCGGCGGTCACAAATTCTTTCATATCTACCTGCGCCACCAAAGGTGGGCAGAGGCTACGTTTTCACCCATGTTTGTCCGTCTGTCTTTAAGCAGTATATCTCAAAATGTTATGAACAGATTCGGACGAAACTTGGTACACAAGTTGGGTACGTGACAAGGATGGATTGTTTCGATTTTGGTGAAGATCAGAATCCAGATCCAGATACGAGAATTTTCTTTAACTCCTTAAGTGATTCTTCAGCATTGAGAGATGGGAACAAAAACGATAAACTGTATAGCATGGTATTTCAAAAGATTGTGGAAGAGTTGCGACAAATTTTTGTGGATGAGTTGGTTAGGTGACAACAACAAGCCAATTCGATTCCAGTTCAGGTCTGGATCCAGATCGAGCCGATCAATGAGATACAAAAGGTGAACTGTTCAGCTTGGCAGAAGTATGCGTTGTACCGAGTGCCGTTCTATTTACATCTGCAAACATGCCTACAATGGGCGGCACACCTGCAATACCTGCCCCCTTAGTTTGTGATAACTTTCTAGCATCAATATGATGGGCACCATCTTGGAAAGGAACGCCAGTTTGTGAGGCCTGTTCGACTGAACTTGAATGAGGTGGTTCATTCAGAAGTTCAAAAGATGATGAACTATCGACATAACGTGAAATCACTTGAGCATTGGAATAAACAAGACAATTTGGAGGAAAAGGGGGGAATTTGAGAGAGCCCAGTAGTAGGAAAGGCGTTAAGAAGAACATCTGCATGACTTACGAAGAAGGGAATGGAGGGGACATTATGGATGGTATATATAGAGTACACTGCCATATTTGTTGATGTGGAATGCAGAAGGCCTTGTATACCTGTAAATCCCCATCTCTTTTTTTTTTAATCACCTTTTTAACCTGTAAATACTCATCCCTTTTTTAATCCAAAAAATCCAAACCCTTCTCACATTTACTTAAAGCATACTGATGTATCTCTGCAGTACCAAGAAGTCGTACATTATGAATGCAGATCTCGTCATATCTAAACTCTCCGATATTTGTGCAGTGAAGGGCAAAGTAATGTCGGCATGATCACAACACAAAATATGAGGGTGAAAGCACAGAATGTGGGATTCAAACCTACCATGGCCCCCTTGTCTTTCCGCAGATCTGTGTTCAAGGGCTCGGCAGTATGCGTTTATAATATGGCCGACATCCGGATGGTTTTCAACGGTCCTTTTGCACACAAAGAGGGGCCCAGCTACCAATGGGTCCCTTACCAAGGGAAGATTCCTTATCCTCGCCCAGGAACTGTAAGTACAAAAGCAGTGTACATTTTTTTCACACTTAATATGGATGTTTTCCAAGTTCTGATCAATGATTGTTGGGAAGGTTAGTGTTCACTCGGAAGACGTCGTGCTTGAGAGAGGCAATCGTTTTGACCATTGTACTTGATGAGTTTTCAGTGAGGATGTGTTTCCCTGACATGACATCGTATTTTAGAAAGCTTGGCTGATATAATTTTCATGGAAACTGAAGCCGTATGTAGATAAATTACACGTGTGCATTAAACAGCTCCGCTTAACTGAGATTGATTCAGAGATACATTCCATTAAATTAAATCATCTATTTGAAAGGTTCACAAAATGTGTGTGTGTGTGTGTGTGTGTGTGTGTGTGTGTGTGTGTGTGTGTGTGTGTGTGTGTGTGTGTGTGTGTGTGTGTGTGTGTGTGTGTGTGTGTGTGTGTGTGTGTAAAAAAGATTGTTTATGTGTTTGTTCATTTATGCCTTCGGACCCTGCAGGAATCAGTGCAACAAAACTTTGCTTGGCATTCCCCTTCATCCAGAGGAAGGTCGAGGACTATGTTTGCGGGGGGAAAAAAAAAAATTGAAAAATTAAAAAAAGAAATCAGTAATTGGCCTTCAGGCTTCAATCGGGTCTTGTGCTTATACACTGCCTGCACATTCTTTCCCGGAAGTGATCGAGTAATATGTATTATGAAGATCGTATGTTGAGGTTTTAGTGATTTGTTGCATTTAAAAAATGAAGTTAGTAAAACATTTGTTGCATTTAAAAAATGAAGTTAAAAAAATGAAGTTAGTAAAAAATGAAGTTAGTAAAAAGAAGTTAAAAGAAGGGAAAGTGGTCCAAGCACATTTTGGAACGCCCAAGATTAGAAATTCATACGAAACCATAAAGCTTCCCAATTTGTCATGCAGGAAATATATAAATAGATGCCATTGAATTTCCCAAGGCAATGCCAGGTACTTCAGCTATTATGTGTGTGTGTGTGTATATATATATATATATATATATATATATATATATATATATATATATATATATATATATATATATATATATATATATATATATATATATATATATATATATATATACATACATACATATATTTACAGAATATATGAGGCCCCGCGAGGAGTGATGTAAGCGACATTTTTTAATGATATTATGATGATAGGCTCGGATGATAGGGTCAGGGTTAAAATAGTGCTATATGGCATTAACTCCAAAATGGCCGATGTGTCCTTTACATCACTCCTCCTCGCAGAGCCTCATATGCACTCGCGGCGCTCCCGAACGCCCGGTGGCCGCAGGGCACGGATAACTCCGAAAACCGGCAGGTTGATTGGCAACCAAGAATGCTGATTGACACAGCCAATCCGGGCAGGGATACACTACTTTGCTTGATACCTTACCTGTGGACGGCCGGATAATTAGGGTCACATGCCCTCAACACACACTCGGATTACTGTCGAGCATTGCAATGAGTGTGCCCTGGCCAATGATGCAAATTATTGGGGTACAAGTTCCCATCTAACGACACTTGTGCACTGCATCGGACCAAAAAGGAAATGACAACTGAGACATTGGAAACAGCAACAATTATTTATTACGAACACACAAGCAACCAATAATTTTAAAGCAAGTATTTATAAGCAAGAAAACAAAAAGGCACAATAGAGCAGATTTAACCCGAACACGTGTTCTTCTTCCATCTTACCTAAACAAATGACTTGTCCATCATTCACTCAGAGGCAAAGAATAAAACAAGAAAGACTTGAAAATACAAATAAAAAGTAATGCATGGAGAAAAAGGAAAGCAGTCTTTCCTTCTCTCCCTCACCTCACACAAATATCCAGGATGTGGAGGAAAATAGATGGGGAAGATGGGCAGTGGTAATGTGAAGTGATGGGGACACGCAACCACGTCCCTGAGCTGCCCAGACCCAGTAGGTGAGAGAGAGTCCTCTCCAGCATCCCGGATACATGAACTTGATGTGCGACTCACCCTCCTCTGCCTCAGCTTCTGGTGCCCATACCCAGTAGGCGAGTCCTCTCTGGCATCCCAGTTGTGCGAGCTATATAGGTGACTCGCCCTCCTCTGGCTCAGATTTTCCCTCCTAAGACTCCCATCGATGAGGTGCCGCTGTTCACCATCCTCGTGCTTCGTGTCTGACAGGATCGAGAGAACAGAATGACCCTCGTGGAAGGAGGTTTCTTTTTCCACACATGCTCGACACCAACTGCTCGTGAAATCTTCTTTTCTTTTCCCTCACGAGCCTTCTCAGTTTTTTCGTCTTTTGCTCATGCGAGCTTGTCCCGATCATTTCTGCCGTTCTGCTTCTCCCAGCCTTTCTGCTCTCTGAGCCGTCTGCTCAGGAGCTCTTTTTGTCCCAGCTCGTGCAAGCTTTCCACATTCACTTCTGCCTTCTGCTTCTCTCACGATCATCAACCTCCTTCAAGGAACGAACATTCGCTCACTGGCAAATTATGTTGCGTTCTATTCTGGCCTCCACTTCTCTCACGAGCTCTTTGCATCCCATGTTTTGTGAGCTTTCCCCGTTCACTTGTGACTTTATGCTTCTTCTTCACATCAGCTCTCTTCTCTCCTCCCACAAGCCTTCTCTCCCTCTCTCTCATTGGTCCGCAGCCGATGGGGGTGGGTCCACGATGCCACTTGTGGGAATTGCCACGCATTCTGAGGGAACTTTAGGGAACAACGAAGCCCCCAAGCCTGCCCTATATGTGCCCAAAGCCGCAACGGAAGCTCCCGACCCCCTCCTTCACGTGCAAGTATTCCTCGTGCAGCTCTGCACTGTACCACGCCCACAAGAAGTGCCGCACCTCGCAGGCCTCGACGAGCACTAAGCATCATGAACATGCATGTGAGAGCACCCGATGGGTTAACGACCACAGATGGGTCAAACATGCCCAATTAAACAATGTGTGAATAGAGGGAACACTGAGAGGAATTCCTCCGGACCAGAGGACAACCGAATGGCCACGGGGCTGAAGGGAAGACCAATGGGGTGAAGGAGGGACTGTTGAAAGGGTGTTTGATGAAGGGGAAATAATTGGTGGACTGTTGAAACAAACGATGGAGTAGATTGAAAGTGACAGGGGCATTGAACAGAGCGACGGTGTGAAGGAGGAATGATTGAAAGTAACCGAGAGCGAGGGGGAGACATTACACGGGACAAATACAGCCGAGCCAAAGCATGCCCCCCTGAACAGCTCTTTTACAAGGGACCAAGGAATATCTGTACAAAGACTAATTAAATAACTAATCCTCGGGTCACCTATGTGTCCATGTATGCTCTCCCCTGGGGTAAGTTTTCCAAAACCATAACAATATACATATATATATATATATATATATATATATATATATATATATATGTATGTATATGTATATATATATATATGTATATATATGTATGTATATGTATATATATATATATATATGTATATATTGTATATATATATATATATATATATATATATATATATATGTATGTATATGTATATATATATATATGTATATATTGTATATATATATATACATATATATATATATATATATATATATATATATATATATATATATATATATATATATATATATATATATATATATATATATATATATATATATATATATATATATATATATATATATATATATGTATATATTGTATATATATATATATATATATATATATATATATATATATATATATATATGTATATATTGTATATATATATATATATATATATATATATATATATATATATATATATATATATATATATATATATATATATATATATATATATATATATGTATATATATATATGTATATATATATATATATATATATGTATATATTGTATATATGTATATATATATATATATGTATATATATATATATATATATATATATATATATATATATATATATATATATATATATGTATATATTGTATGTATATATATATATATGTATATATTGTATGTATATATATATATATGTATATATTGTATGTATATATATATATATATATATATATATATATATATATATATATATATATATATATATATATATATATATATATATATATATATATATATATATATATATATATATATATATATATATATATATATATAAATATGTATATATATATATATATATATATGTATATATATATATATATATATATATATATATATATAAATATGTATATATTGTATATATTGTATATATATATATATATATATATATATATATATATATATATATATATATATATATATATATATATATATATATATATATATATATATATATAAATATGTATATATTGTATATATATATATATATATATATATATATATATATAAATATGTATATATTGTGTATATATATATATATATAAATATGTATATATTGTATATATATATATATATATATATATATATATATATATATATATATATATATATATATATATATATATATATATATATATATATATTGTTGCGGTCTTCGCGCCCGCCGGCGTGCTGACGGCCACGTAACTCGAATCGCGGCACGTCGCCCACCGGACGGACAATCCAGTCGTGACCCTCTCGGACTAACGCCGGGAACCAGTCACGGGTGGACCTTTCGGTCTCACCGCGATCGAGCCAATCAGCCCCCGCGTGGGATAGGGTTGCTCGCCAAATTCGACCTACCTAAGTACCCACGCGGAGGGTAGACCGGGCGATCGCACCTCGCCGCAGGTCGACTTCGGACACGGGCCACTTAAGCGACCCGTTCCGTACTATCAGAATAACCGAGCGGTGTTATCGTCGACCTCGACGGTTCGATTAATTATCGGGCGTATTCAGCCCACTACCAACCCTTTACGTGAAGCAAGATGAGGATTCAATGGGAGAAAAAGACGAAGCGAAGCGGGAGAACAGTTCAATAATAAAGCACATTTATTCGCGGCACACGGGAAGCACACATTCAATTCCACCAAAAGCACACAAAAAAAGAAAACACAATTCCATTTACACAAAAAGCAAATATAAAAGCGAAGACAATGCAGAGCTAATACCGACTACCGAGCACACGGCAACACTTATACAATTCTACTTCACAGACGGCGCCGACAACACATACCCAAAACCAAGGAAAAGAAATACCCTCAAGGATGAGGCGGGCCTGAGGCCGAGACCGGGTCGCGCCTACCCGTCTGGTGATGAGACGCGGAGCGGCGATGGCGCCTCACTCCGCGGGCCTCGCGGACAGTGTCTGGCAGGGGGTGGGAAAGGGGCCCCCTTGGTCGCACTATCTCAGCGCGGGGGGAAACAGGAGGGGGTTGCTGATGCTCGGGGTATAGAGGATCTTTATTATCCCTGGTGTGCGTCTCCACCTCGGCCAGGTCGTGCTGCCGGCCTTCCTCGGGCGTGCAGCTCCCGGCACCGTCGCGAGCACCCCCTTGTCTGCCTTCGCCGCTGCCGCCTCTCCGCCTCTGGACTCTCCACCCTGGACTCTTCTTTGGGCTCTCCTCGTTCGACTCTCTTCAGCTTCTCCAGCTTCTGCAGGCTTCAGGCTCCAGACTTCCACACGGCTCTCCTGACTGACGAACACGGTCCTTTTATCCCCCCGTAGCTTCGCCTTTGACCCCCTCCCTTTGACCTTTCACCTCGCTCCCCATTGGCCCGAGAAAAAGTGGGCGTGAAGGCTTTTTGATCCACAAATTTGCATATATCGATCGTCCTGGAGGCGGGGCCAAATCGCCCCTCGCTCACCGATTGGACGGCAAAAAGTGGGCGTGTGTCGTTTTTGATCCGTTTTTGAAGCACAAAATCCGTGATTTTGTGCACGCTGTTCGACGTGCGCCCTGCACGAGTCCAACACCGGTACCCACAGCGGGGCAAGAACGGTGGCGATGCTACGGTTGCGAGGTGTGACGTGAAGGTCGTGGCGGTTGTGGTGAAGCGGCGTTGTGGTTGGTGGTTGATGTTGTGGTTGTGGTGGTAATCATGGCGGTTGGTCCAAAATAAAGATAGTAAAAGAAAAACGGCTATCCTGAAGAGTCGCAGCTCGCATAAATGACATGTATTCCCACTAGACAACGGGTTTGGGCCTAACTACACATGCACTTACCGAGATACCTCACCTAAGGGACCTGAATGGTGGTTTGCGAATTTGGTAACCACAACAATATATATATATATATATATATATATATATATATATATATATATATATATATATATATATATATATGTATATATTGACAAAGTTGTACTCGTGATATATATATATATATATATATATATATATATATATATATATATATATATATATATATATATATATATATATATATATATATATATATATATATATATATATATATATATACACACTCGCAAATACAACCTGTCGTTTCACTGATGGTGGTGTGAATGGGAGGGGGAGGGGTGGACGAAAAGAGAAAGGAAGAGAGGGGGGAGGAGAGGCAGAGAGGACGGGGGGGGGGGGTGGGGGGAGAGGGTGGGGAGAGCGAGGAGAAGCCAGGAGTGGGTGAAGAAGGGGAAGCTAGGAAGGGGAGAAGAGCGAGGAAAAGGGGGTGGAGGTGGGGAGAGCAGTGCCTCATGAAATGTTGCTGTACATTGTGGGAGGGAGGGTTGAGAAAGAAAGGGAGAAGGAGGAAAAAAAAAAAGATATGTGAGGGGTGGCCGTGGCATTAGCAAAGCGAGTGATATGTTATGCTTAATGACCGAACACAAATAAATAAATAAAACTCATGTCAGAACAGCTGTACACACAACAACACAACAGAGTTTGTAATCTTAACCACAAGCACATCCGCAAAAACTTTCATATTCCAGTTCCAGAAAATTTGTGGGTATATTAACGAAAAGCATGGACTGAAAACATGGAAGTACCGACTGCTCACGTACGACGAATTATCCCATCGAGTGTGAACATCGAAAACATAGCATTTCGACTCGATATCATATTTAGGTCCAGAAAAGAGAGAAGAAGGCATTGTTAAGTGAGGTTGTTAATTCCAGTTATTTTGGACTAAACAATGCACAAATCAAGAAAATGACCAAAGAGCAAGACCGCAAGAATGAAGTGAAAAGATCCTGGAAGCTGAAGAATGCCAAAGTTGTACTCGTGATAGTTGGAGCTACAGGAATGATGGCAAAGAACCTCAAAGAGGTATGAAAAACCATCCATGGGAATATTACTACAAACCAACTACATTTGGAAGCTGTCCGGGGTTCAGCGACGATCCTGAAGAGAGCCCTCGGCAAAAAACTTTGAGAACAGAAAACTTCACAGCTTGGTCCATGAATCGTGACCCATTACCGAAACGAAGGGAGATACTTTGAGCTCGCCCTGGGAGGACTCCATTCCACATTCTGAAACCCGCATATGTAGACACACGCACGCGCGCGCGCGCGTGAAAATGTACACACATCAAGTAAATAAAAACGACAAACAAATATTTACCTTGAAATGGCATTCTTTGAAAGAGGATTTAAAGTTGTTAATGAAGCGAAATTCAATTCAAAAATGCATCAAGCCACAGAACACAAAATGTCGATCAACACTTTATGCCTTCACCGCGAGAACAAACATGGCGAACACCTGGTTGGATGGACCTTAATGATTTTTAGCTCGCCTGTTCGAAGAACAGAGAGCTATAGTGATACCCCCGGCGTGAGCGTGAAAATGTTAAAGTTTTTGGTGCAAGTTAATTTTTCCTTTCTTATGTTTTTATCTACCACACTATTTTTTATGTGATATATATATATATATATATATATATATATATATATATATTTATATATATATATATATATATATATATATATATATATATCGGGGCGTATTATGTGATACCGGTCGTCCATCCTTCCGTCTGTCTGTCTGTCTGTCTGTCCGTCCATCCGTCCGTCTGTTCCTGTCCGCACTCTAACTCCCAAAGTTTTCACCATTCACGTTTCATATTTGGTAGATAGGTACAGACTGTGGAGACGGTGTGTCATGATATATGTTCGTCATCTAAAGTGGTTGCCATGGCAACCAGGATGCTGTTTTCCATACGTTCCTGTCCGCACTCGAACTCCCAAAGTTTTCAACTTTCACGTTTCATATTTGGTACATAGGTACAGACTGTGGAGACGGTGTGTCGCGACATACGTTCGTCATCTAAAGTGGTTGCCATGGCAACTAGGGTGCTGTTTTCCATGTAGTAGCACAATTCTGTATATACCCTCTTGTTCGGGCATATATTGTGCTCCCTTGCGCTCTTGTTACTGATTACAATATACAAATACATATATTGCTTTAAAATTATACTTCAGTGCAATGCTTTATTAAAAATATTAATTATTAGACGAGTCTTTTAAAAACGATAAATGTATAAACAGGCGAGCATTGGGTGGCTTTGCCACCAACTCTAGTTTTAACATACATCAATGTCAAAGTGAGAGGTGGATTACAAAAGGAGATCACTCAAAGCGATCCTTGCACATTTTCAGTGGATAAGACACCTACCAAGTCACGGCATGGCACCGCGGGACCCAACAAAGGTGGAAACAGTCGTCGAATCGATGCGAGATTTAATAAAACAACGAAGCAGCTTGGAGAGCACTCGCCAAGTGGCTTAAGCATTCAAGCAAGCACTCCAATGAAACGGTCAATATGAAATAAGCACACAATTGGCATTCACCGACCCGTCACATGAAACATACACCTCCCAGAGACATCCGAAATGTGACATATGTCTGAATTGGACGAACGAACACTTTTCTCGGAGTCGGAAGTGCTTGTAATTTCGATTCTGGAGCTTAAATTTTGTAATTCGTTTTAGCTTAAGAGATACTCGTGGTGAACGCATATGCGGAAATGAAATAAAACAACGAACGCTGACGTCTTCATACGTTTATAAGCATTGCAATGTACCCAGCGATTCGTGGCTTTGATGAACGGCAATTTCCCAATCAGGGTGAGGTTGAGCAGAGCGAGGTTACCCAGGAAACGACTTAAGGCGCCAGACAGCGAGGTGGCCGAGGATCGCTTGATGAAGGATATAATTAAATAATAAATAAAGCCGTTAATTATCTTCAAAAGGGGTGTTTTAATTAACCCAAACACCCAATTTTCACTCATGCACTTCCTTGGAGTTTTCTTCGTATGCAATCAAAGTTTCAGGCTGCTAGGTTTTATAGTTTTGGAGTTATGGAGGAGACACACATACTGACACACACTGCCTTTTATTAGTATAGATATATATGGCATAGTTAAGGCAAAAGTTGTTTTCCATTATCCAAATAACAAAATGCACATCAAGTTAAGAGCTTTAACCTAAGTAGAACCGACTACTCTACCAGTTTTGTAACAAACAAGAAAGAGCAGACTGAGCCTCAGATGCCCTGACTCAGACTAATGAGGCCGATAATTTCGTTTTAACCCTAACCCCAATGAAGTCCATAGTCCATGAAATGCTTATGTTCCGTTTATATAAAAATGGATATTTATGTGTTCCATTTGTCTTCCGATCAAGTCAAAGGGGAAAAAAAAAATCAACATGTGGCTGCGTTTAAAAAATCTTTTTAACAATCGCACTGTAAACCTTCGTCAAGTCCTATGGAGTGGCTACGTGGCTTTCGTCGCAAGAATTTGCTCCTCGGCAGCAATGCATGAACTGGCATCAAATTTAAAACGGACGACTTCGGACAGTCAAATTCACCTGCCTCATTGGCATTAGTGGGCCGACTGGTTTTTTGCCAACAAGCGAATATATCGACATCACGATTCTCCCGTGACTCGGTACTTTTTTTTCAGATGCTCAATATCAACATCCTTCATCGATATTTGAACCCAGAATTTGTGAAATGACCATCCAGAGGTTGTTACCACTAACCTGGAATCATACTCGGCTTGAACTTGCTTATCTTACTTAAAAAAAAAACTCATAACCAAGGTGTATACGTCTTGTCCCGGCAGTGTCCCGGTGGAACTTTCACCCCGACGATGAGATCCACAAAGGATTTCCCCGATGATGTCGTCAGCTTCATCCAGTCACACCCGACCATGTACTACCCGGTGTACCCAGTGCAACGTCACCCTCTTGTCGTGAGGACAAACATTCAGTACAAGTACACACACATCGCCGTTGACCATGTCTCTGCTGCTGATGGGCGCTACGAAGTTCTCTTTTTGGCCACAGGTAAATCATTAGACCATTTGGCATTCCTATCAGAGCACTTAGCTCCTTGGGCTGAGCTCATGCGTTAAAATGCAATACGCTGTGATGATCTTTTTCATTGTGTCCTAATGTCCTTGTAATTCATCTGAAAGTAAATTGATGTCACCTAACGTGCTTTGATGTGTGTGCAAGTTCCTCTGTGAATATGAGTAATTCCACCTTTTAACTCAGGTAGAGAAGCGCATTCCCTTTCCAAGGCCTTACCTTTGGTCTGTTCAAAGCTATCGGCCTGTTTTCGAACGAACCTCCTTGCCTGTTATTGCAACCCTTTCATCAGGCTATAAATGAAGATGTAAAAGTTCTAACGGCGTCCACTTCAGAGAGGCCAATCCCTTGTATAAATTTACGCAGAGATTGTCATTGTTACTGTGAAAGAATCGCACGATCCCAGATGGTTTTATGGTCTGCTGTGATCCGTGCGGCATTCATAAGGCTTTTGAACTCTTGCCATGGTCTTGTCTCTACTCTATGATTGACTAAATCGTTGTCTGCTGAGTTGATATACCTGGGTGGCAATTCCATCACCGCTGTGAGCATTTCTTCGTAATCGCTCCGGGGGTGAAAGCAAAGGGGAACCGGAGATTGACTAAAGATTTTTTTTCTCAAGTTGGGTCAGAGGATTCGGGCAGACCAAGTCATGTGAACCTTTATTTATTGAGCGACTCCAAACAGGCATGTCGATGATTGGACGACTCGTTTACGTTGAAAAACTCCCTTGCATCACACAGATGTCGGAACGGTGCAGAAGATAATGGTTCTTCAAAAGGAAGGCTTGAACACGGAAGACGTATTACTTGAAGAGCTGCAGGTTTTCAAGGTCAGTTTGATGCCATCCGCATAGTTATCGAGTTGTTCCTTTCTCCTTTAAAAAAAAAAAACCCTCTTTATATTGTGAAATATCTGATTTGTTCCCTCTGTTCCCAGCCGTCGACACCAATCTTGTCTATGAAGATTTCCTCCAAAAGGGTAAGAGTAATTTGATTCTCCTTGGTAATCTTTTTGATGTATAAAAAATGATTGCAAGACAATAGCCATGTGGATGCCATCAGGGACGGTTTGATTAAGCGAAGTTTTAGACTCGTGTTGATTTCCTCCATCTGCTTTACGAGGACCTCAATCAAAAGAGGCTTTGTAAGCGAGCCTGGCCCTGTAAATGTCGATAGCGAATGGTGAGGTACAGAAAGATGGCCAGACCACACCTTATCTGCAAAGCTTTTGTGCCGTACCCGAAGCGCATCCGCAAATCTTGCATCACTTGAAAAAAAGGAGAAAAATTTTAAAAAAAGACAACCTCAAAATGGTTTTGGCTTGAAAGCACTGACTGATTAAAGGGCACAAATCCGATGAGATATCCACATAGTTTGACCCACTTTAAAAGAGATCCAATTGTATATGCGGTTTAACTTAATTCTCTCATCTAATCGCACGTACGGGCGTATTTAGGGCCGCAGAGGGAACTTGACTCCATGACTAACATTACGAACAATTTTGCATGCAACACGTAAAACATGAGGTTTACTATCCAAAGTTGTCCCTTGTAATATATTCTTCATCGCTTGCTCAAAAATAGATAACTTCAGTGATCACTTTGACAGCGATGTATTTTTGCCGTCGCGGCTCAGTTCTGAACAAAGCTCTTGCCTGTTCTTCGCAGCAACAAATCTACGTCAGTTCCTCTGCTGGTGTAGCCCAGGTCTCTCTTCATCGCTGCAACATCTACGGAACAGCATGCGCAGATTGCTGTCTCGCACGAGACCCCTACTGCGCCTGGGATGGAAAGCAATGCTCAAAGTATTTCCCAACGACCAAACGGTAGGTCTGTTGTGGTCGTTGTTGTTGTTGTTGTTGATACTTCTGCAGCTTCTGTGATTCCAGGTTTTTAGTTGCGTTTATCTTCTGCAGACGCACCCGACGACAGGACATCAGGCATGGAAACCCCAACACCCAATGTCAAGAGGACAACCACAAAAGTGAGGGACCTTACCTCTTACACTCGTTTCCATATACTTTGGTTGTTGCACTTTATTTGATTACCCGTTGCATACTTAGGTATAACGTACATTTGAAAAAAAGAAAAGGTTTCATCATTGACCTTCTCGGATGTCTGACCTTTCATGTGAAGGTTTAACTTCACTCCAGAACGTCAGTATGAAGGTCCAGGGGGGGGGGGAAACTTTTTCGAGCCTCCAAATCTGCAGGTCTGTTCAAACTGCATGGATTGCATTCATATTTGGCATCAACATGTCGTTCCAGCAGAGGAGTGAGTTTAGTATTCCATTGAACTTCAGGCATCCCAACCCTGCGCTTGAACACCTTTGACATTTGCTCGAGGTTGAGTACAATTTTTGAGATTAGTTTTGGACTTTCCTGCCATACTTTGGTTTCTGTGCACGTTCTGTCCTTGGTAGTGATTTTCTATCATCAGAACATGCAACGTGCATGTGGAGTTTCCCCCCTCGCTTACAAACAGGCCATGGTCGATAGGATGCCGGCAGCGTAAAACTTGCACATCAGCAGGTGATCTAATCCTTATTTTTCACGAAAATTTGATTTGCCTTTTGTAATGTGTCTGTTCGAATGTGTGAAACTCATCACTGCTTCGATCTTGTTCCTCTATCGATAAGCTTGTTTGGCAGGATAGCCCAGCTGGATGCACACACATCTCTGAGCTGTCTAACCTGGGTTTGAATTCCGAACCGGCTATAAACTGCTATCCTGGTGTTTCACTAGCAATGTGCGCACCGTCCATCAGATGGACGTTAGGCCGGAAGACCCGTCTGCCAGCACTGATCATTGGTGGTTGTTAAATATCCCATGGTGTCTTTCACGAAGAGGACAGTGCTTGCCAGCACCCTGAATAAATTATGAATTCCTACCACCCTTGGTCGAATATCAGGCCTGGCCAGACAGTTCGTGAAAGACTTTGACCAAAAACTTTCCCCAGCCGATGCCACAAGAAGGTGGGAATAATTGGGGCCAGTATTAGTAGTAGTGGTGGTGGTGGTGGTGTTGGTAGTCGTCGTAGTTTTAGTTTTCACTAAATATCGATTTATTATTTTGAAGATTCATTATTATGATAATTTTACAGTTATGAAGAATAATTTTTTATTTTTTATGTAGACATAGTTGTGGATCGTGGAAGTGCAAGTGCATTGAACGCATCAGTCTGTAACAGACAAAATCAGGATGCAAAACACGCATACGTGGAGAAGGAAACTCCAAGGAGGAAAAACTGGATAATTATGAGGGATTTGGGTGGGGTTAACGAGGGGAGAAAAGATCATGGTTTTGGATTGGGGATGATCTGAGATGGTGGTGAACAGCTGTCTTGAAGTCCTGGAGGGAAGATTGAGATTTAAGAGGATGTAGAAGTTGATTCCACAGGTGTAAAAAAGAGGAACAAATGAGTGTAGGTGAGCAGTGATCCTGGATTCATGTAGTTTTACCAGAAGAGGATTGACGGTGGACCATGTGAGCCCTGCAGAAACCTGGGAGGGACAAACTCCGGAAAGAGCAGAGGAAGCAAGACCAGAGAGGAGGTGGTAGAAGACAGCAACCATCGACTACTCTGCGATGCTGAAATGATAATCCCATAGACTCAGCTTCAGCGCGGGACATTCCAATGATCTTGAAGGCTTTGGTTTCCCCAGTGTCAAGGTGAGCAAGATGTGAGGCAGGGGAGCCAGCCCAAAGGAGAGAGCAGTACTCCAACAAGCTACGGATGAAGGCGTTGTAGTGGGTCAGGGTTCAGGCATGCCAAGGAAGGACTGTACGACAGAGGATGCCCAGGTGGCCTCTGGCTGTGGAGGCCAACTTTGATATGTGGTTTGCCCAAGATAGATCATGGCTGAGAGTGAGACCCAAAAGTTTGAATTACTGAACCTTCCCAAAGAGGATTGAGAAGAAAGTCGGTGGGTTTGGGGAGAGGCGTTGCCAGACGGTCCTTTTGGAGAGAGATGGTGAGAGTGTGAGATTTGTTAGGATTGAAAGACAATATGGCGTTGTAGTAGAACACTCAGTCACTGGTCAGGGATTCAACAATACTCTGTTTCTCTTTACATTGGAGACTCAAAATTGATTTTTCCTTCGTAATTTCGGAGATTTCTTCAAATCCACAAAAATGCGAGATGTAATAAACGGGAAATATCTATGGATCAGATATCGTGATGGCCGCAGATTGACTACGTCTTATGGATTTGGCAAATATAATGGGAAGCAGTGAATCTTATCATCACTGGCTTTCCGCTTCAACGTGGAATTGTAGAATCGGATTTAGCGATAATCCATCCTGTGCTGAATGAAATTACTGATGAGGTGCGCATCGTTGCCCATTTGCACCTGGTCGCTTGTCCAAGTACAGAATGCTCTGGTTGTTGGTGGATAGAACAGGAAAAAGGCTAGGGGGGGAGAGTGGGATATACAAATCCCACTTGCCTGTGTCCGCATTGTATAATAACAACGGACATGGTGTTTAAACTGCAAAACAGATGACACAATTGGCATTGCACAAATTTGTCTTCCTTCAGGAAGTGCAAATATCAGTGCACATCTTTGAATGATTGGTTTTGCTGTTGATTCACATGATCTTGCAATCCGTTTGGGCGGTTTTGTTTCATAACTTCGAGCAAACAGGAAAAAATGAAAATCTCGCCGACTTGGCAAAAATTTTATGAGCTACTACTCAACACTTGTTTCTTTATGAGCTGAGCTGGCATTCACAATAACTCTTCACCTGGCAATGTCACACTTCCCTTAATCCATCATATTTATAGCATCTTCTCCCAGCCTCTTTATTCCTGCTCCTTTTTTTCTTGTCGAGCTTGCCCACCAGTTTCATTGTATAAAATAGTATTTGGCTTTCCAGCGTGATGGATTGTAAAGAAACTTGCCACGTAAGGGATTTCCACTGCACCATGCTGACTGCTTGAGCTAAATACTATCCTCAAACTCTGAAGATTATTCTTCGTTTTTGACGAGGAGAAAGAAAAAGTATGTGTATGATAGTATTTGTATGAATTATCTAACATATATATATATATATATATATATATATATATATATATATATATATATATATATAAATAAATATATATATATGTACACACACAAGCCAGGAGGCGACATGGGTGGCCGCTACATAATTGCATACTATTCATACAGTTTTTGACGGATCGGGCTGAAATTTTTTGACAAAGAGGTTGATTATAGTGCGCATAAAAGCCTGGAAACCTATTTTTTTATTTTCGAAAAAATAATTTTTGGGGGATTTTTCAAATATTTCAAAGTCCCGTTGCTCTGCAACGGTGGTGTCCATAGCAACGGTGCTCAAAAGCATACAACTAGATCCTAGAATGAACCTACCTGTCAAGTTTCATCAAAATCGGTTAACTCCTCTGGCCTCCAGAGCTGTCCATTACATACAAACATACAAGCCGCTGGCGACATGGGTGGTCGCTACATAATTGCATTCTAGTCATACAGTTTTGACGGATCGGGCTGAAATTTTTTGACAAAGAGGTTGATTGTACTGCACATAAAAGTCTGGAAGCCGATTTTTTTTATTTTCGATTTTTTTTTTTTTAGGATTTTTCAAAAATTTAAAAGTCCCGTTGCTAGGCAACGGTGGTGTCCATAGCAACTGTGCTCAAAAGCATAGAACTATATCCTGGTATGAACCTACCTGTCAAGTTTCATCAAAATCGATTGACTCCACTGGCCTCCAGAGCTGTCCATTTCATACAGACAGACATACATACAGACATACATACAGACAGACGGAAAAAGTGAAAATAAGGGTACTCTAGGGAGCACCCAACAAACATACAGACAAACGTAAAACCTGAGAATAATGGTAGTCTAGCGACCACCCAACAAACATACAAACATCCAGACAGACGGAAAAACTGATAATAAGGGTAGTCTAGCAGCGAGCACCCAATATATATATATATATATATATATATATATATATATATATATATATATATATATATATATATATATATATATATATATATATATATATATATATATATATTTCTTTTTTTAATATATATAATTTTATGTGTATACATAAAAAGATATATATAATTTTATGTGTATACATAAAAAGATATATATATATATATATATATATATATATATATATATATATATATATATATATATATATATATATATTTATATATGTATACACACAGTGGGCTGCAAAAGTATTCACCCCCCCCCCCCCTTTCAAGTTTTCACATTTTGATGGCAACTGATCTTATTTCATGATGTTTTGAAATCAAACTTAATGTATAGAGTCTTCACAATCGACTCCAAAGTGATAAAACTAAAAATGTAGATAACATATGAATAACTCATTTTAACAGAGAAAAATCAAATGATTCTCAGTTCTATAAGTATTCAACCCCTTTGCCTAATTAACCCTAAATAATTTCATGAGCAAATTATTTGTTTGAAATGTTACAAAATAAGTGGAATAGGTTTCACCTGTAATCTCCCACACTTATCTAAGGAGTTTTAAGGTGCAACTCATTTGGTCAACCAACAAGGTAAACAAGAAGACCAAGGAGCTTTCCAAAAAAGTCAGACATAAAGTGGTGGAGAAGCACCATTCAGGAGAGGGTTATGGGAAGATTTCAAAGTCACTCATTATCCCTTTGAGTTCGGTGAAATTGATCATTAAGAAGTTTAAGCCACATCATACCACCTAGAATCTACCCAGATCAGGTCGCTCATCCTAACTCAGCAGCCAGGCAAGCATGAAACTGGTTTAAGATGTCACTGTCAATGTCCATCAATCAATATCCAGTTCCTGTCACAAAGCTGGCCGCTATGGACAGGTGGCAAGAAAGAAGCCATTCCTAAAAAAAGACTCATCTAACAGCTCGTATGAAGTTTGTGAAAAAGCATCTTCATGATACCGCAGGTATGTGGAGAAACGTTTTGTGGTCAGACGAGACAAAAGTTGAACTTTTTGGTCTAAATTCATAGTTTTACGTCTGGCACAAGCCTAACACTGCACATCACAAAATCAACGCCTTGCCTACTGTCAAGCACGGTGGTGGCAGCCTCATGTTATGGGGCTGCTTTTCATCAGCAGGGACTGACTAGCTTGTCAGGATAGAAAAGTACAATGGACGGTGCAAAGTACAGGAGAATCCTTGATGAAAACCTGCTCGAGTTAGCCATGAATCTGGAACTGGGTACGAGATTCACAATTCATCAAGACAATGATCAGAAGCACAAAGCTAAAGCCACACTGGAGTGGCTGAATAAGAAGAAAATAAATGTTATTGAGAGGCCCAGTCAATGTCCTGACTTGAACCCAATTGAACATTTATGGTGAGACTTGAAGATTGCAGTCCATCCACGATCCCCATCAAACTTGTCAGAACCGAGAAATTTTCACGTGAAGAATGGGCAAATATTTCACCATCTCACTGTGCAAACCTGGTAGAGACCA
Organism: Eptatretus burgeri; assembly: GCF_056783735.1. Classification (NCBI taxonomy): domain Eukaryota; kingdom Metazoa; phylum Chordata; class Myxini; order Myxiniformes; family Myxinidae; genus Eptatretus; species Eptatretus burgeri. The sequence continues at coordinate 146,743,515 of NC_140962.1, read as the reverse complement.
GCGTTCCTCTTCCTGTAACTTTTGTCGAACTACCAGCTTCCTTCTGCATTAGCTGATCCAAATTAACCAAACACCCACACGATTTACCTTCAACCTTTCCTTTTCCTAATCAAATGTAATCTTTATCAAAAAATAATAAGAATAAAAATTTGTAAATCCCAGTTTGTAATGCAGGTTCATGTTCCATCAATCGTCCCTTTTTTCCAACTTCAGTGCTAATTCACCCCACCACCTTACATCTACCTCCTCCTATCCCCTCACCTGTTATCCCCTCTCCTTACCCCTCCCATCTTGCCCCTCATCCTACTTCCACTCTTGGCACCTCTTCACTGTCTTCTGCTTCAGTTTCAGTTCCTCTTCTGTTGTCCAAAAGTGTGTGGTGTTCTTACATCTGTGGGCTCCATTCCAACCTCACAGATATCTCACTTTCTCAATCAGTACACTCATCACCACAAACATGCTCTATCCTTCCTCTCAGCAGACATCACCCACTTCCCAACTCTCAAATCTTGTACCTCCCCCTGCCCGATTCCTTCTTCACCATATCTCTTCCAAGTCTCATCCTTACCCTCTCCTCACCTCTCCCATTGCTCTCCTGCACCTTTGTCATGCCTGCTCTCATTGTCTCCCCTTCCTCTCAAAGCAACCTTCACACTCTTCCCTCTCCAAGCTTCCCTCTCACCTTCTCAAAAACTCACCCCTCACCCTTCTCCCTCAACTCTCCCCTCTCACCCTTCTCCCTCCAATCTTCCCCCTCACTCCCCTTCCCAAAGTTGCCCCCCTCACATCCACAAAGCTGCTTCCTTCCCCTGCCCTCTCTCTACAATCTCATCACTCCACCTCCTCCAATCTTCATCTGCCCTCTGCCGCCTCTCTTATCACTCCCCACGATACCTCAACCCAGCACCACAGAGGCCTTTCTTCTACTCAACTGGCCCTTTCCCCAAGCTCCTCTGCAATCACACATACTATTTCAACAATTCTCCTAAACTCACCCCCCCCCTCCTTCCTCGACCTACCTTTCCCCTCCCCTGCACCCAAAGCCTCTTCCCTTCCCTCTTCCCTTCCCTCTTCCTTAACAGTGTTGACCTCAAACATCCAGGGCCTTCACTTAAACCTGATGGATCTTTCCATACAGGTTGCCACTGACAAATCAGACATAATCTGCTCAATCGAAACTTTCCTCCTTCAAGATGTCCCTGACTCCCTCGTCTCTCTCTCCCTGGTTACTCCCTCCCCCGATACAGACTTGAGCCTCGTCCTGGCAGCGGAGTTGCTCTTCATCAAAGACTCTATTCCTCACTCTCCATGCACTGCCCTCACTCCCCCACACCCCCAGGAATACCTCTGGCTACAGCTTCCCCTCCACTCCAACCTCATGTTTATATGTGTACTGTACCATCCACCTAACAGTGATTACTCCATCTACACCTCACTATCCGTAAACATGGACCAAGTTCTATCCTCTCATCCGAACTCTCTCTTCCTCATATGTGGTGACTTCAATTATCATGCTAGTTGGCTAGGTGTGGGTACCTCTCTCACCTGCCATAGCACTTCAGCAAAAAACTTATGTGACTCATTGTGGCTGAAGAAATCTGTCAACTTCCCGACCCGGATCTCAACCAATGGTACTCCATCTCTTCTGGATCTGATTTTGACAATTTTCCTGAAAATATCTGCCGTTCTTCCTCCGTTCCAATCGGTTCATCTAACCATGTCCTTGTCAAAGTGGACCTCTCTCTGGCTGTTATCAGAGAACAACCTCAGCGCCGTCAAATCTGGCATTTCACTCAGGCCGACTGGCAGGGACTTCAAGCAGCCATCAAACTTCTGAACGGGTCTCCCATCTCGACTTCCACTGACATCAACTCATCTTGGAAATTCTTTCAAAGAAACTTGCTCTTTCTCATGCACAGATTTAACCACATCTCGTCTTCAGTTGTCTTACCCTTCCTCCCACCCATGGTACACTGAAGCTTGTGGCAAGGCAGTTGTCCTGAAACAACTTGCCTTCGTCTCATGGAAGGTAAACCCAACTGAGGGTAATCTCAGTTCTTTCCACAAAGCTCGGACCAAGTGTGTATCTACCCTCAGGAGAGCCAGAAAACAACGTCTTTCTAATCTCAAGTCTGAACTCTCAAACCTCTCTCCCTCCTCCAAATCCTGGTGTCATCTAATCAATTCTATTTCTAGTGTATGTTGCCCCTCCATCCCCTTCCTTACCTCAAATGGCCGCACTGCTGATACTGCACATGAAAAGGATGAATGTCTAAACTCGGTGTTTGCTTCTAAATCCTGTCTCCCAAACCCATCCCTTTCTGCACCCACTTTACCCATTCACACCCAACTGTCCCTGGACTCTGTGTCCTTTTCTCCTGACAAGGTGGAGAGCTTGCTGTCAAACTTCGACTCAGATTCTGCAACCGGTTCAGATGGCATCAGCTCACGTGTCCTAAAAACCGGCTCCTCTGCTCTTGCTCACCCTCTCTCTGTTCTATTCACCCTCTCATTTGCTCAAGGTCATCTGCCATCTGCTTAGAAATCAGAAAACATCTCAACAGATCTCTGCAACTACAGACCAATCAGCCTTCTCCCAATCATCAGCAAGGTTATGGAATCCATCATCGCTTCAAATGTTAAATCCTTCCTCTTCTCCAATTGCCTGATTTCCGATGATCAATTTGGATTCAGACCAGGTCACTCTACCCTGGATATGCTATATGCTGCTTCTGCTCTCCCAACAATGGTGGAGGTACTCAATGGCAGACATGAAATCAGAGCCATATTCCTCGACATATCGCATGCTTTCGCTGCGGTCCGGCACCCTGCCCTGCTCACCAAGGTCTCTTCCTCCGGTATCCAAGGACATCTCCAATCATGGCTCGCAGACTTCCTCTCCTGTCGCAGCCAAAGTGTGGCCTTTAATGGATTTCTCTCATCCCTCTTCCTGTCGAGGCTGGAGTTCCTCAAGGCAGCGTTCTGGGCCCTGTTCTTTTTCTGGTTTTCATTAATGATCTCTCTGGCTCTGGATAATCCATTTGATCTCTTTGCTGATGATTCCACCCTCTGCCGTACCATCTGTCAACCCTCAGATCGGCAACTAGCAGCCTCTTCACTCTTTGCAGATCTGGATAAAATCACAAGCTGGTCCAACACTTGGAACATTCTGGGTCTCAGAATCTGCTATGATCTTTCCTGGGAAAACCACATTTCCAAGGTGGTCTCCAAAGCCAGTTGCTGACTGGGCAACCTCCATCATACAAAGTCCTTCCTCAGCCCACCTGAGCTCCTGACCACATACAAAGCTTTTGTCTGCAGCCTGATGGAGTTCTGCTCTTCCCTCTGGCTGGTGCTCCTGCCTCTCACCTTTCTCGGCTTCACGCTATGGAAACCAAGGCATTTGGGATCATTGGTATCTCCCATGATGAGGCTAAGTCTTTGGGTCTCTCACTCTCTCACAGTAGGCAGGTCAGTGGTCTTTTTGTGTTCTACTGTCTCTTCTCTGACCTGACCCCCCCTCCTCTGTCTGAGATATGTACCCCCCGATATTTCCGCATGGCGCTCAAGGTCCGCCAGCAACCCCCTTGTGGTAAAACTACCAAAATCAAGAATCAGTGCTCACCTTCACTCTTTCATTCCTCTTTTTTCCCACCTTTGGAACAAACTCCCACACACTCTTCAATCCCAATCCTCCCTCCAAGTCTTCAAAACAGCTGTTCACAACCATCTCTTATCTTCCCCCATCCAAAACCACCATCTTTTCTATCCCTGTTAATCCACCGCAAACCCAACTCCTTCAACTTCCCTGCTTTCCTTCCTGAAAGTCCCTGTCATTTAAGGACCTGAAAGTCCCTGTCATGTCCATCCTGTTGACCCTGTATACCCTGCCCCATCTCTCTCCCTTCCACAGATCTCCTCATGTCTCTGTTCCACACTGTTTTTTCCTTCCCTCTCCCACCCCTCTTGTCTCCTGCTCCTATTGTTGTACATTCTGTGTGTCAGCTCTCATACGAGCCTCGACGGTGTATGCAAAAAAAAAAGTTTGGCAGTTTAATTCATAATTTGGCCAACTTTGTTTTGCGATCCTTATGAGCCCAAATAAGGGTGAAACCTTGTCGGCGACTCTACTTTCCTTTACTTGTGCCCTTTTAAATCTCGGTCTTTAAAAAGACCTGAGTAATGTTGTGGAAGCCATCCAGAATTGGACGTGAAGTAGTAGTTTGCGCATGCCCATGACATTTAGTCATGTCTCTTTCATGACGGAAGGGCTCAACAGTTCAGAGGTTACGTAAATTGGGATGTAAAGATTTATTACCCTAACTCAAACAAGGACAAATGTGTCCAAGAGCCGCGTCATTCCACCAGTCAACAAGAAGAAGAAGAACAACGCGGAGCTCTCTGAGAGCCAGCATTCGCAACGCGACGCGGAACGGTTTTGTTTTCACCAGAAGAAGAACAACAAGAAGAAGAATAACAACAACGCGGAGCTCTCTTCAAGCCAGCGTTCGCTACGCGAGACGTGGCTAAGAACATCGCAACACACCCCTTCGATTGCCCACTACACAAAAGGAGGGGTTCTGTCTACACATATACTTAACAGCATAACTGACTTGGGACACCTGTATGTTATATGCGTATGGTTCCTAGAACCGAAACAATATATTCATGGCTTTGTTTATTTATGACTTTTTAGCTAATAACAATGTTCTTGCCACTTTGCTAAAGTCTAACTTACAGGATTTTGATTGGGTGGCCCGCCTTCGTATATACATTTGTTATGACAGGCTTGTAAGTTCATCCTTGTTTTGTTTTGTCTCCCACCCCTTGCATCATCACGCAGTGCAAAGGAAGTTTCCGGCAATGGTGCAGTATGCCGTTGAAGGTAGCAGCACGTTTATGGTTTGCACGTCGCGCTCACCACTGGCCTTGATCAAGTGGTTTACCCATAAAACAGGTGAAGAGGGACGTAATCCGGTGAGTGAACACCCACATCCTCATGCACTCCTTTACTTCTACATTCTTTGAATTTCTTCCGTGTTACTGTGATGTATCATCTGTGCCATTTTCCCTACTCGGATGGTGGAGTCACCCTCCCCCTTAGTTTCAACCTTGTGGAATGTGATCCAACTATAAACTGCTGTCTGTTACATTCCCAACAGTGGCGCTGCCCCATGAAGGACGCTGATTTTCTTCGAGAATGTTAAGCTGGCTATCCACGTTTATGATGTGGATGCTTAAAATATATAATTGTATATTTTAATAATAGGCCTTTCAGTCCTCACTTAATTCGCAATTTTCCAGATGGCTTAGTATGAGGTTGATCACATTGAGTCGTAAGGAACTTTCGTGTTTTATAATTGACCTTGCAGCTGCACGTGGCTCCATTTTAACTAACTGAGCTCCAACTAGCATATAAATTTTGAAAATTTATTCAGTTACGTGTCATGTCATCCGTCCTTGGCCATTTGTAGGATGTGGAAATTACATTCGTTTTTTGGGGGAAAACCTGAAGTAACAGCGATCATAGAAAGAGGCTGGCTCAGGCCCCTACAGGTTGGTCCCCAACACGATTAAATCAATCTCTCGGTTGGGAAGCTGTGATCCACACACTGAAGTCCAAACACCATGCTGATGAACATAGTGTCATAACCCGAAACATGTCGTAATGGCCAATTATTCCCTTGGGTACATGGTTTCAAGCCAGCCGATTTCGCTATCTTGGTGGTGTTGCTGAATTTAATTAATTGAGCACATCTTGTGTTGGACTTGTCTGTGGAACAGGAATAAATATATCCCAACGCATGCTTCATTCCCAGATACCCTGCTTTTTATCCTTCACCCCTACCGATTAGGTCATCAGTACTATGATGACATATAAGTCTCACCATAATGAATGGGGCGGTGGGGGGGGGGGGTAGGGGGTGCGATGTAGATAGTGATCTCATTAACGCGACTGCGGTCATATATTTTGAAGTTGCCGCAATCACGCTGGCCTATCATGAGGGAATTTGAAGAGATGGACAAAATATTTGAATTTTCTCACTCCTGGATAAACAGTCTTGTATGAGGGAAACAGATGCATTGGGATACAGGGTGCATTGGTGCATCCCTCGGGAGCTGCTATTCTTGGCTAATGATGTTAGTTTTCAACAAAGTAGCGCATCATTATACTTTATTTGATCAAACAGTCGATTTTGTCCAAGGAAATGCCATCAAATTGTCATTAAATATTATTGGCCACAAATATCTGCTACAGGGGATGTCCCATTGGACCACGGTTTCCCCAAAATGTGATCCTTGTGCTGCAAATGTGTACTGTACGCATCTTTTCAAGAAGAGGAAGATATTGCTGTTGAAGACTGTCATGGTATTTCATGAAACGCATTAGTATTTCAAATTGTGACATGCACGCATGACGCAGGAACACTCACCTGACAAATGACATTGAAACGGTGTGGTGACTTTTAAAAGTTTTATTTGTTTTTCTTTACATCAGCCTTGATTTATTATTGCTGTTTGAAGAGAAACAATTCTTGACTTTGTGAATTCGAGACAATCGTTTTCCAATGGTCACCTTCTCCAAATTAGAATGCCTGCCTGGGTCCGGTAAAATCTGTTGCAGGAATGTGTTGCGCCGCCCTCCCTAGAAGGTTCATTTGTACTTGGGGGCACATGTTTTGTGGAAATATTAATGAATGCCAAAATGTTGGCCATTTTGAGGCCCTGCTCCATGAGCCTTGACTCTGAAAACAATGGTTTTTTTTGTATAAAAACCGTAGTTAGTTTTACTTTTACAGTTTCCACAAAGTGGTTTTGCAGCTCTTGTTGTATCTATACAGCATCCTGCATTACAACATTACATATTTTCTGCGAGTTCAGCTGTTTTATGATTTTGCAAGAACAAATCAGCGATGTCGGTCATCCAAATGATAGCAATTTGTTCTTCTTTTCACAAACATTTGGCCTGTGATAGTTATTTTACTTTCAATTATATTAATCATATAGATCCCACTCCTGCCACCATTTTTCTTGATTATGTTAAAAGGAGGAACCTTTGGTCCAACGTAAGAATCTGAAACATCACAGTCTCACAACTTTGTTTCTCTTATGTGTGAAAGCATACACATAGAGATGTCATCGTGCATTTTCTTTTTCTTCCTGGGATTTTTAGGTGAAGAGGAACAAGCGTGTGGTGCAGACCGACCAGGGGCTACTCATCCGCAAGGTTCGTCAGAATGATGCTGGTCACTACCATTGCCTCGCAAAGGAAAATGACTTCCGCCACATGCTGGGACGTTTCCACCTCAAAGTTCTACAGGCCAGTGCAGTCGGTGGAGTCTTGGCAGGCGATGGAGATAGTTCCACTTCCCTGACTCCGCGTTCTGGTTACAGGCCTCATCCGGCATGTCCGTCATACATCCAAGGCAGGCTACGTGGCACTGCGGCAACGATGGCCAAGTTGAGGCTTTTGTCGGCCAAGGAGCGACAACGCAACCGACGCGCCCATCACCATATTGTGCCAAGGCAAACGTAAGGCTGAGGAAATGATGGCAAGAGGTCTCAAGAGGGTTGCAGGAGGGGCATTGACAGTTTTCCGCAAAACTGCTTACGAGAAGGATACGGTAGATCGGGCACATCGAGAGGAAATCCAGCTTCTCTCAAACTCTGTGTCTCCTTTTGTTACAGCTCATTTGACAATGAAAAAAGTTTGCGTCTTTGGCATATGGACTGCATGCTGCGGATGGCGATATAATGGTGAATTATTGTTAATGTAGCCATGTTTGCATAACATCCAAAAACCATGGTGTTTCGCATTCTGTCCTCAGTCTGTATACCAGGCTAACGCAAGGCTTACAGTGCAGGCACTGTGTGTAGACATGCCGGTAACGAACGACCCAAAAATGGCCCAGTTTTTCTGCAAGAATGTGTAAACCCCCCAAAGTTTTTATTCCATTTACTTTCTGACTGTTTATCTACGTTCAATGTAACTTTTCGTTTTTGGCTCGAGCAGCGCAACTCACACATCTTTGGAAAGGGTTGCAAGACCAAAAAGGTAAAACAAAAAAGACAAAATCCGATTTCAGCGCAAAAACACAGTTACAATGTCTTTTATTTAATACATTTAGGCTATCCATGTGAAACATAGCTATCATATTGTGGGAACAGCAGACATTCGGGTTGTTTCTTTGAGGATTTGTTGCTGCTTTTTTCAAAGTTTAAAACAATGCGGTGCGTGTTGTTAAATGGAATTATTGTTATCTTCGCTAATGTCTATTCTCTGAGAAGTAAACTGTGCTATCCGACACGACATGCTTTCTAAGACCAAGGGCTTCATCAAAGTTCAGATTCCTATTTGAAAAAAGATCAGCCTCAAACCACTTTGATTAAAACTACCGTTAAGACCAAAGGTGTGCCAAGCTGTGAAAGATTATGTTGGTACACTCGACTCACCTAGGCCATGGAAGTGGGATGGCCCAGTTTATCTCTCATGGGCTCAAATACTATTCCTAAATCACTTAAAATGTTGTGTAGTGCTCGTCCTACGTTGATCATGAAAGAAGCAAGAATTTGAGGTCGGAAGGGTGCTAGTAGGTTGGTTGTTTGAATGTAATGGGAAGAGGGGGGCATGTATCGTGCGCGGAGGTTTCTTACACCAGTTTTATTTCTCACCAGAAAAGATTTGGGCACAATGACATCACACCAGGGCGTTGTTGCCTTCCATGAATTGGAAATTTATTTTGAACTGGTTGGAAACTGATTTTCACAATTTTTAGTACTCTTTCCGGCACAGTACTTTTTCACGATCGTTTCCAAACAAGTGAGCAGCCAGTCGAGGTGAAGCCGGAGTGAACAAGGTGATATATTGAGGTTGAATTTCCACTCGCTGCCCATTGTCCTGAAGCCGCGCCATTCCAGTTCCCTGACAAATGTGAATTAATGCGTTTTGGGTTCGGTGCATCACGGGGACCAATCCAGCATTGAGTCACTGAGCCTTTGCTCCGTCTCTCCACTATTTCTTCACGGTGCATGCAAAAGATCTGCGTTGGCCTGATGGCCTATAACCTCAACTTTATTGGACTACACAGACCAATTTAACGCAGCACTCATAAGTGCAGGTCTAATTCCCTTGGCAACTTCTATGCAAGCAACAGCACCCTTTATGCAGATACATGCCAACTTGGAGGGTGCAGTGAAAAGTCAAAAAAGTATTAATTTCATCCAGTAACGTAAATACTGCCGAGTATTTGGCCCGTTAATAGATTCATACCTTTGGCAGTACTGGCAATGGTGCATTTTCACCGCACGCATGATGACTCAGTCCAATCATGGGCTCAAAACGTGTGGAAATACACCGCTTCTGGCATTAGATCAGCAAGGCCCGTCACCATGGTGAATCCGTGCAGTACAAATGCCTCATAAGATTATATTTCAGAGACACCCCGTAACGAGCGCTGATGCTGACCGATTGTACTAATACAGTATTTAAGTAGGATGTATATAGTGTATCTTGTGCTTTATTCTCACATTTCATCCGTCGAACAGTGTACTATACCATTTTGATAGCTTGCCTGTGCATATATGGGTATGTATGAGAGGTTTAAAGTAAGAATTGTATTTAAGCATCTTGTGGATCATATTCAGAACATTGACCGTTTATGCGAATTTCTGGAAACAAAAGGCTTATTCAGACTGAACACACCGGTAGCTCATTTTTGTTTTGTTTTTGCTAGGGAATCACTGGCGTATCAGTTGAATTATTTTATGAGTGCAAGGTTTCTTTTAAAATGTCTTATCGAAAGACTGTGGGAAATGATACCTAATGGGGGAATATGTATCACTGCACGACGTTTGCATTTTCAATGCTCGATCCCTCTCCTGACACCATTTCCCCATTAAGTTAGGGTTGGCGCTCAGACTTTGACAAAACGGCTGGCCTGTCCCAGAATTTGAATGAAGCTAATTTTGACAGGGATTTGTAACTTGTCCAGGGTGCCGGTGATAACTCGTCCACTCTTCATGAAAGACACGCTTTATGGTCTTTAACGTCCACCAACTCATGCCAGCGGACGGGTCAACCAACTCCACATCCATCCAAGGGGTGGCCCATTGATGTACAGGAAAACACTTGGTCTGCAAACGACCACGCCGACGAGTTATATTTGGGTCGGGAATTGAACACAGACTAGACAGCTCGAAAACAAGTACGCGACCTTCGCACCATCCTGTCTGACCTTGATTCTATTATCATATCTGCCATAGTTATAAGACTCCATAAACTTTACAACCGTTGGCTTCATAAAGTGAGGGCATTCATAGAGTTGGACAAAGGTTCCATTTTGTTTTGTTAAAAAAAAACACTCCAAAATTTTTCTTTTGATGCAAAATCAAGTGGAACGTGTGATGTTTAATAAATCCTCCACTCAGTTTTACTTTCCCGTAAATAATACATAATAATGCTCGAGGCCACTGTCTGCCTTAAGGCCTTGTGGAAGGATATTTTGAAAGAGCGCAGAAAGGACCAAAATGAACAAAAATAAATTATCTTAATTATTCTTCTTCTTGCCGTGGGATTTTTTTGTTTGTTTGTTTTCAGGAATCCTCTGTGAAGCCCGTGATTATGTCATAAACAGATGGAACCTTCAGGTAGAAGTAGCCAAGAACTCGCCTTCATGTGGCTCGAAATGTGTACACCTGTTGTATATTCTGTGATTGCAATTATTAAAGTATAGATGCCTTGTATATAAATAAAGTTGTGAGCAACGTTTGCAAAGAACAAAATCTGTTGTCATGCTAACAAGAGTCGACTTTCCTGTCCATTGGGTTCAATAAAAGCTGTTCATTACACCTCGTTTGCTCATCTTGTGTACCTGCCCGTCTCTCCTCGGTTTACTTTACCGTGACCTCCAGGCTTTGCTCAATCAGTTTATCGCCATGGTGATGGACACAACAACAAGACTTTAAATTTTGATGGTTATATGACCGTCAAACTGTGCAGTAGGAA
>NC_140962.1:146690010-146727510 GCF_056783735.1 Eptatretus burgeri | reverse complement strand
CACACACACACACAATCAATTTTAATTACACTGAGGTTCTCACCAAACCCCTAGACTCTCCTGGTTCCCATTAATGTTCCTTGTGAAGTGTTCAACATAACACGCACTAAGAGTAAAAATTCCTGTCTCGTCTCATTTTTCTTTATCTTCAAATTTCACCGCATAGTTTTATCCGCCACGACGCTGCAATGAAAAATGACTGATAATAATCCCATCAGACGTCGATCATATCCCACGACAAAGGGTTGCAGGTCTGGAGTTGACAATTACAAAAATCATTCCAAATAATTTGTAGCAATATCACAGAGGTTAACCATAATATTACAAAACATTTGTGATAATGACTCGACACATTTCAGGTAAGCATCGAGAAATAGTACCTGCAAAGCTTTTCAAACAGCTCATACAATAGGAGTGTTCCAGCTTTGTCATAAAGACAATTAATATGATGCTTTCCACAATTGAAAATAATACCGAATGGGTGATAATGACAATTTGTTCATAACAACCTGTAATAATCATTTTGGCGCATCACACTAGTATTAGAGTAGTTCAACGATAACAAGACTTACAAGTCTGGAGACGGCGATGGTTCACGAGTAATGTACATGGTTCGCCTTTTTTATTTTTTGACTTTCGAGGGGACACCACGGGCAAACTGGCGGGAATCGGGAAAAACGTAAATGATGAAAGTTGTAGTACCCGAAGAGCACTACTTACATACCAACTTTCATTCGAAACGGTTGAAAACCCAAGGAGCTCGATGCCCAATTTATTGATTTTTTTTGACATTTTCTAAGTTCGTGACCTTGTGACCTTGACCTTGGGACGAAAATGAAAAATCGAGCTCCGTGGGGCTATGCAGGTGCCATTGGCTAAACAAATACCGAAACCCCTGCCAGATTCGACAAACCCCCTCGGAGAAGATGTAACTTGAAACCGGCTACCCCCTAAAATCACATGTTTTTTGGGGTGTGGCTCCGCCCATAATGGGCGCACCATGCCCATTCTCAGGAAAACACAACTTGATAATGATACAAACCTCGCACCCTAATTTTATCAAGATCGGATCAAAACCCATGGAGCTATGCTCGGGACAGACAGACAGACAGACAGGCAGACACACACCCATAACGAATATAGTGGTCACTTACTGGCTCGTGAACCAATAATCATGTGGTATTACAAATAGTCATAATGCTGTGAAATGTTGGTATGTCGTCATTAAAATCAATATCGTTGGTTGGGATATTCCAAATTGTATTCAGATCGATTTTGGACAATAAAGTACAGAACAAAGGTGATCATGTGTCAGATTTTCTTTGAACAGACACTTAACTTTCAAAAAATAGAACTAGATGGACATCTGGCTCAGTATAATATTATATTGTTATGGAAATGGCCTTATTGGACTACTAAGTATAGGATTAGCTCAGATCCCGCATTAAATGCATGTTTAGCGAGGTTGGTTGGTAAAATGGACATTACATGTGTGTCGGGAGTTGTAAGAGGCTGTTTTATTGTTTGTGTGGTGGTGGTGGATCGAGAGCTCCCTCTTCTTCCTTTCCCATCCCGGACGAGGCCCCGCCCAGTCGGCTGAGAGGGTGTGGCCAAAAAGAGGAAGTGAAACTGAGGGGAGTTTTTCGGCTGCGCTGAGGAAGACGTGCTCGTGTTTTCGAAGCCAGCAAACGAAAGAGAGGCTGCCTGCACGTTGAGTCTACCTTTTTGGGCAGTGGGAGAGGCGGCCTGCACGTCGAGTCGGCGATCGACTCTTATGAGGACATGATTCTGCCGTGAGAGAGACGGCAGTCGGCTTTGAGATGCGAGCATGGAAAAGGAAAGAAAAGGTGATTATACAGAGAGAGAAACTGAGAGGACGGAATTGAGAAGTCGGGCTTCGAGGCGGGAAGGCAAGAGAGGAAACGACGTAGCCTCTGACGGTCCCTGCTCACACAAACGGCTCGACACGTTTGCCGATCCGCTTGCCGGAGCCCGGCACCTCGATTTAGGCCTTGTCTGGTGCACAGGCCAGGCCTTGATTTGTATGCTGGACCTTGAGAGGGATCAGCTGAGGCCCATCGTCGACCTTACGCAGCGTCAGAGCGCGCGGAGACCGCGTACGGTACGGAAAAGAAAGAGTACGGCGCCGCCATCTTGCCACGCGGAGCATTCGAGCTGGGGGCTCGAATCCGTGGACATCCGCTTGTTACGAGCGAATTCGTGCTTTTTGACACTTTCCTCTCGTCCATGAAGCATCACCAAGTACTCTGTCTTGTCTTGCATGCATGCTGTCTGTCTGTCTTGTCTTTGTCTACACATTGTATAAGGCATATCTCAGTAGGGAACCCCTCAAAACCTGTAGTCCATAGTTCCCTAGTTAAGAACGGGTTAAAGATTGTTAATAAAAACATTGTCGTGAATGGTTTGCTTGTGTCGTGTTCCGCGATGTTCCCCAATAAATCTGGTTGGTTCGTATGAAGTTTCCGCTATGGATTAATCCGTGTCGTGTCGAGGAACGATCCGTTCGATTGGCATATAAAACCAAAATGGTTACAGACTGGCAGAAAACGCTCGGCATCTGACACAACCAGTCTGTAAGCGGCGTTCTATTTCCTCAACTGGTAAGGTACAAGGATTATGTTGGTATCGCGATTGAAGAGGAACCTGAGGCCTGTGCTGAGCCGGCCGGCGTTATAAACCCCGGAGATGGCAGTGGTGAGGGTGGCGCCAAGAGGCAGTGAGAATCCCACCACCCCGGATCCGATATATATATATATATATATATATATATATATATATATATATATATATATATATATATATATATATATATATATATATATATATATATATATATATATATATATACATACAATAAATAAAAAAACATACATATATATCCGTACACTTCTGCACTTCCGAGGTGAAAATGGAGTGCATTTTCGAACTCAGTGGGGTTGATTTACTCTAAGAAATTTTTAGACGGACAACAAATTAATTATAGATTAGAAAGTATCAAAATGAGTAGGATTAGTGACAACTCCAGTAATGATAAATCTTGTTTTAGGTCATATTTTCGAAATGGTAGTGAATTCAATGTCGGTGCAGTCATTTCTTAGAGTAAATCGACTCCATAGAGTTCGAAAATGCACTCCATTTCCACCTCGGACATCCAGAAGTACCCGTAATCGTACCTGACCATACCCTAATTTAACCAACTCATGAAACTAAAAGTCGTCATAGGGAGCGACCTCTAAATCACCTCCGATCAACTTAAAATTTTGTCTGCGCATTATTGAATCATAGTGGAATAATGTAAAGCTTGTGGAGACATCATCTGAATTTTATTTTTTTTTTGCTGTTTTTGGACCACACTAATTATATATATATATATATATATATATATATATATATATATATATATATATATATATATATATATATATATATATATATATATATATATATATATATACATACATATTCGTCCAAATGCCAGTGTGCCAACAACAGGCTTATCCATATATATATATGAACTGTATATATATTGAACATATTGAATATTGAACATATATATATATATTGAACATTATTGAACTGTATATATATTATATATATATATATTGTTACGGCTGTGGAAATTCGCAATACACCATAAAGGATCCTTCGATCAGTTATGACGATAAGTATATGTGTAGTTAGATTTCCCCACCGTTGATTAGAGGGAATTTCCGTGTTCACCAGGCTGCGATCCTTTGAGATAGCTGTTTTTCTTTTCTCTATCATTATTTTGGACCAATCGTCCCCCAACAACCAAATCGCCACCACCAATAACGCCCACAAACAACTACACCGAACCACCACCACCTTCGCCTCTTTACCTCCACCACTCCACCCCGCAAACATCGCTTCACCGCCATTCTCAAACGACGCCCGCCAGCATCCAAATCGCCACCACCGCAGCAAACTCCCACCACCTCTGCCTTTCTACCACATGTCGTACCAAGGGCTGGGAATGCGTTCCTTTCGCCTCGAAAAGCAGATCAGGAATGCTTCACGCCCCCTTTTAATCCGTCCAATGTCTGAGCATCGGGTGGCGTAGCCCCGCCTCCGAACCCGCTGTGATCCAGAAATTTGCATGTACGCTCCTCCCTCAGCCTATATAAGCGTGAGCACAATGCAGCTTGCGGCAGAAAAGTGGCAGTCTGGAGGGTCTGGAGAGCGCAGAAAAGCGGCAGTCAAGTGTGTCGGTTGCGGCAGTCAAGTCTAGAGTCGGTGGAGAAGTGGCAGCAGCAGCAGTGTCGGTGGGCAGTCAAGCGGCAGTGCAGTGTCAGTGGAGAAGTGGCAGCAGCAGTGTCGGCGGGGCAGTCAAGTCGGGAGACGGAGCTCGAAGCCGATGGGAAAGGCAGATGGGGAGCGCCGGAGACAGCTCACCGACCACTCCAGGGGCACAAAGCCAGGCGCAGCTACGCTGATATCGCGGCTTGCCCAGCATCGCGCCACGAAGGAGCTGGTAAGACCCTTCGGTCTCGTGGACCTGGCCGCTCATCCAGATTCCACGCGCATTAGGCCCACGGGCCCAGTCTGACTCCCTTGTCTATGAGGGGGTCTTTTCTTGCTTTTTCTTTGAATGTGTGTTGTGGCGCCGAGTCCCGTAAGTAAAACCGTATAAGTGACTGTACATAACTGCTTATAGACGGTCGTAGCACCTTTTGCTTTGCTTTTGTTCTGTATACGTGCATGTTAGTGTTTTGCATTCCTGACTGCATGTGCTTGTATAATAAATGTACGAGTGTGCAATAAATGTGCTTGTCGAACTGTTCCCCGTTTCGTTGTGTCCTTTCCCTTGTTTGAAAGTTCCATCTTGCATCACGGAAGGAATTGGTAGAAGGGTGTAAGCACCCGGTAAATAATCACGTCTGTCGGGGCCGGCGGTAACACTGCTCGGTTATCACTGAAGCACGGAATGGACCGCTTAAGCGGTTCGTGTCCTAGGCCGGCCAGCGGCGAGGTACGATAGCCCCGTTAACTACCCGCGCAGGTACTTAGGTAGGTCGAGTTTGGCGAACAACCCTATCCTGCGCGGGTGGCCGATTGGCACGATTGTGGTGGGGTCGAAAGACCCGCCCATGACTAGCTCCTGGCGATAGTTCCAAGGAGGGTCACGACAGAATTGTCCGTTCCGGTGGGCGACGCGGTCACGATTCGAGTTACGTGTCTGATCACACGCCGGGCGGACCGAAATTCATAACAATATATACATGTGTGTATGTATATATATATATATATATATATATATATATATATATATATATATATATATATATATATATATATTTCAGTTGCAGTTTGTGAGAAAAGCAAAACTGCCCACTACTTAAAGCAGTGTCAGCTGCTGCATTGCAAAACACAGAATCAATGTCAGCTTTTTCAGTGGCACAGCCATGCCCTCAGCCAATGATGCTACCCCATAGCCAGCCTTGTACTGCATACAAACGAAAAAGAAGATTGGCTTATTTGTGGCAAATCGTTTGATGCTTCACGCAGTTGAGTTTCTCACAGACTGCAGCTGAGCCAGAATGTCCATTTAATATTGACAGTCATCACCAACGCTCTACAACTCAAAGTTCTAGTTCTAATTAGCTGGCTTTGTACACCAAGACAGCATGGATGGAATGAAAGACCGCCCTCCCCTGTTAGTCAGGACACCTGCAGCAAGCACTGGTGAGACAGAGGGCAGTATGGTCACTATAACAACTATGGAATGCCACCCTGATAGCACACTGACATTGACCCCACATTGGCAAAGGTTAGAATGGTCAGTTGTAACATTGTGCCAATGTTACTGGTGTGTGTGATGCATACTTCTGCTCCTCACTGATGAGGGCCAACAAACCCGAAAGACATGTCCATGGATTCTCTCTCTCTGGGTTGGCCTGGTCTATAAAATTGAGAATTTAATTATCTTCTTGGTATTGGCTGCACTACAACTAACTAGGAAGTATGGGGTTATCGCTCTACTAAGCTCGTGCTTACACTTTTTCTCGATCGTTTACACACTGGAGCTGGTACTATGAACCCAACGAGGAAAACTGAGTTCATGTGCAAAAACAGACAATTGCTTCCAAACTATAAGCACATTTCGCTTGTTTTCACACACATTTCAGTCTCGTTTAACTATTTTCCAAAAAAAACTTCACACAATTCTCCTCATTTGGCACAATCTTCAGAAAGGAAATCACTTGTGTCCACATGGGAAACACTGCCATTCAAAATACTAAACTTAAATTACATCAATTAAACACACTCACTCCTCACTGGTGAAACACTAGTTTCTTTAATTATACAATCAGCAATCAGGGCTTCAACACAAATTAAAGGGGTACAGGAGAGCTGTCTTGTGTTGGAGAACAATGACTGACAACATTGTATCAAGAGGCAGAGAGAGAGGAGGAAGAGGAGGAGGAGGAGAAGGAAGAAGATGAGGAAGAGTAAGGAGGGCAAATATCTTAGACGAAATCGGGGTAACTTTGATTGACCATGTGGTTTGACCCTGAGGGAGGCCTGACAGAGAGTTCAGCCAAATTTGAGCCGCTTCACTGTTGGCTCTGTCATTCGGACATTCAGAAATGAGAATAGGTGAGTAAAAAAATTGGAGAAATCTACCACTACTCTACTGACATACCCAATAGAGGAGTTTATAGAGTTTTACGCATACCCAATGAAGGAGTTTTATAAAAACCCAACAGATGAGGTTTTTCTCGGCATGGCAGTGGAAGGTGCATGACCGCAACCCCCACGACCATGTTCCCCTCCTCCAAGCATATGGAGGAGGCATGTGGGGATATACCGGCAGAGTTATGCCAGGGATGGATGTGTCATGCTAGACAATATTTCCCCGGCTGCTTGACCATTGCTTGTGATATCGATGAAAGTCTCTGGCCTGATCAAGAGCAGACACAGTAACCTCAATGACTTCTTCTATTTTTCATTTGTTTGTTTGTTTTCTTACAAACAAGAAAAACAAACGAGCGACGTTTGTTTTTCTTCTTTTCATTAGCATTTCTTTATTTAGATAATAATTGAAGTTTAGCATTTGTTTTGGTTTTTATACTCGTCTCCCTGCACTGCATATTATTTTTCTCCTGTTTCTTTTTGTTTTACGTTGCCTCCCGCCTACAGTACTGTAATTTGGAAAAATAAAATAAAAACAACAAAAACAATCTCACTGTGTTTGTGTATTCTTTTTACATTTGAGTAGGCCAGTATACGCTGTAATAATTTGGAACAACGAGCTACTGTATGTAAGTTGTTCATTACAACACAGAAAAAATAAAGCATACCGATACCTAAAGATTTTCATAATAGCGTCTTTCATTTATGACATCAGCGTGTAATTGGTATTCAGCAAGGTCATTTCATGACCTGGCTTGTGTGTACGATTTGGATGCAAAATGTCATTTTGAGGGGGAAAAAACAGGGTTTCGAACGCAGTGTTACATTTTAACAGAGATTTCTGAAGTTTTGCAGAAACGCTCGACTGTTTTGTGTTGATAGTTTTGAGAAATGAGGTATAGCTTCAGGAAATGTTTGTAAACAATCGAGAAAAACTGGAATAGACGGAACCGATGGAACAGTTTTGCTAGAAAAGCCTTTTGAAAATCAAAGTTGACCTTGGATGCTCACTCACACAGCTGTTTTGTGTACCACAGACAGGTTAATGTGTGGCAGGCATTTCCTATTCGTCAGGATGCCTGCAGAAACAGCTGGTGTGGAACTTGCTTCCTGGTATACCCACTACAGCAATGGAGTCTGATCCTGACACACAAACACACACACCACAGGCCAATCACATCTCTCACCTGAAATTGGAGGAAACAACCAATCAGCTTGCACCTAAACAATTATCCCCAACTGCAGATTGGACTTTATAATTAGTGAACACTCAGCCCTTTCAGCCAAAGAAATCTGCACACTCCAACCAAGAAAAGCTACATAAGGTAAGCCTTTTCCTGTATTAAACCCAAATCAGGATCTCCCACAGCTGCAGATACTTACAAGTATCACAAGCATGAAAATCAAATCCCAATGCTGTACACCCCCATCAGCCACGGCACCAGTTTCATCGCTTATTGGCGAGTCATCAATGACAGAAACGCGCTGCCAAACATGTATTACGTGCAATGCTGATGGCAGTCAACATATAAATATCAAAGGCACAATCACCTCTCTCACCCAAAATGGAAGGGAACAATCAATCAGTTCTCACCTAAAACAAATTATCCACAGCTGTGGCAAGGACTTCATAATTAATAATCCCCTGCCCTTTCAGCAAAAGAAAGCTACATAAAGCATCCAAGAAAAGCGACCCAAGGTAAGCCCTTTGCTGTTTCAAACTCCACATGAGTTCCTTGACAGCTGCAGAAACTTACAAGTACAACATACATGAGAATCTCAATGTCACACACCCCCATTAGTCGATATATTTTCATGAGAGAGAGAGAGACAGAGAGAGAGACGGAGAGAGAGAGAGACGGAGAGAGAGAGAGACGGAGAGAGAGAGAGAGACGGAGAGAGAGAGACGGAGAGAGAGAGAGAGAGACGGAGAGAGAGAGAGAGACGGAGAGAGAGAGAGAGAGACGGAGAGAGAGAGAGAGAGAGAGACGGAGAGAGAGAGAGAGAGACGGAGAGAGAGAGAGAGAGACGGAGAGAGAGAGAGAGAGACGGAGAGAGAGACGGAGAGAGTGAGTGAGAGAGAGAGAGACGGAGAGAGAGAGAGAGAGAGACGGAGAGAGAGAGAGAGACGGATAGAGAGAGAGAGACGGAGAGAGAGAGAGAGACGGAGAGAGAGAGAGAGACGGAGAGAGAGAGAGAGACGGAGAGAGAGAGAGAGACGGAGAGAGAGAGAGAGAGGGAGACGGAGAGAGAGAGAGAGACGGAGAGAGAGAGAGAGAGACGGAGAGAGAGAGAGAGACGGAGAGAGAGAGAGAGAGAGAGAGAGAGAGAGAGAGAGAGACGGAGAGAGAGAGAGAGAGAGACGGAGAGAGAGAGAGAGAGAGAAAGAGAGAGAGAGACGGAGAGAGAGAGACAGAGAGACGGAGAGAGAGAGAGACGGAGGGAGAGAGAGAGGGAGAGAGAGAGAGAGAGACGGAGAGAGAGAGAGAGAGAGACGGAGAGAGAGAGAGAGAGACGGAGAGAGAGAGAGAGAGAGACGGAGAGAGAGAGAGAGAGAGACGGAGAGAGAGAGAGAGACGGAGAGAGAGAGAGAGACGGAGAGAGAGAGAGAGAGAGAGAGAGAGACGGAGAGAGAGAGAGAGGGAGACGGAGAGAGAGAGAGAGGCGGAGAGAGAGAGAGAGAGACGGAGAGAGAGAGAGAGAGACGGAGAGAGAGAGAGAGACGGAGAGAGAGAGAGAGAGACGGAGAGAGAGAGAGAGAGACGGAGAGAGAGAGAGAGAGAGACGGAGAGAGAGAGAGAGAGACGGAGAGAGAGAGAGAGAGACGGCGAGAGAGAGAGAGAGACAGAGAGAGAGAGAGAGAGACGGAGAGAGAGAGAGAGAGAGACGGAGAGAGAGAGAGAGAGACGGAGAGAGAGAGAGAGAGACGGAGAGAGAGAGAGAGAGACGGAGAGAGAGAGAGAGAGAGAGAGACGGAGAGAGAGAGAGAGAGACGGAGAGAGAGAGAGAGAGAGACGGAGAGAGAGAGAGAGAGACGGAGAGAGAGAGAGACGGAGAGAGAGAGACGGAGAGAGAGACGGAGAGAGAGACGGAGAGAGAGAGACGGAGAGAGAGGGAGAGAGAGAGAGAGAGAGAGAGAGAGAGAGAGAGAGAGAGAGAGAGAGAGAGAGAGAGAGAGGAGAGGGAGAGGGAGAGGGAGAGGGAGAGGGAGAGGGAGAGGGAGAGGGAGAGGGAGAGGGAGAGGGAGAGGGAGAGGGAGAGGGAGAGGGAGAGGGAGAGGGAGAGGGAGAGGGAGAGGGAGAGGGAGAGGGAGAGGGAGAGGGAGAGGAGAGAGAGAGAGAGAGAGAGAGAGAGAGAGAGAGAGAGAGAGAGAGAGAGAGAGAGAGAGAGAGAGAGAGAGAGAGAGAGAGAGAGAGAGAGAGAGAGAGAGAGAGAGAGAGAGAGAGAGAGAGAGAGAGAGAGAGAGAGAGAGAGACGGACAGAGACAGAGACAGAGACAGAGAGTTGTATCTTTTTATTATAAAAATAGAAAAGAAAGCCCCCAAATGGGAGTTACATTTTCATTTCAGAGAAAGAAGGAAAACCTAGAAACAATTTCTGAAGAAAGGAAAGGATGAATCGGGTGGATTAATTATATACAGAACATCACAAAAGGATAAACATTCCTCTCGGACTTTGCAAATAACTTCTTTTATACACCGTTTTGATTCGAACTGCGGTAATCTTCCAGTTACTGAAAAAAAGCAAAATCCAATTGAACACGACTTATTAAAAGGTTTTGGAACAAAAACAAAGCATCTTCATCATTTACTCCAACACCGTCAACTTTTCTTTTCCTTGACTTATATACTGCCATCTTTGCCTGAGCAAGCAGGAAATTGGCTAACACAGCATTGGAATGTTTGTGTGGGATATCCAATCTGTAGATGAACACACAAGTGTTAAAAAACAAAACAAACCTCACAAAACAATTCCGAAGTAAAATAAATAAAGGTGCCAACCGTTGGCATTCAACATAGATGTGAAAAAGGTTTTCAGATTTCTTACAAAAAGGACATTCATCTACAAGCAGATTTGAAAAACGGTGTAACAAGTGATTAGAAGGAAGGATCCAGTGTACTAGTCTCCATTGGAGGTCGCCATGTCGTGGTGGTACAGGAGGGTGATAAAAACCTTTCCAGTTAGGAAAATAAGGGGGAGAACAAGGTAAGAGGTCTCTCCATCGAACCTTCTGCTGTGTTATTTGCCGTTGCAAAAGAAATTTTACACAACCCAAATAAAGGTCTTTTTGTTTGGGAAGGCCATTGAAGCCTACGTTAAAAGGGGGACAAGGAAGAGGGCTGGCAAGAGAAAAAGCACATACGAGTTCAGGGAAGGTAGAGAGAGAAGGTATTCGATGTGTATTTTGTTCATTGCTTTGCTGGTCCTGCTCCCAAGCAGGTGCAAGCTGTGTGTATGTCCAAAGCACACTACATAATATGCGTGCCACAATTCGAGAGGATCGCACACCGACCAGGCTTGCCAATGCATCAGCTCTGATCCAGCTGCCCTTTGGGCTGAGAAGATCTGCAATAGATTTAACGCCCTTGTCAGTAAAGCATTGCATGAAACACCTATCAGTAGGCATATCATGGAAAAGGGAGTTGTATAACAAAGGTTCTTCCAGAAACATGTTTCGTGTAAGAATGTAAAGCTCTTGTTATTGTCAGAGCTTGCCACGCATTTAGCATGCTCTGATAGAAACCAGAGAGGAGAGATCTGTCGATTTTGGAAAGGTCCATCAGGAAAAGAGAGTGGTCATAGCCGAGCCTTCCAGCCTGTTGCAAAAGGTGACGAGCGACGTTGACCCATGGTGGAGAGGGGTCGCATGTATTGCATGCGAAGAGCAACTGAGAGTCGAAAGGCCATAAGCCGGCTCTTTATGTCGACCAGGCCTTGTCCTCCATCGGTCAGTGGTAAACTGAGGACCCCAGGTCGCAACCAGTGTTTTCCGTCCCAGAAAAAGGACAAGAAGCACTTCTGGAGCTGTTGAAACAACACCGCTGGAGGATGCAGCACGAAGAACCTGTGCCATAAGGTGGAGGCCACCAGTGTGTTGATGACCAAGACCCTTCCACGATATGACAGTTGTGTGATCAGACCTTTCCATTTTTGCAATTTACCCTCAACAAACTCAAGCGGACCAGCCCAATTTTTTGCTACTGTGGTATTATTACCTAAGAACACTCCAAGGTATTTCACACCATCATCGGACCATGACAGTGGAGCAGGAAGTCTTGGCACCATGTAGCACAATGGACTGAGCGAAAGGGTGCTCGTTTTGTTCCAATTTACTTTGGCTGAAGAATCCTTTTCAAATAAGGACAAACAATAACGAACGATGTTAACGTCATCGCTATCTTGTATGAATACACACACGTCATCAGCGTATGCCAGTACCTTGATGGGCCGTTCAAGCTGGGACAAACTAACCCCTGTTGGTCTACAGCGCAAAGAAACCAGTAGGGGTTCGATGGAGAGAGCATAAAGCAACCCGAAAGAGGGCAACCTTGTCTAATTCCCTTGTTAATAGACAAAGGTGCAACAAGTTCATTATTTATCTATAAATATCTATAAAATAAATCTATCTATAAAAGCAATTTTAAAGATAAATCTATAAAATTTATCTATAAAAGCACACTACAAATATCATTGTATAGTATTTTAATATAAGAGATGAAGGTTGAACCAGGTCCAAACCGCTCAAGTACTTCGAAAAGGTACCGATGGTCAACACGGTCAAAGGCTTTCTCCTGATCAAGGAGAAGAAGTCCTAAATCTTTAGGGTATTCTTTGCACAGTTCAATGATGTCTCTCACAAGGGAGATGTTGTCATAGATAGAACGTTTTGGGACACAGTAACATTGGTCTTCTTTCAACAAAGAGGATAAATAAGGAGTAAGTCGCGATGCCAGGGCTTTCGAAAATATCTTATAGTCCGTACATAACAGGGAGATAGGACGCCAATTTTCAATTCTCAGCATGTCTCCCTTTTTTGGGATGAGGGTAAGAAGAGCTCGTCGGCAACTCCGAGGTAGCTCTCCAAGCTGGCAGCTTGCGTTCAAGGTGTTAATGAGTTCTGGACCCAATAAGTGCCAAAACTTCTTGTAAAATTCGGTTGTAAGTCCATCCAATCCAGGTGCTTTGCCAATGGCAAGACAGTGCAGGGCAGTGCCAAGTTCATAAAAAGTAATGGGTCTTTCCAGTTGGGAACACCCATCTGCACACAACACTGGCAGGCCTACGGAGATCGAGGCGACACTGACGGGATTCATTTGTTCCATTGAATATATTTTCGAAAAGTATTCCTTCACGAAACGTTTGATTTCTGATTGTGTAAAGCCAATGGATGAATCTGCTAATCGCAGCCGAGAAAGCTGTTTACTGAGAAGATGTTTCTCTAAGGAAAAGAAGCACTTGGTTGGTACGTCTGCCTCATTCAGGTGTCGCACCCTCATCCGAACTAAGGCACCACGTGCATTCCTCTCGGTTATTTCCTTCAATAAGGACTGTTTCTCAGTTAAGGATTTTTGTATGTTGCTATTATTTTGTCCGATGACCCGTTGGAGTTGTAAAATGCCTAATTGTAATATTTTCTTTACTTCATGGTCAGCCCTTGTTGAGAAAAACTGATACCGTTGACAGAACCCTTTAATTTGGGTTTTTGATAAATCCCACCATATCAACGGGTTAACGGAACAGCTTAACTTCTGTTCTAGGAGAGCCGTCCAGAAGGATTCAAAGGCCTGAATCAAGTTGAGGTTTTCCAGTAAACTTATTGAATTTCCAATGAGAGTTCCCTGGACGTGGTTTAGAGAGTTGAATAAAGACTCGAGCGAGGGAATGGTCAGAGAAACCAGAAGGCACGATATCGGATTTATAAACTCCATGTAATAAACGAGAATTTACATAGATGCGATCAAGCCTCGCAAGTGAGATGTGGTTGTTTAAACAACGACACCATGTATAAGACCGATCAGAAGGGTGCTGCACGCGCCAAATATCATGAAGATATTTTGCAATGATGTTTGCAAAAAGTTTTGCAGTACATGGTTGGGGTTCCGGCCCGTTCCGGTCAAATGAAGCATTAACAGTACAGTTAAAATCGCCACCAATTATAATTAGACAAGTCTGCAAATCCAGTGTTTGCAGGAATTTTCTCATTTCGGCAAAAAATGGAGATCCGCTCATCATTTTTGCATGGAGCGTACACATTGAGAATTGTGAACTTGACCTCATTGATAGAGGTCACGGAGGCCAGGTGTCCATCAATAATACTCATAAATTTAAGACAGGACGGATGGAAATGTTTCCCTAAGAAAAACATGATGCCTGCCTTCGACGTGGAGTTGTTACTGAAGAAACATTCCTTCTCCATAAATAGTTGCCACTGAGCCTGAACAGATCGGACAGCATGGGTCTCTTGTAACAAAGCTATGTCAAGACGGTTGACCTCTACCAGCTGTTTAATTTGGATGTTGCGGAGCGGACTCCCACCACCATTAACATTTATCGTTCCAATCTTGAAACTGGCCATGAGGAAAATAATAGCTTCTAAGAATAAGATCAGAAGTGGGATAATTGATTAGGATTCCTTTTCGCCTTGGCATTCAATTTTTTAAGCGGTGACAGTGTGTCTGGTGGAAACCGAATAAGTCAGGCTTACGTACGATAGCCTGAGCACACTCAAGGAAGGACGGTAGATCTGGAAAGTATTCCGTCAGGTTTATATTGTGTTTCCTGTATGTATTTTGTAAGAAGAGTCTTATTTGTTCAGGGGGGGGAGTAGGACCTTGACTGGTCAGCTTCTCCACTGTTTCCACCTGACTGTTCCTGTTTGCTTCCTCCAGGTAAGATTCGTCAGAGTCAGTTTTAGTTTCTGAGTCACACAAGCTCGTACTGTCCTGCATATCGATACTGTCGTCAGTATTGACACATGGATCTGTACTGGTTACCAGGTCTATGTGCTCTTCCATTGTGGGAACACATCCTGGTGAAGTAACGGAAATAATCGGGGGATTTGATGAAACAGAAACACCATCAGCGGATGTAGCGATATCGCTTCCCTCAACAGTCACGGTGTTATCGACCTCCAACGGTATGGAGGTATACAGTACTTTGGGGAGCGTGGTGGGGGGGGGGAGGTCTCTCGTAAAACATCCATTATAACATCTCCTGCATTTCCAGCTTCACCACGTGATGGACTGGGAGCAGTAACAGGGTTAACATTTGTTTCACTATTTCCTGCTGACAAGGATTCAGGGTTAACATTTCCCAAAGTGACAGCAGGTTCATCACTAGTGGTCTGTGTATCACCGTCAATGGACTTTCCAATAGGAGAGTTTTTAACGATTGAAACAGTTTTGGTTACTGCGACAACAGGTAAAGCGGTCTCTGTCAGGGAGACGTCGATGTCCTCACCGGCAAGTAGGGTAAACTTGTTGGTCGTAGGTACCGGGGTCCGGGTCCATTCCGGGTCCATTCCGGGTAGGCCTTGTAGAGTGACGTCAGTCACAACTGCAGGAACATTACCGACAGTTTCCTCGTTTGTAAATGCTCCCTTCTTCTGGGTTAAACGACCATCAGGTAGTCTTCTTCTTCCTTGATGGAACGATGGTGAAACCATCCCATACATTCGTTTTGCTGCTTCGACTATCAGGCTGGGAGGACTGGGAGGACTGGGAGGACTGGGAGGACTGGGAGGACTGGGAGGACTGGGAGGACTGGGCCTTGTTACCGGACACGGGATTCGCTTCCTTCACAGTCGAAGAAGAAGAAGAAGAAGACGTATCGTTGTTGACGAGGTTTGTTTCATCGTTTGACGAAGTCGCCTTTGGGCAAGATCGTTTCAAGTGTCCGAAATTACCACATTCGAAACATTTCAGGGTGTCAGTGGTTACGTAGACTCGGTAATCGTGATTATCAATTTTGAGTTTTAAAGCGATGTTCAAGGTTCTTTCAGCGTTAGAGGGAGGAAGCACCACACAAGCTTGTCTCCGAAAAGACATCACATGCTTCGTCCGATCGTCCTGGCTCCGTAAAGGTAACATGGTGATTTGAGAAACCACAGAACCATAACGAGATAGTTCGGAGATCAGCGTCTGATTCTTCAGGAAAGGAGGAGCGTTCGAGATAATGACCTTCACGGTCGGAGTGTCCAGAGGGGAGACGAGCACGAAATGTCCGTCATCTGTTGATAGTCCGGTGGACACAATTTCGTGAACCAGTTCTGTCTCAGACACGAAGATTACCACACGTTTGTTCATTCGTGAGGGGCACGAACCTTGTCAGTACCGACTATGTTTCCTGTGGCGATAACGACATCCTCGACGCTGACGTCGTCGGGAGGGACACAGACGACGCCATGTTTTCTTGTTAATGCTTCAAATGCCGAATAACGGGAATACGGAGTCATATTTAGGAGGGGGAGGATGGGTGATTGCTCTCGTGCAGTAATTAAATACGAGCCGAGACAGGTTTCCAAAGGAAATAAACACAGCGACAGTGAGGAAAAAAAACGACCAGTTGAAGGGCTGGGATGGGGCGCCAACTAAAAGCTATCCACAAGAAGCTGTGGGCTCTTTCTCTCTCTATCTCAGGGAAAAGGTATGTGGGGAGAAAACAGGGGAAAGGGAAGGGGAGGGGAGGAGATGGAGGGAAGGGGAGGGGAGGAGATGGAGGGAAGGGGAGGGAGGAGATGGAGGGAAGGGGAGGGAGGAGATGAACCGAAGGACAAACCTTTGAAATAACAAGGACAGATGGGTGGGGTAGGGTGACAACAGCGTGAGGGAAGGCCGAAGCCCGAGGTCGAACAAAGAGGGGAGGGTGGGTGCACAAATAACGATGCGTAGAGGGAAACAAAGGAAGGGAGGTGAAAAACAATGCGAAAG
This sequence comes from Eptatretus burgeri, assembly GCF_056783735.1. Classification (NCBI taxonomy): domain Eukaryota; kingdom Metazoa; phylum Chordata; class Myxini; order Myxiniformes; family Myxinidae; genus Eptatretus; species Eptatretus burgeri. The sequence goes on along the minus strand of NC_140962.1, from coordinate 146,710,906 downwards.
AGGATAAAAAGGTGAAAAAAACAGGGCAGATCACAGCTCACCAAGACCACATAGCCGCTATGACACTACGAGAGAGAAAGAGAAAAAGAGAGGGAGAGAGAGGGAGAGAGAGGGAGAGAGAGGGGGGAGAGAGGGGGAGAGAGGGGAGAGAGGGGGAGAGAGGGGGAGAGAGGGGAGAGAGGGAGAGAGGGGAGAGAGGGGGAGAGAGGGGGAGAGAGGGGGAGAGAGGGGGAGAGAGGGGAGAGAGAGGGAGAGGGAGAGGGAGAGGGAGAGGGAGAGGGAGAGGGAGAGGGAGAGGGAGAGGGAGAGAGAGAGAGAGAGAGAGAGAGAGAGAGGGAGAGGGAGAGAGAGAGAGAGAGAGAGAGAGAGAGAGAGAGATCGTTCAGGAAGCCAAAGGCAGAACTATTTTGTGCATCATTTAATAAAGACTTAAAACTAAATCTCGAGTTTCGTAACAACTTTACCATGAGTCATCAATGACTTCACAACAACAACTAAAAAGAAAAGAAGAAAACGTTTGTTATCATCAATATTTGCTTTTATGGATATTGAACAGACATGCATATACGTAATACGCATGAGAACATTTTCATCAACTTTTAAAACCTTTTCCTTCACACAGTTTTTGCTTGTGCACACTCGTTCATTATGACAAGAGCAATTCTTAATTCGATCATCACGTGAACAAATTGTACAAGAAGTCATAACTCATAAAGTGTGATGATAATTGTTTGTTTTGAATTATTAAAGACACATTTGCTTTTTAAGTTTGGCAAGTTTTGCTTCATTCCAGTTTGCTGAATGACGACATTGTCACAAAAAATGTTCCACTTTTCTCACAATTGTTTTGATAATTCAATGATTAATTATACTCATTGAACAAAGTGGATCATCATATTTCTTTGTGCATCATATTTGGTTTGAATAGATTGATCCTTTTCAAAAATGTCTATATATATATATATATATATATATATATATATATATATATATATATATATATATATATATATATATATATATATATATATATATATATATTATGAGGGGCCTTCAGAATGTCATATGAATGAGATATTCATAATAGTCCAAGAAAAGCTGCTTTGTAAATATATATATATATATATATATATATATATATATATATATATATATATATATATATATATATATATATATATATATATATATATATATCTTCTTCTTTCGGCTGCTCCCGTTACGGGTCACACAGCGGATCATCCGTTATGATCCGCATACTGATTTGGCACAGGTTTTACGCCGGATGCCCTTCCTGACGCAACCCTGGTCGCCTCTTAGGACACAGGGAACTGGTACACCTATTCTAACCGGGGTATACACCGGCCCAGTACACTGGTACTCACTTCGCCGACCTCGGAAGGATGACAGGCTGAGTCAACCCCCTGGTGCATTAATTCAGTGGCCCAACAGGGCTTGAACTCGGGACCTTTTGGATCCCAAACCGCTGCCCTAACTACTGTGCCAACACCAGGATATATATATATATATATATATATATATATATATATATATATATATATATATATATATATATATATATATATATATATATATATATATATATATATATATATATATATATATATATATGTACTGGGCTGACAGGATAGCCTGAATGTTAAAGGTAAGCACACTGACCTCAAATCTGTAGAGCCTGGGTTTGAATCGCGGCCGAGCTATAAACTGTCATCAGAAATTACATGGGGTCTGCCAAGCAGGCACATAAGAGGTTGGTAATTATAAAGCTTGCGGTGTTGGTGTGAAAATTTCTGAGGATATCCCGAAGACTCAATCAGTGATGTCACCACATCAGTGACGAGGTCCTTGGGTTTTAGTCACAGGTTGAGTCAGACATTTTTCACACTAGCCCCACACAGGAGTTTGTTCCTGTTTTGTATATGTATATATATATATATATATATATATATATATATATATATATATATATATATATATATATATATATATATATATATATATATATATATATATATATACAGGGTGGTCTGAAAGTCACTTTACCTCTTACCATTGAAGCATTGTTCTTGAACTCTTTTAATATACAGGTTTTATTGTACAGTACTTACAATAATTAATTTGTCATTGTATCTGTATGTGTTCCATCATTCTTCTGAGTCAGTGTTTCCGCATACCATAGCGGGCGATGGCAGAGGGAAGGGATGGAGGGAAGTGCGAGAAATTTATCAGGGGTAAAGTAACTTTCGGGCTCCCTGTATATATATATATATATATATATATATATATATATATATATATATATATATATATATATACATATATATATATATATATATATATATATATATATATATACATATATATATATATACATATATATATATATATATACATATATATATATATATATATATATATATATATATATACATATATATATATATATATATATATATATATATATATATACATATATATATATATATATATATATATATATATATATATATATATATATATATATATATATATATATATATATATATATATATATATATATATATATATATATATATATATATATATATACATATATATATATATATATATATATATATATATATACATATATATATATATATATATATATATATATATATATATATATATATATATATATATATATATATATATATATATATATATATATATATACATATATATATATATATATATATATATATATATATATATATATATATATATATATATATATATATATATATATATATATATATATATATATATACATATATATATATATATATATATATATATATATATATATATATATATATATATATATATATATATATATATATACATATATATATATATACATATATATATATACATATACATATATATATATATATATATATATATATATATATATATATATATATATATATATATATATATTTTCCTGAGCTGCCAAGATTGCCTAAAGTTATGCACACTGGCCTCTAATCTGTCTAACCTGGGTTTGAATCCTGACCCAGCTATAATCTGTCATCCTGGTGTTTTACAGGCAGGATGATTCATCAATGTGTGTGCTTCCCCTCAGATTGACGTTAAACTGGCATCCCGTCTCACAGCATTGGTTGGTGGATGTTAAAGAACTCACAGTGTCCTTTCCAAAGAATAGGTGAGCTATCGTCAGCACCATGAACAAATTCCAAATTCCTGCTCGAACCGACAGGGGGAACTGTATCAAAGGCACAGCTGTGCCCCAGCAAATGATGCTCCCCACAGTCATGTGCTGCCTACAAAAGAAAGAAGAATATTTATTAAAAACTAAAAAGTTGGCATCTCTTGGACAATTGTGAGCATCTCGGTGTCATAACTTTTTGAACACCCCACATAGCATGAGAATTGCGTGTGATGCATCGTTTGCAGTAGGTGGACATGGAGATACAAAGGGTCAAAAGAATATAACTCCTCAATGAAGTCCAGCATTCCCCTCTGGGGGGCTTAAACCTGAATAGTAAACCACCATTGGGGTTACCCAGGATGTTTTCCACAGACATTTTTCTGCATGCTTTGCAAAACGTGTTGGCCGGAGATCCATTTCGCCTGGGCCAAGAATGTCTCCGTCCATCCGCTTGCAGACAAAGCTACAGTGTGCTAAATGTATCGTAAGCAGCTTTCAGGTGCAGAGAAGGGGCCATAACATTGTGATTTGCATCTGAGGTCTTTAAAACTACATTGGTATGCTGTTCCGGTAGTGATCATTCACTAGCTTATCTTCCATGTCGTCCTGCAATGACAAACAAAACGATTCTTGTGAAGACATCCCAAAGCACACCTGAAAATCACCTTTATGCAGGGCCCCTTAGGCACTCATTTGGGGTTCTCCTTCATAATACACGACCGAGTCTGGTTCATACCCCCAATTGTACCCCACTTACTAGCTACCGGTGGTTTTAATCACTTTGTGCACCACTATGGTGCCTCCCGTGGCTTTCCATTATAACTGATACCCGATCCTTTTTTCGATGTGAAACACGTGGATATGCGTGTGATCACCTTGTGCCCCGGAAAGACCATGTAGCAGAATAAACTGAGGAGAATGATCAGAACACCGAGGATCATGAGGATGAATTCAAGGAAGGTGATGATGCTGAGAGGGATATTCATGCTGTCGTTGATTTTTTTGGCATCTTCTTCATTAATAGTGGCAGTCTGCAAGGAAGAAGGACATTTCAAGTTATCGCCATCTCCATTCATGGCATGAGATGGACTCAGTGCCTACAAAATTTTCTCATTCGCTACCTGGTCTGTTCTATCCTTTTCGAAATGCAATTCTTATTGATGATGTATACACTTTCACCATGAGATCTTTAACATCAGACAGTGATTTATAGCAGATGGTTTCGAGCTTAACATCCCCTCTGGAAGGACGGCATGCTCAGTGATACAACGCCCCACCTGTGAAGCACCAGGGCGACAGTTTATAGTTAGGCTAGCAATAAAACATACGAGACCGCACAAAGGTCTGAACTATACTCCTGAGCTATCCTATCAACTCCCACTACAAGTGGTCAACATATGGGGACAGGTCAACTTCAGGTCAATACCTGGGTGCGTAAAGCAGGGTGGAAGTTGACCAAGACAAGAGGCACATCTATCGACAATCAAAATGGTCGATTACCACCAAATAAACAAGACCCATTTTCACGTGCAACTTCCATTGATTGTTGCAGCCAACATTCATCACAATTATTGCGCAACAATTGTTGCTGTGACTGACTTTGTAGCAGCTTTGAAAGTTGAAAAATCGTAAACTACAAGGACAAAAATTGGCTCCGACAAGAGGCCGACTTTGGGGAGGTTCGGACTTCATCCTGGAGTGATTGAATTTTGGATTTCAAGCTATTCCTCCTTCTTCTTCTTTTTTTTTTTTTTTACTCTTTGCCTCTCGAGACACAGGCCATGCTTGTTCTCAGGTCTGACCCACCGATTCCTACTGCCCCAAATGGATTCCAGGTGTAGTGACGGTGCCTCTCATAATGACCCATGTAGGCCGAAAGGCTAGGCCCACGCAGGCCCTATATATCTGCAGCTTTTTGACGTCCATCCATAACAGGTACAACCGGTCAAAAAATGCCCAATTTCACATGCCAACCAGAGACCACTTGAAAGGAAATTATGGTATTCAGGCCATGTGGTTCTCCTTTCTGCAACCCATTGACTTCCAAAATGAATTTGAGACCTTTTTGTACCACGCGGACTGCTGCTAGTGCACCGCCGACTCTCTGGCCTCTGGCCACTTCGTTTTTGGAACAAACTGTGGAAATGATAATTTCCCTTGTGAGCTTTCTCTCCAAGGCATTTAAAGCTCCCGGGAGCTAATGCGTACGGATTTGCGGCACGTTTGGCTCTGTCTATCCGTTTCATTGCGTGCCGGGGACCTTGAAAGGCCATGCCCATCATCCGAGTCCTTAGAACTTCGCTGTGTTTCATGCACTCTCTCAGTCAGACACCCCGTATCCAAAGGAGTAAGTTGCCTAGCTTTAAAATACAATTATCTTACCTCATTTAGCCAAACCATCGGGAATAGGATGTCCTTGGACAAATTGAGTAACCTGCAAGGAAAGGGACAAGAAAAGGAGGCAAACGTGAGTGCGACGATGCGATACGCAGGCCAAAATGGTAACCGAACCAGAGGTAAACTAGACCCGGGGCCCGCTAAGTGCCTCGTGACAATGACGGCAAGCAGTGATCGGGCCTGTGCTTAACCGCAACCTTCCCACCGGGGTCAAACGGCCGAGCCTTGCAACCCTCAAGCATTCTCGACTGATTACGCCTGACAGCGCGAGTGGAGGGGAATGACCGCACGGTCCTCAGAGCACCGTTGCAAAACGCACGGCAGCTCTCAACTCGGCTTCCCAAAGGAAATGCTCTCTGCAAGTGAGCGTGCCCATGGTTTAATCAATAACCAATTCGTAACCTAGACCGTACGTAAGAATCAAAGGCCTAAATTTGCGTTTAGAGGCAGAAAACATTAACCCAATCAGCACCTGAGATCAGGCAATTCGTGAAATTAGTCAAGACAAAAAAAAATGTGGCATTCCTCTGAAGTTCCTCGTCATCACAACAGTCTGGCCATATTGGTCGATGACAAGTGCTCGGCCGAATTATTGCTAAGGACTTCCATCGGAGATAACAAAGCTTCCATTGTTTCTAGGGGGCAGCAAAAGGCTGACCGAGCAGTGATTATGAATAATCAATGATCCAGTGGAGTCAAATGCGACCAGATGATAGACCGAGCAATTCTTATCTTTTCTTACCCACTTCAGAAAAGGAAACATTTTCATGTCAATTTGATAAGGAGAAGCAAGCTCTTGGAATGGCCTTTATTGTTATGATTGAACTTCTTCGACTCGTTGGCATCGTTGGCAACAAGATGGCATCTCGTGAATCATTCGGAACATTAAAAATAATTAAACGAAAGGCAAAGAGAATTCTTCATTTCGAACTTTCAGTTGATGAAGTGTACTGCTGGTGAGTGTGATCAAGTGTACAGACGGCAAGGAGATCTGAAGGGACTCACGTGATATCAGGGAATGGTTGCAGACGGAGGTTGATTTGCAGGCGCTTGGCGTAGCTGATCGTAATACCAGAAACCTGCGGGTCACAAGGTCGGCAATCGTTAAGGTATGAGTGTTCCGAGAGGAGGTGGTTCGACGTTCTACTAGGGACGAGAACGTGTTGTTTGAAACTCGACACTCGTTACTGATCCTTCCGTGGGTGCATGAAATGTGTTGATGGTGCAAATTCAAGATTACAAGATGGATATAATACCTCCAGGTTATAATGATCATAGAGTTATAGAAGTTGAGGAAAAAAAAAATTAAAGCAAAAAGTTTTGCAAATAAACTGAAATTATGGAAACTGCACGAGCCGAAGCGATTGCGATGCAAATATACGTAAACGTGATGTCTAATGATGATACCAACAACGATTTCACAACGATTTGATTGTCCACCCTTTGTCATCAAACCACCAAAGCCCTGCCTTTTGGAACATTCTTCTATTCTCTCCTGTATGCATCAGGTGGCTGCCACTTTTCATCATTGCTGGGAGCACCGCCGTGCCACTGATGCAGTTCCCCCTGGAGGTTTGCGCAGGAATTTTTTTTATCGATTTAGGGTGCCGGCGATAACGTGCGCGCCTACTCTTCACGAAGGACAACATTGGATCTTTAACATCCACCAACTATCCGAGGGACCGCAACACACATTGCCGAATCTCCCTACCTGTGAAACACCGGAATGGCAGTTTATAGCTGGCTCGCGATTCAAACCCAGGCTAGACCGCTTTGAGGTGAGTGTGCATACCTCCAAGGTCTAAGCTATCCAGCCAGCCCTTTGGAGCCTTGATCTTCACCCTTTTTGCCCATTTCTTAGATAAGCTTCTCCCTGCACAAGAGCTTGCGTGTACACTGAGAAAATGGAAATAAGCATTGCACCACTTATGTCATTGTTGATGCTTCCATTGTCTTGACTCAAAAGGAGGAGAAATAAAAGTGTTTTTTAAACAAGAAAAAACAACAATGTTTCCAATAAGAAATTCCTTCCATGAATGTTGTTTTCAATTTGCTGTGCCATCATCTCCATAGGGGGGTGAGGGGGGCACCCCTGATGGGCCTTCCCGTGCATGAACTCCCCAAGCACCAGTTTCAAGGGTGAGTGCGAGTCATCGTGGCATTCCATTTCACTTTTCCTTGGAATGTCGGGTCAAACTCACTTACCAGACGATCCGAAGGGAGTCCCCTTTGCGCGTGCCAAGACTGGGGTGTGATTTTGCTCATTACTTCGCCAAGATTTATTTATCTTGTACATATTCAAGGACCTCTGTTTTTGTTCTCCCAAAATGCCTGGTCGTTAGAAAAGGGGGCAAGAAGTTGCTCTTCCAGGTTCAGTTTTCCCTGCTGGCTTTTCTCACACCTTTCCCAGCTGAAGACAAGAAGGATAATTGTGAAAGATAAATTAGACAAAATGTTGGCTGGAAGAGCCTTCTTCGGCAAAAGTTTTCATCTTGCCTCATTTAACGTTACCCCGTGGAGTGAGCAGAGTCCTTCACACCTGCTTTTCCGAACAGTGTGCTCCATGGCGCTGCTTACAAATATTTCATTCAAATGGAAAGTATAAGGAACCATTTGGTTCTCCATCTGTCTCGACCTACAGAATGAAGTGGATCTGTCTCATAGTGAAGTGAAGCAGATCCCCACGGGGGTCAAGCTTTCCAACTTTGTAGATGACACTAAGCTTGGAGGTAACCTTGATGGCAGAGAAGGCGAGTGATAAGATTCAGGAAAGTCTAGATAGTTTAATAGATTGGGCAAAAGATTGGCAGATGATGTTTAACAGAAAGAAATGTAAGATGCTGGGGATGGGTAGGAATAATAAAGATAAGGACTGCATGATGCAAGAAGCAATGGGGGCAGCGTATCACACAGGCGAAGGATCTGGGGGTGGAAATAGATTTGGGGAGTAAGCAGACAGGACAGTGCAAGCACCTATAGGTAATGGTTGCAGGGTTTTAGGTTGTGTTTGTCGGGGGATTAATTAAAAGTCAGAAGAGTTCGTGTTAACCCTGTAAAGGAATTTGGTGATTGCCTCATCTAGAATATTGTGAACAGTCTTGGTAACCACATTTGAGAGGAAGGACATAGCTACTACAGAGAGGGTTCAGTGTCGTCCGACTACATTGATCCCCGAGATAGCGACATTCTTTATTTAAACCGCAACAGTAAAAGTTCTCAAAACCCCTGATGGGAAATCCTGTTAAACCAAAGCTAAAGCGTATTCACATTTAAGGAAACCAATGGCAAAATGATATCACTATCTGACTCCCCCCCTCCTTGTGCATTAAGCAAAAGGAAGGTGCAAACAAAATACTATATGGTGTAGGAGAAGTGATGTAGACTGTCCATGTGAAAAAAGTCACAGCAAAGAGAAATGGTCAACAAGAAAAACGTACTCTCGTAAATATCGTGCTGGGAAGTGTACATGACGCCAACAGTGAGTTGTTTATGATGATATGATGGTTGGAGTGGGTGTCGACCCGTTAGTCAGTGGGTGGGTCGACTCTGGTGCTGCATCAAGATTAGCTTGCTTCAAGCGATTTATGGTGACTGTATCACACTCACCGTTAATATAGGGTAGGGTTTCCGGACAACGTCATGCCGTACGAATATGTGGGTTCGTGTACGAAATTCCTGGGGAATAAAAACTGCGTATGTGTCAGTCTCACCGGGAGGCCCTGCATGGCCGAACGAAGTTGGTTGGCGCAGTTAATGGCATCGGGCAAGGTGTCATCGGATGCTGAGAATAATTCTACTTTGAAACAAAATGGTGCACCACATACCAGCTCTGCAGTGCAGCATCCAAGGCCATCTATTATAGCAGCTCACTTACCAAGCAGGACCATAGGTACGATGTCCGTCCAGTATGTGGAGTTGTCCTATGCTTTCAGGGAAGACTTGAGTTGGCAGTGGAAATGCTCCGCCATACTATTCACTGCTGGATGGGAGGCGGTGGCTCGCACACGGTCCGTACCCAGGAGTTTAGTCAGCTCACGAAATAGAGCCGATTCAAACTGGCCACCACGATCCGAAGTGATGGTTGATGGAACACCAAAACACGTGATACAGGTGTGGATAAGGGCCCTGACGATGGTAGGTGCGGTGATGTCAACTATCAGTGTAGCCTCTGGCCAACAGGTGGAGCAGTCAACACATGCCAGTAAATTGCAGTGCCCATTTGAATGTTGTCAGAGACCGACAAGATCCACATGGACCCTGTCAAAATGCCTATCTGGTGTTGAAAAGCCACAAAGTGGCTTTTCAACACCAGATTTGATGTTGGATCTGGGAGCGTTGACATTGAAAACATTGCTTAGCCCAACGACGCATGTCGGCATTGATGTGTAGCCTGATGTAGCATATGGTGATGAGTCGCTGGGTTTCTCGAATACCTGGGTGTGCAAGTGAGTGAAATGTGTTTAAGACTGTATGACAGAATGCTGTAGGATTGAAAGGGCATGACTGTCCCATCGATGTATCACACACGAGGGTAGTGTTTGTCCCTGGGAGCGGCAACTCGCAAAATGTAAGTGAACCGGTTGCAGACCACAGATGGTGGAGATGTCCTCCCGTTGTGCTGCTGCAAGTGCATTGAAATCGATAGCCAGTGTGTTGGTAGAATACTACGCCAATACCCCGATGCATGAGAGAGCGTCGGCTGCCAAGTTCGCGATTCCATCGATGTACCGGATGTCAGTGGCGAATTGTAAGATATAACCGAGTTGGCAAAGTGTGTGAAGAGAGTAAGTGCCAGAATGGGTAGAGAGAATGAAATTTGAAGGATTGTGGTCTGTCAGGACAGATAATTGTCTGGCCCCAAATAAGTGGTGGAAATGCTTGATGGTGAGGTATACAGTGAGTAATTCCCGAAAGAAGCCACTGCAATTGCGCTCTGTTGGTTTCGGCATTTTAGAGAAGAAGGCCAGTGGGCGTCAGTTGGCATCGATGAACTGGTGAAGTTCCACATCTACTGTGACCTCAGACGCGTTTACCATCAGGCCTGTTGGCGCCTCTGGCTTTGGATTAATCGGGAGAGAGGTGTTGGCGAGTGCATCTTTGATGGTGTGCAAAGCTGACAAGGTTGCTTTCAACTATTGGAACACTTCAGGGTGCATACCAGTTGTGAGTAACTCATTCAGCAGCTGCAGTGTTGTGGTTGCGTTTGGAATAAATCACTGGTAAAACTTGACGAGCCACAAAAACTCTCACAGCTTGCTTTGAGATGACGGTAACGGGGAAATCCTGGAGTTATCTTCACCTTCTTGAGTGCACGGAGTCCTGAGCGTTCAACACAGTGGTTGAGGAACTTCGACTACGGAATGCCGAATATGCACTTTGTGGGATTGACGACGACGCCGAAGTCCTGCAAATGGGTGAAGAGGAGACGTAGGTGTTCCTCATCTTTTTCTGTGGTTGCACTGGTGTTTATAATATCGATTAGGACACAGAACAGAAGTGTAATCGCCGAAGCACCTGACCGATAAAACGTTGAAAGGTTTGTGTGGCATTGCGTTGGCCAAATGGCATCCAAAGGAGTTCAAACAGGCCAAAAGACATGGTAGCTGCTGTCTTCGGGATGTCATCTGGATCCACAGGAGTCTGATGGTACGCATGGATGAGGTCGACCTTGGAGAAGATTGCAACACCATGGAGTGTAGCTGTAAAACCCTGAATGTGTGGAATGGGGTAACGATCTGGAACAGTCACATTGTTTAAGGACCAGTGATCCCTGCTAATTTGTCAATCCCAAGGTGTGTTTTAGGTACCATGTGCAGCGGTGAGGGCCAACTGCTGGACGATGGTTTGATGATACCACATTGTAACACATCGAGAAACTCCAGGTGGGCGATACATAATTTCTCGGGCGCTAGTCAGTGAGCACGCATGAAAAGAGGGGTCCCGTGATCTTGATGTGATGCGTGATCTGTTGTTTGATGTGCTGGATTGTCACTGTTTAGTGTGCTATGGATGGGAAGTCAGGAAGTGCTTTCTGAAAAGGACATGTGGGTGTGGATGGAAGGCAACACATGATGCTCAGTGACGAAAACGTGGATGCTTACTGAGAACACTAAGCTGTGTTGAGGTATCCAATAGACGGCGATGATCAATGAGGAGAATAAAACCCAGGATAAAGTATCTGTGTCAGCAATAGTAAACCACCACGGAAATAAGTGACGTGAACCAAAATCAAGATGGAGGAGACATTCTCCAAAAGTAGCAATATCAATGTTGTTCGCGGTGTGTCATGAATAGTCCTGTCGATTTTTCTGTTCAGTGGCAGACGGTGGCACGATGCTCATTTCGTCCATTTATCCACAAGAAAAGGAAGTCTGCAAGAACGATCCATAAGGAAAACAAGGCAACTGACGTATGGGCCAGGTAAATTCATCGCCATTAGTTGTGGGCCTCGTCATTTCCCTGCGGCCCGTACGAGCACAGTGCTCAACATTGACGAGCATTAGCACTGAAGGAGACGTTGTACCAACACTAATCTGGAGTGATCACAGAAGGTGAAGGCGAATGGTAGCGTGAGATTCGGCATTTTTCTCTGTACTTACAAGGGGTACACGAACCTGGGCACGATTGATGTTGAACAGCATGGAGCTCCAGAACGAGCTTCTTAAAGTCTGCCATTTTGGATTGTAGCTGTGTCACGTACTGTGGTGGAGGTGTCACATAATTATCGACGGTCGGTGTAACGGTGTCAATGACATGATCAGCCAGATGATTGGCCTATGTTTACCAAAAAATATGCATATAGTTTTTGGCCCTATCTCTCAATTTGTCTCCGATTGTGTGCCTGAGGTCTGAGGACATACAGGAAGTAGACAAAAAAAAATTTGAAACACCTGGGTAAATGAGGGACACCAAGAAATGGCTTCCACACAGGTGTAGCCCATGTGTTAAAGAAGCAAATAACATCCCAGCATGCTTAATGTCATGTGTAAAAATGTTGAACGGGCCTAGTTGCCCATAATTATAGTTACCGTGGCTGCAATAGGAGAACCCACCCCCGCCCCTAATACCCCACTCCACAGAGCACGAGTGGTCACCCAATGGTCTCATGAGCATGACACTGATGTTATCCAGTTCATGGCCTTCTCAGTCACCAGATCTGAACCCAATCGAGCATTTATGGGATATTCTGGAATGACGCCCGAGACAGCGTTTTCCACCTCCATCAAACAGGTGTGAGTTGATTGACTATCTCGTGGAAGAATGGTGACGCATCCCTCCTGCAGAACTCGAGATGCTGGTTTACTCTGTGCCATGGCACATACAGGCCATACGAGCCACATGTGGTTGTTGAACACCTTATTAAGTGACTTTACATTGGTGTTTCCATTTCATTTTTTGTCCACTAGCTGAAGATGATTAATGTTCCCGTCCATCACTTGGTCCGTTTTGTGGGTGCGTATTGGTCATGGGTAACAATTTGGGATTATCTTTGATTGTTTGTTTCTGTACATTTGTGCTTTTCACACCCCCACACTTGGTCTCTGGCTCATCCTGCTTGCTCGCAATGGTTTCATCTGGTGCCTCTAATCTCGTCCTGTTAAAGGCAGATTGATTGCTTGATAAGATGAGATCGCATCAAGTGATTTGCTGAGCTCAGCCAAAGATAAGATCTATTACGTGACTGCGCTGGCATGTCACTCATCCATCGCAGGACTTCAAACGCACAGTAACGCGACCTTGGATGCGGGATCCAGTGGGAGGTCTCTGTGGCGTGGGACTAACGTGATCACTCAGCGACTCACAGGATTCGAACTGAGGCAACTGGGTCAGGCCACATGGACTATTCACACACACACACACACACACACACACACACACACACACACACACACACACACACACACACACACACACACACACACACACACACACACACACACACACACACACACACACACATATACACTGAACAAAAATATAAACGCACCAAGCGATTGTTACTATTTTACCTCGAACTCATTAATACTAAATCTTCACAACAATTTGGTTATAGAATCCATGACAATTGAGCATTAAATTTCAAAGAGTTCCTTGAGAATTCTGGCGACAGTCTTTGCGCTACAACAGCCGACACAACCGAGGTGTCACTGTCAGAGTTCACACAGTCAGTAGCGGGTGTGTCCACCGTTGGCGTCGCGCAGAGCGGTGCATCTCCGGTGCATGGACATCACCAGATTATCGATGGTGGCCTGAGGGATGTTTTCCCATTCCTCCTGGAGAGCCACACGGAGCTGGCGGACGTTCTCTGGGACTGCGTAACGTTGTTGTACGCGTCGATCAAGAACGTCCCAAAGGTGCTCGATGGGCGACATGTCGGGAGAATATGGAGGCCAGTCGAGGACATCAATGTCCTCCTCACCGAGGAAGTCCATGCAGATCCTGGCAACATGGGGGCGAGCATTGTCGTGCTGAAACGTCACATGGTGAAGGCGCACAAACGGCACGACGATGGGTCTGAGTATCTCGTCCCTGTACCGCTGCCTGTTCAAGTTGCCTTCAATGAAATGAAGCCGAGTGCGCTCTCCATGGCATATGCCTGCCCACAACATAACACTGGCACCACCGTGTGACACCCGACGAAGGACATTGGCGTCAGTGTAGCGCTCCCCAGCCCGACGCCAGACGCGGAGTCCGCCATCAGCCCGATACAGCTGGAACCGCGAATCATCGGTGAACAGCACTCTCCTCCATCGTGCGAGGGTCCAGCGCAAGTGAACATTGGCCCAGTTCAGTCGGGTCTGACGCCGGACTGCAGTGAGGTCGAGTCCCCGGTGTGGTCGGCGGGCTCGGAGGTTGGCCTCCCTCAAGCGGTTACGCACCGTCTGGGCTGAAATGCGCCTGTTATGCAGCCCGACAGTCTCATCGGCAGTCCCCGTGGCCGGTCGGAGTCGATCCCGGAGATGTTGCAGCCTCATGTGACGATCCTGACCGGCGGTGGTCACACGTGGTAGCCGGGTAAGTGGGCGGTTTACGGTGCTTCCAGTCTCTCTGAGGCGCATTCTCAGGCGGCTAATGGTGGAGTGGTGGACATTGAAGTGGAGTGGTGCTGCAACGGTGGAGTGGTGCTGCAACGGCCCGTACTGACGTCCCAGCATTCAGCATGCCAATGGCGCGCCCCCTCAAGATTTGTGACATCTGTGGCATGTTGACATTTGGCACCAGTCCACATTTTGGGGAGGCCTTTTATAGGGCAAGCTATAGGGAGTGTTTGTGTCCTGGTCACGCTCACTGACCATCACTCTGTCAAGCCCCATGGTGCTCATGGGAAGGATTACTCAACGTGTGAGTCCACACACTCAGAGTGGTCAATTTCAATGGGAACATCTGTCTTGAGCAAAACAAAGGAACCATTGCTCAAACATATCATCGGTTTGACCATTTTCCCATAATGGCAATCTTGACTTAGATATTTAGGTTGGTGCGTTTATATTTTTGTTCAATATATATATATATATATATATATATATATATATATATATATATATATATATATATATATATATATATATATATATATACACACTCGCAAGTACAAACCTGTCTCTTCGCTGACAGGAACACTGAGACGGGGTAGGGGGGGTGGAAAGAGGGGAGTGATAGAGAGGATGGAGGAAGAGTGAGGAGAAAGAGTGGGAAAGAGAGAGAAGAGAGGAGGGAGGAGGGAGGGGGAAAGAGAGAGGAGGGAGGGGAAAAGAGAGAGGAGGGAGGAGGGAGAGGAGAGAGAGAGAGAGAGAGAGAGAGAGAGAGAGAGAGAGAGAGAGAGAGAGAGAGAGAGAGAGAGAGAGAGAGAGAGAGAGAGAGAGAGAGAGAGAGAGAGAGAGAGAGACAGAGAGAGTGAGAGAGAGAGGAGGGAGGGGGAGAGAGAGGAGGAATGGGTAAAGAGACAGGATGGAGGGGGAAAAGAGAGGAGGGAGGGAGAGCGAGGAAGGAGGGCGAGTGAGGAGGAAGGGAGAATGAGGAAGGGGGAGGCTGAGGGAAGGCAGACATGTGGTGAAGCATCCATTACGATTAATTCTGTCTCATCAAAATGCTTCTGCACAGAATAACAGTGAAGATGGAAACAAAATAATATCTGAAATCCATTTTCTACCGGTCATACTATAAATACCACCCAGAATCAAACACCGCCCAGACATGTCCGGAGATAAACACAGTCCAGGGATAAACACCGTCCGGATGCGTCTGGAGCCAAGCTGTCCGGAGACAAACAATGCTTGGACACATCCAGAGACAAACTCCCATCCAGACATAAACACCACCCAACTACGTTTGGAGACAAACACGGCCAGAACATAAATACTGCTCGGACGAATCTGGAGACAAACTCTCGTCCAGCCAAAAACAATACCCCTATACGTTCGGAGACAAACATCACCCGGATGCATCTGGAGCCAAGCTGTCTGAAGACAAACTCCCGTCCGGACATAAACACTGCCTGGACACAAATTTCCGTCCAGACATAAACACTGCCCGGACATGTCTGGAGACAAACTCCAATCCAGACACGTCCAGAGGCAAACTCCCATCTGGACACATCTGGAGACAAACTCCCCTCCAGACACATCCAGAGAAAAATACCATCCAGACACGTCCGGAGACAAACCCCGTCTGGACATAACCACCGTCCAGACACATGTGGAGATAACCATCCATCCAGATATATCGACCTTCCGGATATGGAGAGAGAGAGAGAGAGACAGAGACAGAGAGAGCGAGAGAGAGAGAGAGAGAGACAGAGAGAGAGAGAGAGAGAGAGAGAGAAAGAGAGAGAAAGAGAGAGAAAGAGAGAGAGAGAGAGAGAGAGAGAGAGAAAGAGAGAGAGAGAGAGAGAGTGAGAGTGAGAGTGAGAGTGAGAGTGAGAGTGAGAGTGAGAGTGAGAGTGAGAGTGAGAGTGAGAGTGAGAGTGAGAGTGAGAGTGAGAGAGAGAGAGAGAGACAGTGACAGAGAGAGAGAGAGAGTGACAGAGAGAGAGAGAGAGAGAGAGAGAGAGAGAGAGCGGGAGAGAGAGAGAGAGATCAGAGTGACTATGTTGTGCTTTGTGAACACCACACACACACACACACACACACACACACACACACACACACACACACACACACACGGCGGATACCAGCAATTTTTCGGGAATCGGCAGGTTGGAGTCGGTGTGATTACCAACTACACTACGTACTGTATACAACCCAAAAACCTTGAGTAGTTTTCACCGAAAAATGTTACATTTATAGAGACGTTTCAGGGAGATGTTCACAAACATTATTCTTTATAAACAGCTATTGTGATGGGTAGAAAAAATTTTGGCTCGGTAATTAAGAAAACATGTTAATACGGCAAACGGCTTGGAAATCGGGTGTTTTCAAATATATTTTGCTTTGAAACTCACAAAGAGAAACATTGAACCTTTGTAAAGCAGATCCGATAACCAAATGCTTTAGAAACAGATGCGAGGACAAAGGAAAACCTGAAAGAACCTCTAAAAGATATGTGATGAAACTTTGCCACCACGACATCTGTAACAGGCAAGGCATGTCCACACACCCACAGAGAGTCCGTGCAGATCCAAGTCTACCCATATTAACAACGTCTATGTGTGCTGTAAACGTACCTCTACCTTGTAGTAACTGTTGACTGTAGTAAGTCAACTGTAGTAAGAGCCACAGCTCCATAAGTGGCTTAAACACTCAAGCACTCCAAAGGAATGCCTGACTTGGCAATCCCATGCAATGTCCAAATTGGACAAATCAACACTTTTTGGGGGAGTCAGAACTGCTGATGCTTTCAAATCTGGAGCTTACATTTTGTAATTCTGGTTAGTTTAAGAGATTCTCATGGTGATCGTATGTGCAGAAATGAAATAAAGCAACAAACACTGACGTCTCCGGGAGTTTATCAGCATTGCAATGCACCCAATGATTCGTAGCTATGATGAACAGGCATTTGATAATATGAGTGAGGAAAGTGAAGAAAACAACTTTATCGTGAATAAATCGTTGCTGCCTATTCCAAATCAAGGCATGGTAGAGCAGACCAAAAACATGGCGGCTTCAGACCCTAGCGAGGTTACCCAGGAAACGCTTTCAGACCCCAGACAGCACAGTGGCCGAGGATCGCCTGATGAAGGATATAATTAAATAAGGCCGTTAATTATCTTCAAAAGGGGTGTTTTAATTAACCCAAACACCCAATTTTCACTCTTGCACTTCCCTGTAATTTTCTAAGTCTGCATGCAAAGATTCAGGCAACTAGGTTTTTTCGTTTAGGAGTTATGGAGGAGACACACAAACACATTGCCTTTTTCGGTCATCTCTTCGAGCATGACCTAATAATATGGATGTAGATGTCCTTCGATCCGTCCGTCCGTCCGTCCGTTGCGAAAATGACGATTTTCAAATTCTATCTCCTCCGCCATTTCTCAAGCGATCTTGAATTTGATTATGGAATATGAATCTATGGGACAATATCTAAATTTTGGTCAGGCCGGATTTTCGATATTCGCTTTCGTATTCGTGTCACGTGACTTCACAGTTGGCAAAAAATGCGAAAATGACGATTTTCATGCGAAAATGACGATTTTCAAATTCTATCTCCTCCTACATTTCTCAAGCAATCTTGAATTTTATTGTGGCAGATGAATCTATGGGACAATATCTAAATTTTGTCGAGCCGGATTTTCGATATTCGCTTTCGTTTTCGCGTCACATGACTTCAAAGTTTGCAAAAACTGCCCTACCTTCAGGAGGCTATATATTTTCTCGCAGAGATGACCGTCACTCCCGCACGGGGGTAATTTTTAGTATATATTTATATGCCAGTGATTGATATCCATGCTCCTGACCCAGTGGGCTCCTCCCCACTCAACCTCATCTTCCCACTCCACAGTGAAATACACTACATGGCCAAAAGTATGTGGACACCTGCTCATCCAACATCTCATTCCAAAATCATGGGTATCATATGGAGTTGGTTCCCCCCCCCCCCCCGCCTCCCCCTTTGCTGCTAGAACAGCCTCCACTCTTTTAGGAAGGCTTTCCACTAGATGTTGGAACATTGCTGCGGGGATTTGCTTTGATGCAGCCACAAGAGCATTAGTGAGGTCGAGCACTGATGTTGGTTGATTAGGTCTGGCCCACAGTCAGCATTCCAATTCATCCCAAAAGTGTTCATTGGGGTTGAAGTCAGGGCTCTGTGCAGGCCAGTCAAGTTTTTCCACACTGATCTTGAAAAACGATTTCTGTGTGGACCTCGTCTTGTGCATGGGGGCATTGTCATGCTGAAACAACAAAGGGCCTTCCCCAAACTTTTGCCACAAAGTTGGAAGCACAGAATCATCTAAAATGTCATTGTATGCTGTGGCGCTAAGATTTCCCTTCACTGGAACAAAGGGGCTTTGCCCAAACCATGAGAAACAGCCCCAGACCATTATTCCTCCTTCACCAAACATTAGAGTTGGCACTTTGCTTTCAGGCAGGTGGCGTTCTCCTGGCATCCATCAAACCCAGATCGGTCCGTCGTACTACCAGATTGTGAAACTTGATTAATCACTCCAGAAAACGTGTTTCCACTGCTCCAGAGTCCAATGGCAGTGACCTTTTCACCACTCCAGCTGACGCTTGCCATTGTGCATGGTAATCTTCGGCTTGTGTGTGGCTATTCAGCCATGGAAACCCATTTCATGAAGCTCTCGGTGAACAGTGCTTGCGCTAACGTTGCTTCCCGAGGAAGTTTGGAACTTGGGAGTGAGTGTTGCAACCAACGACAGACAATTTTTCCACACTACGTGCTTCAGCACTCGGCGGTCCCGCTCTGTGAGCTTGTGTAGCCTACCTCTTCACTGCTGAACTGTTGTTGCTCCTCGACGTATCCACTTCACAATAACAGCACTTACAGTTGACCGGGGCAGCTCGAGCAGGGCAGAAATTTGATGAACTGACTTGTTGGAGAGGTGGCATCTTTTGACAGTGCCACGTTGAAAGTCACTGAGCTCTTCAGGGCAGCCCATTTGACTGTCAATGTTTGTCTATGGAGATTGCATGGCAGTGTGCTTGAGTTTGTACACCTAGCAGTAATGGATGCAGTTGAAATATCCGAATCCACAAATTAGAAGGGGTGTCCGCATACTTTTGGCAATGTAGTGCAAATCGATAAACTAATGTATCCAATTAATATATTTTTGATAAGTTGCAGGAATGATGGACCAAATCATCTCCTTTGTGAAGGTTGCCTGTATATTTGTATATTGTTTTAACTGAGGGAGGTTTAAGAGTCATTTCCCCCTGATAATGATGTTTTTGTGTAAAAAAATGTTGCCTTTTGCAAGAGTGAAGGGGCAGAGGGTAAAAGGACAGTGCACTAATAGTGGAGCATTTAGACAAGTAATAGATGTGACAAAGGGATGAAAGAATAGGGGAGAAGAAAAGGGAAGAAACATTGCAGCCTACAAAGAGATGGGGACTTTTGGGAGTTTTAAATAGGAAAGAAAAGATCATGGGTAGTGATGGAGGATGACGTCAGGTGGTGGTGTACTTCCAACTTGAGATCCTGAGTGAAGATTGGGAGGAGAAGGCTCCTCTTGTGGAAGAAGAGAGGAACAAGCGAGTGGTGGAGAGCAGTGAGCTTGGATTTTAGGAGCGATTATGAAATCATTCTACAGGATGAGGCATTCACTTTTGCCTCTTGAAGTTTCTAACATTACTCCGACGACCTCCGATGACCTGATCTTTCCGCAATGGGATTATGACAAAAATCTTTCTTGAAATCTTGAAAAATCTTTCCCAATATTCCCAGTGGGAAATCTTAAAATTCTCGTTTTGACTCACTGTTGCTTGCGGCCTCGTGCCAGGTTCAATCCTGAGTCTTGAAATGATTTCGAACCACGACTGGTGTTTCCAATTGGCCATTGCACATCGCAAATGAGTTTCCCTTACCAACTTGCCAGAAAGGCTGACAGATGATCTCTAAAAGGCTCCAAACAAGTCAGAAAAAATTTATCTCACTGACCTATTATCCGAGTCTTTATCTTTCCTGGAAATACCACGCAATTGCGGATTCATAGAGGACCTTTGCAAGACGTTTCATGCCTAAACTGATCTTTAAACAAAGAACAAAACCAGCAGGGTGCAAGGCTGACTTTGTAAGTGGAACTATTGCAGTAATTATGGGGAATGTGACGCTATGGTTTGCTCGTCGAAGTAGTGGGAGTAGAGACAG
>NC_140962.1:146600010-146680010 GCF_056783735.1 Eptatretus burgeri | reverse complement strand
TTTTCAGGAAAGCCTCATGACTTTTGCAGTAACAGTAATTATTGGGGTAGTTCTGAGCTGCAGCCATAGCCTCTTCTGGTACCACAAATGAGAATGCTCTGATTTTCCTGATGTATTTCATGCTATGGTACTTGGCAAAGATTGACCTGGACAAGAGGTAAAGATTAAAGCAGAGTGAGTTGAGGGTTTATAATTCTTGCCTTGTTTTGCAGAGCAGGTTGTTGAGTTGGCCTGTTTGGGGATCACATGAGGTTCAAATCCCAGACACAGTGTTCACATCTCGATATCTCATTATATATTTTGAGTACGCATTTGTCTCCTCATGTCCTTGCTCCAATAAGTAGAATGCATATCATGTGGAGACCAAGGACATGAAGAGACACATAAGGCTCATGGAGGAGCACAAGCTCCTCCATTAACCTTATATCACTAAATTAACAAACTAGTTCTTTTACTTCTTCTTTCACATGTAGCACATGGCTGCAAGTCGCATCATTGGCCGAGGGCACGGCTGTGCCGCTGATGCAACACCCTCTGGAGGTTTGGGCAGGAAATGGTATTTTGTTCAGGGTGCTGGCAGAAGCTTGCCTACTCTTCAAGAAGGACACCATGGGAATCTTTAATGTGCACCAACTAATTCTGGCAGATGAGACTCCAGTTTAACATCCATCGGAAGAATGGAGCACACATTGATAAATCACCCTGCCTGTGAAACACTGGGCTGACAGTTCATAACTTAGTCAGGAATCAAACCCAGGATAGACAGCTTGGAGGCGAGTGTGCATATCTTTAGGCCTTCCTGCCAGCCCAAATTGAGCAAATGACTCCAGACCGAGTCATGGGGCAATCCCAATACACGGTCCTGAATCCAAGAGCAGAGCTTGTGATCACCAAACTCTCATTCCATAACAGCAACCAACATGGGAGTCCGACTAGGTAGGCATTTTATCCCATCACTTACTTATTTATGCAGTGATCTTTGGCTCGTGGTGGAGTTGTCCATAAGTCAGAGGGAGGAGAAATTTTGCCAATAGATGAAAATGGAATTAGAACAGTGTAGTAAAACATAAATTTATGTGGAAATTGCTACAGAATGGTTATGTTTAATAGAATGTTTAATGGAGGATATTAGATAACTGCTAGGAAAAACATGACCCTCTCATGCTATCCCCATCCCTACCATGCTCTTTGTTTCCCCCCCTCCCCGGGATTCCTCTCCCCTCCTCCCTTCTCTTGTTTTACGGTTCCTTCATTCCCTTGCTCATTGTGCTCAACTACCTCAACACCATAAGCCTGGTGGTGGCTTCGCGGTTAGGGTGGCTGGCTTAGGATCTTGGGGTCCTGAGTTTAAGCCCTGTCGGCCGTTGAATGAGTACCGGAGTACTGGTAGAGGGGCAGGGCATCAGCGGCACAGCCACGCTTCCAAGAAATGAGAGCTACCCCGGCAGCCAAGCTGCTATACGCAAGAACAGAACAGAACCTCCCCAGTGTCAGTTCATTGGGTGGTTGCTAGACTACCGTTATTGTCAGGTTTTCCGTCTGTCTGTATGTATGTAATGGACAGCTCTGGAGGCCAGAGGAGTCAACCGATTTTGATGAAACTTGACTGGTAAGTTTATACCAGGATTGAGTTGTATGCTTTTGAGCACCGTTGCTATGGATGCCACCGTTGCCTAGCAACGGGACTTTGAAATGTTTGAAAAAAAATCCGAAAAATATTTATATATATATTTTTTCTTTTTTTCGAAAATCAAAAATCGGCTTCCGCGCTTTTATGCGCACTATAATCAACCTCTTTGTCAAAAAAATTCAGCCCGATCCGTCAAAAATTGTATGACTAGTATGCAATTATACAGCGACCACCCATGTCGCCTACTGGCTTGTTGTCTTTTTACTCTCCGTCTCCTTGCTCTTCTGTGAGCCTCAATGTTGCATAGGAAAAAAAAAGTAGAATAAACAAACGAATCTGACCCTGCAAACCCAAATCGGGCTAACCCTTCATGAGTACGTGTCACTAATCATGATGTCGATACAAATCTCAAACCGAGTTCAGTAATTATTTCACCTTGCTGGAAACAATGCCTTGAAGTTATAGTAATTACCACTGTGCAATGTAATGCTCTTGATAATCTGCCTACTCAAGTGATGGTGCCTGTATTGCTGTCAACCACGAGGTGTAAACGACCGTTGTTTTACATCAAAGATCAGTTTCGCGTTTTGCCCAAGATCTTGCAATTTATCGAAGCTGAAGAAGATCTGTCCATGTGTAAGATGATCAAACACAGGCAGGTCGTGCCGTGTCCATTTTTGCAACATCTCACTAACATACAACATGTCTATCCTCCATACATATACAGGTAGTGGACAAAATTTTTTTTTAGAAATACCTGGATCAATAAGGGACACAAGCAACGGCTTCCACACAGGTGTGGCCCAAGAGTTAATTCAGCAAATAACATCCCAGCATGCTTCGGGTAACGTATACAAATGCTGCACAGGCTTAGTTGGCCATAATTTTGGCCAGCATTGCCACCAATGAGCCCATCCACAGAGAACGCGCGGTCGCCCGATGGTTTGATGAGCATGACACTGACGTTATCCAGATGTCATGGCCTTCTCGGTCACCACATCTGAACCCAATGGACCAGTTATGGGATATTCTGGAACAAAGTCCGAGACAGCGTTTTCCACCTCCGTCAAACAAGTGTGAGTTGATTGACTTTCTCGTGGAAGAATGGTGCCGCATCACTCCTGCAGAGTACCAGACGCTGGTGGACTCTGCGCCACGGCGCATACAGGCCGTACTGGCCGCACGTGGTGGCCCAACGCCCAATTAAGTGACTTTACATTGGTTTTTCCATTTTTTTTTGTCCACTACCTGTAGGGCGAGGCTCAGAGAAGACTGAATGATGTTCGTTCTACCTCATCGGCACATAGGTACCATGGACCAGTGCTTCTCAAACTATCTGATGTGGCGGACCGGCAGGTTTTTTTTTTTCCAATGTGCTAGGGACAGGTACCATATTTGTGCGATATTATTATTTGTTTATGATCCGAGAAAATATTGTTTGAACATCCGTAGTAATATTAATTTATACCGGAACAATATTAAAATATAATGAATATAATAAAAGTTGACACATTTTTTAATATATAGTTTGTAATATATATATATATATATATATATATATATATATATATATATATATATATATATATATATATATATATATATATATATATATATATATACCTCTCTCTCTCGTATTTTGAATTTGTCAGCTTAAATATATTATTTTTCAACATTTTATACATTTTCATTTTGTACATTACATGTTATATATTATGATAATGTGAAACTGGAAACTCGCTGCGGACTGGCAGTCAATGACTCGCGTACCACCACTTTGAGTAGCACTGCCATAAACCACAATTGCACGTCTGAGTATACTGTTATGAAAGGTGCAATATAGGAGCCACGGTATTTATTATATAATTATTTTTCCGTCTAGGTATAAAATCTATTCTTGATGTTATTAACCTGTTATTAATACAGAGCAAATATAATTTCCTTCCAAGGCAGGCTTAAATGACCATGCATCAGCTGTCTGCGTGACCTCATCGAAAGTCGGTTATTCATCTGACGTCAAACACATCTACTGCCTCTTGATTTCTTCTCACAGCAGTATGACATCATACCATAATGCAAGAGTATGATGTCATGCCATGGAAGTAAAAAGCACAACTTCATTCACTGACTGCACTCCATTCAATAGTGTGCAATAGTTTGCTACAAATAAGCTACGTGATATTCCAAGGAAGGCCCTTCATTCCTGATATGTTGGATATGGCTGATATGGGTTGTGTTATCGGGTGCTAAAAGGGGGGACCTGTAAAAACTTAAGGAGTTTCGAGCAAGGTGAAATATACGTTATTGAACTCAATATCCGAACTCAGCCCACAGGATATTTTCATTTTTCAATATCCGAGCATATAAATAATAATAATAATAATAATCAGTGTCAAAGGTAAAGCAGTTTCAAGTTTTTGGTTTTCCTTTTTAAACCAAATCGGACGAATGCGGCAAATAACCAACAAAAAACGACCTTCAAGGTCGAGAGTGATTTATGAGTCTCTTCAAATAATAAACTCAAATGTTTATTCCCAATGCACCTTTTGAAGTTGTAAATAAACCACATTTTTGCAAAAAAAAAAAATAAAGCAATAGAAAAGAAAAAAAAAAGTTAAAAAAAAGACTTGCCTGCAGATGTCTGAAGAAAAGAAGTACAATGTCTGGTGTTTCTTCACGAACGGTGGAAAGCTCGTGGCCTCTGTGGAAGGAGAAAAGCAGCGTGACGCCGGTGGAATTCGCACATGTTGAGCAAATGTTGAGTTCATTGCAAAGAGCCTCTGTTCGAGTGTTCAAAGGGAAAAAAGGTCCACGTGCGAAATTACTGGGTTAGAATTAGTCAAGTATCCATAACAACCTCGTAACTGAAAACATACAGCCCCCCCCCCCCCCCAAGTGGTTAAGCACACTCATTCCCACCCTCTTAGGGTCTGGCAGGCCAGCTGAGAGGTGCGCGCCCTCACATCTGAGCTGTCTATCGTCGGCTCGAATGTTGGCCCAGCTATAAACTGCCATCCTGGTGTTGATTCGTCAATGTGTGCACCTTACGTCGGACGGTCGTTCAGCCAGAGGAATGGTCCGATAGCACCGGTCATTGCTACTCCTTTGTAGACAGCACAAGGCTGCAGGTAGCATCATCGGGTGAGGGTGCAACTGTGCCCCTGATACCAGCACACCGGTACTCATTTTCCCAAACCTCGAAAGGATGACAGGCTGAGTCAACCCCACCTGGTGTTAATTCAACGTGAAAAGGGGCTCGAACTCAGTACCCTAAGATCCCAAAGATAGTTGTACAACCCCACTTACCTGTGCCATTGATCATATCACAATAAGTGTCATTCCAATAAGGTACGGAACTGCGGAAGGCAAACAAAGTTGGATCAGTGCATCATTGTTGGGATGAAAAGTAATTTCAGGTCAAACTATCTGTCCGTAATTTCCTCTTACGTTTTCTCTGCCCATTTGTAAATCATTCCGACGTTGTTGATGTCTTTTTCTCCCGTGTAGATGCTCATGCCTCCGTTGGTTGTACCGTTGTACTGCGGAAAGCAATCAGAGGTTTATTGAGGCACCACTTTATGCTTACATCTGTTTACAGTCGTAAAGCTGTGCTTGTGTTCACAGAAAGATGGTTTTAATCTCTTTGCACACTTAGAGAAGACCTACAGCAGATAAATATAACATATCGTTCACAGTGAAAACTCAACTCATCACATCATCTCATCCCTGGCTTCTACGCAGGAACTGACAGCTGCATCTGGTAGCTGCAGTTTCATCTGCCAGCACATATTTTGCTTCAATACACAAAGGAAATATATCATTAAGTACCAAGCAAACACGCTCAGTATCAATCAGGCTAATTGATTCCAGAGTGGAATTGAAATCCATTATAAAATGTTGTTCCACTAAACCCATTCATTGATATTCGTATGATGTTCGCACAGTACAAGATTGTCTTGTAACAGATCTGTAAGTAGTACCAAGGAAATTGTCACAATTTATCATCGTCACATGATGGCTCATCTCGAGAATGGGCAACCTGCGAAGATCTGCTGCTCAATCAAGAAAATTCGAACTCAGAACAGTCTGTCTCCAGATTGAGCATTCCAAGGAGTACTCTTTTAAAAAATTTTTTTATACCTGTATGCAATGTCAAGGCTCGTATCAGAACTAACACACAGAACGTATCACGATGGGAGCAGGAGACAAGAGGGACGGGAGAGGGAAGCACAAAACATTGGGGAATAGACACATTCGGAGATCTGTGGAAGGGAGAGGGATGGGGCAGGGAACACGAGGTAAACAAGATGGACACTACAGGAACTTTCAGGAAGGAGAGCAGGGAATTTGAAGGAGGTGGGTTTCGAGTGGGTTAACGGGGTTAGAAAAGTCGTGGTTTTGGATGGGGGATGAAAAGAGGTGGTGGTGAACAGCTATTTTGAAGACCTTGAGGGAAGAGTGGGATTGAAAAGAGGGTGGGAGTTTGTTCCAAAGGTGGGGAAAAAAGAGAAATGAAAGAATGAAGGTGAAAAGTGATTCTTGATTTTGGTAGTTCAATCAGAAGGGGGTTGCTGGCGGATCTTGAGAACCCTACTGAAATATGGGTGGGACAGATAGCAGACACAGCAGGGGGGGGGTGGTTAGGCCAGAGAGGAGAGGGTAGAAGACAGAAAGACCACCAACCTGCCTTAGGTAAGACAGTGAGAGACCCAAAGACTCAGCCTCATGGCGAGAGATACCAATGATCCTATATGCCTTGGTTTCCACAGCGTAAAGCCGAGAAAGGTGAGAGGCAGGAGTACCAACCCACAGGAGAGAACAATACTCTATCTGGCTGCATTTGAAAGCTTTATATGTGGTCAGGAGTTCAGGTGTGCCAAGGAGGACTTTACACGATGGAGGATTCCCAGTCGGCGACTGGCTTTGGAGGCCAGGTCGGAAATGTGGCTTTCCCAGGAAAGATCATGGCAGATAGTGAGACCCAGAAGCTTGAATGAAAGGACTTCTTCAAGAGGATTGTTGAGAAAGTAGATGGGGGGGGGGGGAAGGTAATTTCACATCAAACAATGATCCTTTTAAAGAACCAAGAACCATGGGGTTCTGAAAGAAATAGAACCCAAAAGAACCATCGGGTTTTCGATGGTACTTTCGGAGAGACCTAGCGAGAGTGTGAGATTTGTCCAGGTTGAATGACATGTTCCACGTGTTGGACCAGTTTGTGATATTATCCAGATCAGCAGTGAGCGAAGAAGCTGCTGATTGCCGGTCTGAGGGATGACAGATGGTATGGCAGAGGATGGAGTCATCAGCAAAGAGATAAAGAGGATTTTCCAGAGATTCGGAGAGATGATTGATGAAAACCAGAAAAAGAACAGGGCCCAGAACGCAGCCTTGAGGAACTCCAGCCTGGACAGGAAGTGGGGATGAAAGAACTCCATTTAGGGCCACACGTTGACTGCGACAGGAGAGGAAGTCTGCGAGCCATGAGTGGAGATGGCCTTGGATACCATCGGAAGAGAGTTTGGTGAGCAGGGCAGGGTGCCAGACTGTATCAAAAGCACTTGCACCATCATTGAATCTCACGTTATTGGCCAATTCAGCCCACAGCCAATGAGTTAGACAATTTTCTACCTCCATTGCCTTAGAACTTGAAAATTTCATTACATGCTGAAATCTGAATTTTCTGTCTTGGGATACATTATTCATATTGATGATCTTGAACATCATGAACCTTGAACATCATGTTTGAGTGGCAAAAAAAATGTCAACATCTACACTGCTTTCATTATTTATTTATTTTTTTGTTTGTTTGTTCTTGAAATTTTGTCGAGGCTCAAATAAAAGCTGACACAAAGAACATATAAATAACAAAGGGAGCAGGAGACAAGAGAACTGGGAAAGGGAAGCACAAAACAGTGGGTAGCAGAGACATGAAGAGATCTGTGGAAGGGAAGGGATGGGGTGGGGTACACAGAGTAAACAAGATGGACACTACAGGGACTTTCAGAAAGGAAAGCTGGGAATTTGAAGGAGGTGGGTTTGGAGTGGGTTAACTGGGGTAGAAAAGATCATGGTTTTGGATGGGGGAAGATAAGAGATGGTGATGAACAGCTGTTTTGAAGACTTGAGGGAGGAGTGGGATTGAAGAGAATGTGGGAGTTTGTTCAGGAAGTATGAAAAAAGAGGAATGAAAGAGTGAAGGTGAGCAGTGATTCGTGATTTTGGTAGTTTTACCAGAAGGGGATTACTGACGGACCTTTAGCGCCCTGCGGAAATATGGGTTGGGGGGGTTGGGCAGAGCACAAAAAGAGCAGGAGTATCAAGGCCGGAGAGGAGATGGTGGAAGACAAAAAGACCACCAACCTGCCTGCAGTGAGAGAGTGAGAGACGCAAAGACTCAGCTTCATCGCGGGAGATACCAATGATCCCAAAAGCCTTGGTTTCCACAGCATGAAGTCGAGAAAGGTGAGAGGCAGGAGCACCAGTGCAGAGGGGAGAGCAGTACTCCATCAGACTGCGGACGAAAGCTTTGTATGTGGTCAGGAGCTCAGTTGTGCCGAGGAAGGAATTTGCACAATGGAGAATGCATAGTTGACTGACTTTGGAGGCGAGCTTGGCGATGTGTTTTTTCCCAGGAAAGATCATGGCAGATAGTGAGGCCCAAACGTTTGAATGAAAGGACTTCTTCAAGACGATTGTTGAGAAAGTAGATGGGGAGGATTTTCCAAATGGTCCTTTCAGAGAGACATAGTGAGAGTGTGAGACTTGTCAGGAAAATTTTGAAGTGGAAAAGCCATCTAAATTTTTCAAGTTTGTTTGTTAAACCAGCCAATTGCGAAGCTTGTTTTTGAACTTATGAAGGACGTCCAGAGTGTTATCTTAATGAGATACTCATAATAGTCCAAAAACCCAATGTTTTTTTTGTCTTTAAAAATATCTATCACTGGAGAGTTCCTAGAACACCTTACCCCATGCAGTCTTGAGAAGAAGGACATGGGAATTGTGAAGGGGTTTTTAAACTCTTTCTTTCCGTTCCCAAGCACAATCTATATTTGTTGTGAGCCATGATTTTTTTTCTGAGTGCGAGCGGCAAGTTTGATTGGTCGAGATGGCAAAAAATGGCATAATATTTTGTCCAAGTACTGCAAAATTGGAAGATTTTGAAATTGACAAGAATGCGATTTGTGTTTCACAGTGTTCATTCAAGAATATGCTTCAATTGAAATAAAATTAAGGTTTTAAAGGATGTCAAAAAAAAAACTTTTTGGGGGAGTTTACCACTGTTGATGCACCGTCTTTTACACCACCTTATTAAACACGTTACTTTCTTCATTTGTTCCTGTTGTTTGTGTCCTTTATGACATCCCAAGAGCAGTAATTTTCCTGTTTGGAATGATTTTCAATTTTGTTTGACTGTCAGGCAGGCAGACAGACTAAAAAAATTATCTCACTCCTCTCTACGCATGCGCAATAGGAATGAGATTCCGTACAATTTGCCAAATCCAGAGTCAACACAATGCTAAATTGCCGGTTCGTGTTCCGATTCGTAGTCTACAGTGGTCAAAAATATAGCATTCCATTGAAATTAAGTTGTTGCTCAATCATAGACTGACAACTGCAGACACACAGACAGACAAAATGAACCAATTACTTAACCCCACT
Organism: Eptatretus burgeri; assembly: GCF_056783735.1. Taxonomy (NCBI): domain Eukaryota; kingdom Metazoa; phylum Chordata; class Myxini; order Myxiniformes; family Myxinidae; genus Eptatretus; species Eptatretus burgeri. The sequence goes on along the minus strand of NC_140962.1, from coordinate 146,670,718 downwards.
TTTCGCTTCACATGTGCAGGGTAACTATCATCAGCTCTCCAACCTACAGCAATGTCACTGTCACATTGTGCTACAATGCGACACCTCAGGAGCATCTAACAGTGTCTACCAAGCCTTCCAGGCAATGGTTCAAAAAGACACTGGCAGAGAAAATAGCATCGCTGCCCTTATGAGAGCTCATCAGTCCAGCATAATGCTTAAAATTGTCTGCTTGGGCTGAGCTTTCATTTGAGTTGCAGTGTTGCACAACGTTTTGGGGACGGTGATGCCACGGCATTGCTGTACAATGGAGAGCTGATTTATCCACAACTGCAAAACTGTGTCCTCCTAATGGTGCTATAGTAAGGCACCAGACATTGTGTCCATGTGGGAAACTACACTTGTTGGTTACAAATCATGCAACAATGGCTGTGATGGAACACGATTTGTCTTGTACTTACTATACACAGTTAGTGGTGTATTATTAACATAAAAATTTGTGATGCTTCATAGTCACACAGTGGATTGAACAGCAATGCGTTGCCCTGCCAGACCCCCAAAAGGGCAAAACTAGTCAGTGGCGTAAAAATTTACGTGTGTTATCCAATGAGTGAACTGCCTCCGCCCATGGACAGATCTCTGCAGCATTAATGATTGGGCCTTGATGGGTCCATGCCATGTTAGCACTCAAGGCCAGAGGAGGGAAACGACCCAAACCTGAAGGACTTTCTGCCCACTAGTCATCAACAGCACATCGAGGGCACTCTCCTATACCCCTCATTTGCCTGGAGGGATGTCTCATCTGAAACTTTATTTAATAATCACTCTTTAGCAGCTGTGCTGACAGAATTGTGCCTCATCATGGCCATTGCCATGAAGATTTTCACAGGAACGTGTCGCCTGCTGTGAAAACACAATGGGCGTGTCAACAGCAATACATAACAAAACTGGAGGGGCACACTTAACGTCACCAGATATGTCTCCGCTCACATTATTACATCATTATATTTACTTGTTCCAAGTTTGATATAAATCCCTGAACCCAGATTCAAAATATTAAATAATTCTGGCTGCCAGACCATATATCCGATCAGGTTGAAATTTAAAACAAATATTCCCCATCACTACTAGGTCATAATTTTTACGTCTCCCTTAGATTGATGAAGTGGTTCAAGAGATAATTTTAAAAATATTTTTGTGGAATCCAATATGGCTGCCAGACCTTGTGACCTATTAATTTTTTTGTGAACACACTGGTATCCCCAAGGCATGAGGAACATGTGGGTGAGGTTTCCCCGAGATCTGTCAAGCTGTTCTGGAGAAAAATATTTTTAAAAATTTATTCTTCAAAAAAATAATACAGACCAAACCATGTGACCTAAGATGTCATAGGTCAAGAACTTTTTGTTCCTCACTGATAGGCGATCATACCTGTAAAGTTTTGCCTCGATCTGTTCATCTGCGTCGGAGAAAAGATTTTTGAAGGTTGTTATGTTTAAAAAATGTCTGCCGAACCACGTGACCGATGACGTCATCAATTTTTTCCCCCCATACAATTTAGCCCGAGATGACCCTCAATAATTTTCATACTGATCAGATAAAGCATTTGACGTATGCAATTATGATGTCATAACGAAGCCACCTATGACATCACCAAAACATCACACTTTTTTCCCCATGGGGAGTACTTCACACATGCCAAGTTTCAAGTTTTTTTTTTCATGGAGCGGTTTTGGAGACACAGAAGTCCAAAGTTTTTCCTTTTTTTCCAACATGACTGCCACACCACGTGACATATGACGTCATAATTATCATGAAAACATTCGACATGAGCAATCGCACCTATGGAGAAAATTTTGCGTCAATTGGATCAGCGTTTGCAGAGGAAACAGACAAAATTAGCACGGACGTACGGATGTATGTACGTACAACAGAAAAACATAATGCCTCCAGCGACTATAATAAAATAAAATAAAATAAAATAAAATAAAATAAAATAAATAAAAATAAACCTTTGCAGTGATTGCATTGTTGTGAGTATCTTGTTCAAAAAACATTTTTAACGGCTTCAAACTTCAGGTTCCTCGGGACACAGGAATCTGCTTCAGCAACACTCAAGGGATGGTAGTTGGATGTGTCATGGGGTAGAGATCTGATTTGAGGTCAGTGTATTTTGTCACACACACACACACACACACACACACACACACACACACACACACACACACACACACACACACACACACACACACACACACACACACACACACACACACACACACACACACACACACACACACACACACACCACTGCATGGAGCATAAGTAATAAATAGTTGTGGTTGTCCTTTTCATGTATACCTCTTCTCACATTAGCTAGGAACAGAATTATTTCTTGACCCCATCTCTTCCACCCCCTCCCTCCATCCCCCTCCCCATTAATCTCCATGAATACCCCTCCACCTCTGTGCCCTTGCTCCAATCTCCTCCCAGCTCCCTCCTCTCCCGAGCCCTCCCACACTCCCATAAATCCTCCCTTCATCCTTCCACCTGAATGGTTAATCCACTCATTATGTGAACGATATGGAAGGGCTTTTTAATAAATCTGGTTTTAATCATTATATTTTAATACATGCAGTGATCCAAGACTCACGGTGGAGTTTGTACTTAAATGGCATGCAGGACTAAGACGAAAGAAGACATAAATGTACCGCACTTTTCCATGAATTACAAGGATTTCATATTAGCACAAAATGTACCATATCCTATGCAGAGCGTTGGTGCCCCTGAAGCAGTTACTAGGTGACAATCCTGGTCAGGTAACCACTCCAACTCAGAAAGTCAGGGCAGGAATTTGTAATTTGTTCAGGGTGCCGGCGATAGCTCGCCTACTTTTAATAAAGGACACCGTGGGATGTTTAACGTCCACCAACTAATGTCGGAAGACAGGACACCCGGTTTAACATCAGTCCGAGGTACGGCGCAAACACACTGATGGATCACCCTGCCTGTGAAACACCGGGATGACCCCAAGCAAAAATAGCATTCCTTTCCTAAAGTAATTCTCTGCAGACGACTGTGGTATGACCTATTACCAACTATAATATATGAGAGTACAACTCTCATTTACTATAGTTCTAACTGTAACAATTTTGCCTGGGGTACAGTTTATAGCCAGGTCAGGATTTGAACCCAGGTTCTAACAGCTTGGAGGTGAGTGTGCCTTCGGCCATCCTGCCAGCCCCTGACTTGCCCTCCCCCTCCTTTAACTCTTTAACCATTTAATAGATTTGTTTCAATTATTGTTGGCTTTGCCATTTTTGTCGCACTGTGTATCACTACAGAGCCACAACCTTTTGTCAAATAATTGTGGATTTATATTCCTGAGTCTGCTTGTATGAGTCACACAAAGTAAAAAAAATCGTTAAGAAATACAGAACATCACCAACACAGGTAAGGCAGTATCAATGGATGAGGAAAGCATCACCTTAACAACTGCAGATAGAGTAAGGAGCAGCATTCTAATGAGACTGTAAGTAAATATTGAAAAGAACGACAAAGTCGAAAGACTCGTGCGTGACATTATCACACGTACAAACATTATATGTCACATGGATCTAGTGGAAAAAAAAAGAATGGGTTTACACCAAGTTGTACTATTCGCAGGTGATTTGCATATCCACAGATTGAAATATTTTCATATCACGTGTGTTGTTGTCATCGAAATGGTCACCCGATCCACTTACCGGGTAGAACAATCCGATCGTGGGGTCAGGTACATGAAAGTGTTTCAGTATCTTGTCTTCGTATCCCCATAAAAGTTCACGAACTGTGCGGTTCTGGAACAGTTGAATATTGAGAGCTTTGAAAAATATGGAAATAAGGGCATTCGGTACCTTGCCCTGGAGTATAACTGGAGCTATCTGTGGAGGTTATGGGAGAAATGATATGAAAGAACGAGTCAGGGTAATTAATAAGTGAAGGAAGCATCCACATCGTGATGATGGCACAGGGCCCCGATCTGTCCATCATAGCAAAATCCACTCAAAGCCACAGGGAGTTCAAATTCTGGGTCACACCATTAGTAGATAAAACTCCCGACTACAAATTTCCAGGCCTTCTTCTACCGCAGGGCCTGGCGCATCACATCATCGATCCTTACTGTTGCAGGCTGCAATTCCTGCCAGTAATGGGCATGTTTGACATGTAATTCTGTGACACATGATGCTATTTCAGATAGGACACAGTTGACTGTCCATTTGTCCTAAGCTATTTCAAGACAAACTCCCGAGGCCCAAACCTTTGCTATACCTAAAGCCAGCCATATATTGTGTTGGTCCTCCGTTCCTTCTGAATCATTATCTTGTTGTCGACAACCTCTTCGGTTCGTTCAACCACTACTCTTGTGCAAAAGATACCCGAAGTAGGTGAGTGTACTGAATTTTCAACGGCAATTTAAAATCCGTGGAATTCCTCAATCTGAAAGCTAGCAGGGGTTTTCGGGAATCGCGTCATCAACACCCCACCGTCCCTTGTATGGAGGACCTGGGAAGTTGCCGGGAGACAGAAAGTAGAGCAGGAAATGCACAGGCCCAATTACCCATTGAGTTTTCCTAATTGTGAGCTTTCACAGCAATCCGCGCTTACGGAGGAGACGTTTTTCAATGGCAGACTCTCGCAAAAAGCCGAGGAAGTTGAGCTCTCACAGCCTGGATACATCAAGATAAAACAAAAATGGCAGCACGGGGAAATGGTGGCGGAGGGTCGAGCGGGAGCCCACATTTCTGCAAGCTCTCCTGGCTGTCTTGTTCAGCCAACCTTAGAGAAAGGCGCCAAAGCCTCTTTAAATTGCATCCACTGCCCTTTCACCCTGTCACGGACATTTGTGTCCCAGCCACCAACCTCCAACGCTGTTTGTTGGTTGCCGGACGGAGCTTCATCTTCGACTGCGTGCAATTACGGGCAATTTTTCTTCCACAATTTGTTCAAGTGCGTTCCGCGTCTAGTTCTGGCTATACACATCGGCCAATTAAAACGAGCGCAACGACAAAGTACCAGCAGGAAAATGAAGCCATTTCAAACGTCAGGATGTTCTTAACCATCTGATTCTGATTCTGATAGACCGTACTAGCTGTTACAGAGCGATGGTGTTGCCGAAGCAATTTATTGGCAAGAGTTATACTGAGTGGTCTGCCATTGCCTTCCCAACACTAATTAGAGCATCAATTTTCTGAGGGTGCCACCGATAGCTTTGACTACTCTTCACGAAGGATTGTGGGATATTTAATGTCCACCAAATAATGCTGGCAAAAGGGACACCCTGCTTGATGTCCATCCAAGTGATGGAGCACATATTGATGAATCACCTTGGCAGTGAAACACCAGGATGACAGCTTATAACTGAGTCGCGATTCAAAACCAGGGCTAGACTGCTGAGAGGTGACTGTGCGTACCTGTAGGCCATCCTACCAGCACTTTCTATCCCTTGCCTTATCCAAATTGAGTTTTGTGAGGAGCAGAGTTATGAACTTGAGTGTTTTGTTTTCTTCTTTGCACATGGTGGAATATTATATAACTCAGGAATGTGGGGTCTCTTTAACCTGGAAGAGAAGGATCTCTCTCGTCTGATTGTCCTCTTCGTGCGTTCCAACTTTTCTGTGCCATGACAAATGTCCTCTGACAGGGTGACCCGAGCCGGACAATGGATTTCCACCTTGCACGTCCATCCTCAAGAACATCTCCAACATGGTACGGAACACTCGGTTCGTAGGAGATACCATGTGACGATTGCTTAAAGAGTCATTATATCAAGACATCTCTTGTAGCATGACCAGCTGGTTTTCCCGGCCAAGGTCGGGCTAGTAGGCCCTCATTAATTGTGCATGTTGATGTGCATTGAAAACAGTATCCATATCGATATGTTATGATTTTAATATTGTGCATATTCCTTGTGTGAAAACTTCATAAATTTATTTTTTATATTTTTATGTCAAATACAGTGAATGCTTATCACAGCTTCAATATCAACTAATATAGAGAATGTGTTCCTGAGTTGTTAGTTGTTTATTACCCTCGCTTGTTGAGAGGGTATATTGCTTTTGGGTCAGTTTGCTTGTCTGTCTGTCTGTCTGTCTGTCTGTCTGTCTGTCTGTCTGTCTATTTCGCTGTTTGTCCACACAATGTGCGTATGTGAATTAATTACATTAGAGCCTTTAGAAACTAAAGACCCTTTAAGACCCCAATGACCCTTGGGAACCTTTAGAACCCTAGCACCCTTTAAGACCCTTAAGACCTTTTCAAACCCTAAGATCCTTTAAGACCCCAAAGACCCTTTCGACTCCTAAAACCCTGGGAAACCCTTTAGACCCCGAATGCCCTTTGAGAACAATTTGACTCCAAACACTCTTTAAGACCCTTATGATGCCAAATAGATTTTAGACCCCCAAGACGTTTTAGACATATAAGTAACTTTAGACTCCTAAGAGATTTTAAGACCTCTAAGACCTCGAAGATGCAAAAGACCCTTAAAACTCATTAGTCTCTTAAGACCCTCCTAAGACCATCATAACCCTAAGACCCTGTAGACCCCTAAAACTTCATCGACCCCATTACACCGTTGAGAACCCTAAGACCTCTTGGACTCTTTAGAACCTCGAATAACCTCAGATTCCTTTCTACCCTTTGGACATTCACATATTTTAATACCCTGTAGACCCCTTTGACCTTTAGACCCTTTTTAGACGTTTTAAGACCCTTTAGACCCCTTCAAACAATTCTAACCCTTTCAACCTTAATATAACCATTTAGAACCCTTTGACCTTTCAAGACCCTTTGCAGTATTTAGACCATTTCAACCCTTTAGACCCATTTATACCTTTTTAGACCTTTCCACCTTTCAAACTTTAGAGCTTCATACAATTTGACCCTGACAACTTTTCAGACCTTTGACCTTTACACATTTACAACTAGACCATTAGACCTTTCTTTTGCAACCACCAACCTTTCATTTATTACTTCCTTCCATTTCTTTGGCACACTAAATACACCACATCAAACAAGCCCTGGTGAGGGTTTGCAATCTCTTTCTTGTTTCTTTTTTCTTTCACTCTTTGTGTCTTCCTGTCTTTTTACTTTCTTCTTTTTCTCTCTATGTTGTCAAAAAGGATCATGCCGCTACAACTTACAGTCAGTGTTGCCACGTGACAACTGTGGACCCTTTCTATATTTAGTTCCATTCTGGATACAGAATGTAAATAATTAAATGTAATTGGTTAGATTCCTGACAAAGAAGCAGAAGGGCTGAGGCTTAAGCTGAGCTCCACCCCTCTCCCTACTATGGGGGGGGGGGGGTGGATCTGGCGTATGACACTTGATTGGCCAGAACAGCCTTATTTCTTGTCTTGACATCAATTTGATTAAGAATTGGGATTTTTTTTGTAAATTACGAGTAAACGCACTCCCTACGGGAGCGGCAGGAAGAGTCATGTTATTATCCTCTCTGGGGTATATTAGATAACAGTAGAGCTTGGCTCGGATCCATTAGTCTGTGGAGGAAATAAGCATGTCATGCCTCAAGATCGTCGGGTTTCCTCCTTTTCAATTTAGTGTTAACCAGCAGTTTAGTGCTGTCCATGGAGGAAAAACCCCTTGGGGAGAGGGGATATTATTCGTATTAATATTGTTCTGCAATAACATTCATTTTATGATATTATTATAAGTGTAATTATTATTACTTTTGTTATTATTATACACCTTAACGCGGATTTCTCTCAAGGCGGAAAACCCTCTTGGGAAGGGGAGAAAATGAAGTTTCCTCAACCTCCATTATGTGACCCTTCATCCACCTGTCAAGTTTGGTTGAGATTGAATACGTAACGAAAGAATGCATCGTGGTCAGGCAGACACCAAATTGTGTATTTTAGCTAGACATTGACCTGCCATGTGTTACACTGATGGGGTAGAGCAAATTTCGGGGCAATTGGCCCAGGGGTATGGAATTGTATTACAAACAACAAAGAGCGTGACACACATTAGCTCGAATATAAATTCTACTCCAACGTCGCCTCCTTCCATCCTCATGTGAGGTTTCCGCAACATACCTGGTGCACCTTGGAGATATTCCCAAACCGATTCCGTATAACATTAAAGACACGGCGATTCGAAATGGTCACGGATATTGTTGTCTCATGAACAGCCGGCCCATCTGCTAGCACTTGCTTTGTGGATATTAAAGATCCCACGACACATTTTCGATGAGAGTATATAGGCCGTCGTGTTCCAGTTGCCTTGGCAAATCCGTGACCTGACTACATATTGAGAGGAGACGGGCATCGCTGTGTGGCTGGCCATTAAAACGTCACATTCTGCGAAGACTTACGTAACTGTTTGAAGCATATACAGAAAGAATGATTTCAGATTCTTTGTGATCAGAGTCAGAAATATTCACTTTTTCTGCATCACAACTTTTGGGGAGGATGAGAATGCAGGAGACGAGGTGGGATTGTGACCTCCATAATGGAGGTCACAATCCCACCTCGGAGGTGAGTTGCATGCTTGGCCTTGATAATATTACCAAGAAGTAAGGATTACATTTTTCTTCTTCAATAATAGTGTGCGGTATATCTGAAACTGAGTTGATATGAAACTACTCACCACGGCTGCTAGGTTCAGCGTCGTGATGATGTCGTCCTCCGTGCCTTGTGAGAGCTCAGGTATAAACGTGGCTTCATTGAACTGGGTATATGACAATATGTTGTCATCGAAGGTGACGTTCGTTTTTGGAAGGTATTTAATCCTGGGGACAGGAAACATATGATGTGAAGCAGACATAGGAGCTGGCAGTTCTGACCAAGAGCACTTCTTTGGAGCATGGTATATGGGGTATCAATGACTCACCTATATGTGTAAGGTCCCATTTGTCTTAAGTAAGGTGTGGCTTGTTCATTGGTGACCTCCAAATAGTTCACCACAGTGAAGACGAAGAATTGCTCATAAAAGTCGTTTGATGTCCCTATCCAATTGTCGAATGCCATTGTTCCATTTACCAACAGAGCTTCCTGCATTCCGCATGTCACACACACACACACACCATCATCATAACTTGAAGGATTGTTCGGCACTCATATAGATCACCTGATTTGAAAACAAAACATCCAGATGAATTTGTTCTCTGTACTCTGTATTCGCCAAAGCAGATAACAGATGGACATAGATGTGCAAATAAAGAAGAATCCTGGGCGAAATGATTCTGCAAATAGGTGTGTGAGTGCACGATAATGAGGGTATAAGAGACGGTGGGTAAGAATGGTGACTCCGTGAGATGGTGTTGGGCTGTCACTTAAGGGCCAGCAGGGGGATTGAATAGATATGAGGAACTTGCACAAGTAAGGGAAAAAGACAAATAATTGGATGTAAAGCATGGATTTTGAAATGCTAACAAGGGATGAGAGTTACTGGGCAATGCTAACAAGGGAGGTTTTGGGACAGGTGGAGGGCTGAAAGTGTGAGGGTTGCTAAGATCATACGACAGACATAGAATTGAGAGAGGCTGCCATCTTACTTATGATGCAAGAGCAAAAGGTCGTGTGCCTTCAGTGTCCAAGAAATCCAGGAGTAAGATATAGTTTGGAGGGTTTCCAGCACAAAATAAAGAGAAATACTGCATTGAACTAAAAATATAAAAATGACGATAAGTACTCTGGTATCTGATAGAAGAAACGATGCAATGTGGGTGGACAGTTAATATGCCTGGGTTTGCTTAATGGTTCGGGTGGTGGGCTTGGGGTCCTCGGGTTCTGAGTTCAAATCCTGCTTGGCTGATGAATTAATACCGCGTGGGGTTGATTCAGCCTGTCATCCTTCTGAGGTCGGCAAAGTGAGTACCAGCATGCTGGGATGATTGAGCCATTCGAGTATCTCTGTGTCGGAGTGGCGACCCGTCCAGGATTGTGCCCAATAGCCCAGGAAACTGCTTGGGCAGCACCGACGCTCTGTACAGAATATGGTCCCGATGGATGGATGGATGGATGGACTATTAATACTATGCTGAGACTGGAAGGAGAGATCAGTGGTGGAATCGTTTACTTTAATGCAGCCATTTACTCCTGGTTCATTATGCGAGGCAGTGGGATCAAACTTCAAACTATATTTCTCCTGATTTTTCAGGAATGGTGTTACATGATGGAGAATGGCGTCCTCACGAGGAAATTTCAAGCGGGCTCTTCGATATATAGAAGGAAATCTCAATGCAGGAGTAGGCCAATAGGTCTCCACCCTCTTCACCCATCACTCCCTACATAATCATCCAATCCATGAGCACACTCACACCCTCCACAACAATGATATTATGCACACCCATAACCCAATACAACCGGACATCCACTAAACAGGAGAGGTCAAGGATGGCGAGCATGTCACAAACAGGAGATTAAAAAGTAACACAACATATGGAGTCGGAAAGACGTTTAGTTCAGGTTTTCATAAACATAGATGATATATGTTGATGCTTATTGACAACACCTACATCGCACCAAAACATGCAAAGAACACTCACACATCACCCAATTCAATGGCGGTCTACCTTCCATTCCTGCCTCTATCCCTGTACCTGTCTAGGCCCCTTGCTTCTTGGTATCTTACTAATTCCATTTTAAACCCATCAATATTGTCATTTGTGCTACCACCTACCCAGGAAGACAATTCCATCCATTAATGGTCCACTCATGTGTGAAACACCACTGCCAAGCTATTGTCTTCTTATTCATTCTCAAGCTATGCCTCTTGATCCTATCGCTCGCTGTCCATCTTGGTAAGAGGCTTTTTGCATCTATGTTATCAACGTACTTCATTATTTTAAGTATAAATATGAGATCTCCGAATCGCCTCCTTTCCAATGTAAAATGTGCAGTCTCTCTCAGATGCTCCTCATAGCTTCATCCATCGAGGCCTGAAATTATTCTAATATCTTATTATTAGCTTAATTGGAATTTACATTCCAGATAAGATATGGTCATTGTGCTCCGTCCATCCGCCCGTCCGTCTCCCTTTTCTGATGTTAAATTGTGGAGCCTATGCTGATCACATGACCGGAAGTGTGACAAAATGGCGGTTTTGGCGGACAAATTCCTTCCAAAATCTTCTTCTCCTGATCCACCAGTCAGAATGCTACCAAATTTGGGTTACAACATTAGGCTAGGGTAGTGATGTTAAATTGCCAAAGTAATTCTGATCACATGACCAGAAGTGTGTCAAAATGGTCGACTTCGTCAATTTTTGGTAAAAAAAACAAAAACGTGCAAATTCCTTCAAAAATCTTCTTCTCCAGACCCACCAGTCAGAGTGCTATCAAATTTCGGTTACAACATTACACTAGGATCCTGATGTTAAATTGCAGAGGCTATGCTGATCACATGACCGGAAGTGTGTCAAACTGGTGGACTTTGTAATTTTTTTGTAAAATTATGGAAATTCCTTCAAAATCCTTCCTCTTCAGACCCACCAGTCAGAATTCTACTAAATATGAGTTAAAACATTAGGCCAGAGCCCAAATAAGATACAGGTCCAGTGGTCCTATTTTTATTATGATTATTATTATTATCATCACCTCCGCCACCGCAGGTGGACGAAGGTTGTGTTTTCACCCCATCTGTTGCGGTTGTGTTTTCACAGATTCAGACAAAATTTGGTGGACATGTTTTATATGTGACAAGGACGAAATGATTAGATTTTGGTTAAGGTCTGCAGCTCCGGCCTATCAGAGGGATACAAAACGTAAACTCTTCAGTCTGGCGGAGGTATGCACTCTACCGAGTGCCGTTCTAGTTTCATATGCAGCATAAGGCTGTGGGGTATCATCATTAGCTGAGGGCACAGCTGTGCCCCGATGCCATTTATAGTTAGTAATTTGTAATTTGTTCAGGGTGCCAGCGATAGCTCGCCAACTTTTCACAAAGGATGCCGTCAGAACTTTAACATCCATCAATTAATGCCAGCGGACGGGACGCCCAGTTTAACATCCATTCGAAGGACGGCACACACAATCATGTTTCACTCTGCTTATGAAACACTGGGATGACCCTTTATAGCTGGGTCTGGATTTAAACCCATGCTCCACAGCTTAAAGTGAGTGTGCGTACCTCTAGGCCATCCTGCAAGCCTATTGGTTTGTCTACAACGACTGTTCCAATGGCAGCTATGTGTCGCATCCTCAATACACAACAATTGTTTGTGCCATCACAATACCTTTCAAAGGAGACCATCGTTTGCCTCCTTGGATGAGCCATCACTCGGGCTAATGGAGAGAGTAATGAATGCTGCTGGCAGAGGCGATGGAGCAACAGCAGGCGAGTGTTTGACATTTTATGACATGTGGTTGGCTTTTGCCAGAAATTTGCTTTAATTTGTTGACGAAGTTCTTATTTGCCAAACATTAAATTAATCAGGAAATTCCATTTTGCCAATTTGGTTATCATAATTTTGGGAACTTTTCTGTTATTTTAAAGTTGGTTTAGCTTCCAATGAGATTTTATTAAATTTATAGAACCTTAAAATTTTTACCCCACATGTGTCGGGCAAAACGTTGTTGAGAAATTAGTTCACTCTGTCTGTCAACAAACGTCCATTGATGACCGAGGAACTACTTAACTTCAATTTAATTAAATATTTTTAACACTGCAGAACATGAATCGGAACACAAACCTGCAGTTTAGCAGGTCTTTGGCTCTGAATTTGGCAAAATGTACAGAATCTCGTACTGAGTGTGCACACACACCAGCGGTAAAGCAATTGCTTCAGTCAGTCTGGCAGTCAAACTAAAATGAAAATCATTCCAAACAGGAAATGTACTGTTTTTAGGGATGTCATGAAGGACATGAACAAGAGGCACAAATAATTACGGTAATTTTATGTGTTAAATAGGGTGGTGTAAAAGACGGTGCATCAACGGCGGTACACCTCCAAATAAATGGTTTTGGCTTTTTTTACAACCTTTGAAACTTCAATTTTATTTCAATTGGATTATATACTTGAACACTTGAGAACACAAATCATCTTGTTGGCACATCTAAAAACCTTAAATTTAACAGTACTTGGGCAAAATTTCACGTCGCCTCAACCAAACAAATTTTGCTGCGAACACTACTGAGGGGGGAGCTGGCAGAAGGTTTGGCGATGGACTGTTCTGTTTGATCTGTCCACTTTGTATGGTTGTCACTGCGCTTGTTATTTAAAAGTTCACGAACAAAGTTAATATAAATCGTCCACTGAAATGCAAAGCAATGGTTTAAAGATCTTTCCAGGTCAGGTCAGGAATGGGAGCATGCACCGGAGCAGCATGTCGCTGCGTCCATTTTTTGCCGGTACTTCAGGGGCCACCATCTGGCCCTCCCCCAGGCAGATTCCTGGCCCATCCCAAACTTCTTAAGATCCTTCCCTTGTCCTATTTCTCAAGACTGTGTGGGATAAAGTATTTTATTAACTTGCTAGTTGTTGCTAATCAGATTGAATGTATCGAAAGCAAGCGAGGGAGATGGTAAGTCTAGGGAGATGGCTCTCATCTCATGCCTGGCATTGAAGACCTCCATCCATTGTTGGGAAAGCAGGAGCAGCAAGTCCAGGGTAGTGACCTGGTCCGAATCCAAATTGATGATCGGAAATCAGGCCATTGGAGAAGAGGAAATCTTAAAATTCAGATTGAATGTTCCAAACCATGGTAAATCTTAAATCCAGATTAAATGTTTGGAACCATGGTAAATCTTAATTCAGATTGAATGTTTAGAACCATGGTAATTCTTCATTCAAATTGAACATTTATAACCATGGTAAATCTTAATCCAGATTGAACATTTAAAACCATGGTAAATCCTAATTCAGATTGAACATTTAGAGCCACGTTAAATCTTAATTCAGATTAAACGTTTAAAACCTTCGTAAATCTTAATTCAGATTAAACGTTTAGAACCATCATAAATCTTAATTCAAAATGAATGTTTAGAACCTTGGTAAATGTTAATTCAGATTGAATGTTTAGAACCATCCTAAATCTTAATTCAGATTGAACATTTATAAACATGGAAAATCATAATTCAGATTGAATGTTTGGAACCATGGTAAATCTTAATTCAGATTAAATGTTTAAAACCTTGGTACATGTTAATTCACATTAAAAGTTAAGAACCATGGTAAATCTTCATTCAGATTAAATGTTTGGAACCTTCGTAAATCTTTATTCAAATTGAATATTCAGAACAACGCAAATCTAAATTCAGACTGAATGTTTCGAACCTTGGCAAATCTTAATTCAAATTGAATATTTCGAACCATGGTAAATCTTAATTAAGACTACCATAACCCACGCTCTGCGCGACATGTTGAGGTGGGTGTGTTTGAGAAAGGAACTGATACAGAGTATCAGTAGTAATTTTACTTTAATGCAGTAAGTGGAATACGATTTCACTGTTTCAGAACCATTTTATTTACTTTTTTTGTACCATGCGCCTCATATGGTCTTTGAGATAATTTAAGCCGAATATCACGTTACTCGAGCGCAGAACAAAGTCGAAGTTAGCTCTACACGAAACCACAAACTCGGAAATAATATATAAGATTGAATGTTTAGAACCATGGTAAATCTTCATTCAGATTAAACGTTTAAAACCTTGGTGAATCTTAATTCAGATTGAGTGTTTAGAACCTTGGTAAATCTAAATTCAGATTAAACATTTCGAACCATCGTAATTCTTCATTCAAATTGATTGTTTAGATCCATGGCAAATCTTCATTCAGATTAAATGTTTGGAACCTTTGTAAATCTTCATTCAAATTGAATGTTTAGAACAAGAATAAATCTTAATTCTAATTGAATGTTTAGAACCATGGAAAGTCTTAATTCAAGTTGAATGTTTAGAACCATGGTAAATCTTAAGTGATATTGAATGTTTAGAACCATGGTAAATCCTAATTCAGATTGAACATTTAGAACCATGTTAAATCTTCATTCAGATTAAACGTTTAAAACCTTGGTGAATCTTAATTCAGATTTAAATGTTTAGAACCATGGTAAATCTTAATTCAGATTGAGCGTTTAGAACCATCATAAATCTTAATTCAGATTGAAAATTTAGAACCATGGTAAATCTTAATTCAGATTGAACATTAAAACTTTGATAAATCTTAATTCAGATTGAACGTTTAGAACCTTAGTAAATCTTAATTCAGATTAAATATTTAAAACCTTGGTAAATGTTAATTCAGACTAAACTTTTCGAACCATGCTAAATCTTCATTCAGATCGAACTTTTGGAACCTTGAATAGTCTTAAAATCTGATCGAATGAGAGGAACCTTGTTTAGTTGTAAATCAATTTTATTTTTCAGAACCTTGTTTAGTCGTGAAATAGATTTCTTTTTCAGAATCTTATTTTGTGTTAAATCAAATTGCATTTTTCAAACTCTGCTAAATCTTCAATCAGATTGCATTCTCAATACCTTTGGTAATCTTCAATGACATTGCCTTTTCAGAACATTATTTAATCTTAAATGAGACAGCATTTTCAGAGCCTTCTTTAGTCTAAAACAATATTGGATAAGGAGAACCCTGGTTAGTCAAAGGTCAGATAGTGTTTTGATAACCTTCTTTGGTCCTATATATATGATTACATGAACATAACCTTCTTTAGTCTTAAATCAGATTGCTATCATAGAACTTCTTTTTATCTTAAACCCGGTTTCATTTTTAGAACTAGATTTAATCCGATATCAGATTGATTTAAAACTAACTGAGGTTCTGGAAATTCAGAGCGTATTTTCAGAACCTTGGCTTGTCTTTCATGAGATTTAAATTTTCGAATCTTAGTTAATCTTAAATAAGATTGCAGCATCACGACTTTTGTTCATCTAGATTCAGATTGTATTTTAAGAGAGTTATTACCTTCGCCTACCGATGTGTGCGAGGTTATGTTTTCACCCCTGTCTTGTCTGTTTATTTGTTTGTTTGTTTTGTGTGCAGGATATCTCAAAAAGTTTTGGATGGATTTGGATTAAATTTGGTGGAGAGCTCGGGAGTGTGACAAGGACAAAGTGTTTAGATTTTGGTGAAAATCCGAATCTGAATAAGGATACAAGAATTTTTCAAGTGATTCTTCACCATTGAGAGATGGGAACAAAAATGATATGTAGCACGACATCCCAAAAAGTGTTGGATTCAGACGAGACTTGGTGGACAAGGATGAATTGATTCAATTTTGGTGAAGATCCAAATCTGGATCCAAGAATATTTTTCATAATACTTCACCATTGAGTGATAGGACTAAAACAGATATATTCAGATTAAATATACTGTATCTTCTTCTGCAGAACAGATATTTAAAATAGTGACAGCATTTCTTCTTCTTCTGATTCTTCTTCTACATCTTTCCTTTATAAAGGGTGAGGTCCGATGGCACCAAGCTTCTGCCCTGCCCTGACCACGATAATCCTTCACCTCCATCTGTCTTCAGCAAACTCTCTCCACTCTCCAACCACCCCTACCTCACTGATATCCCTCCTCACACAATCCTCTGATCTCAACTGTGGTCTACCTCTTTTCCTCCTACCTTTCTCCCTCAACCTATCTGCACTTTTTGCCAATCTTTCTTTCCCTCATCCGCATGAAGTGTACAGACCATCTCAGCCGGCATTTCACCAAACTCCCTGTCAAGCTCATCTGCACACCAATCTCCTCCCTAAGTTTATCTATCCTCCTTCTATCCACAATCTTCACTCCCACAATCATCCTAACCCAGTTGTTCTCACAAACATGCAGCCTCTGGTGTTGTCTCTCTGTCAGTGTCACCGTTTCCAGACCACAAAGGTACACACAATATCAGAACCTTCCCTTTTGATGCATGCAGCATCCTCCCCAGAATACCCCTCATGTTTACCTTCCTGCTTACCAGCTCCATCACCATGATAGATACATTTGGGCTGAGAGTGCTATCCTGCCTCAAACCAATGTTCACACTGAACTCTTCAGATGTCCCAGGACCAACCAAGACTCTTCCCTTTGTTCCCTTGTGCATCTCTTCCACCAACCTAACTTCTCCTTCTGGCATTCCCATCCATATCAGTGTCGCCATCACCGTCTCTCTTGCGACAGTGTCTTAGGCCTTCTTCAGGTCCACAAATCCCAGTGCCATCTCACCTTGCACCTCCAACTTTTTTTTTCCCAACAGTTATCTCAACACAAACATCTCATCCGTCATTCCCATACCCTTTCTAAACCCCTGCTGCTCTTGCTGATCCCCATCTTCACACTCTTCCTTATCCTCTCGTCTGGAATCCTCTCCAGCACCTTCATGATATGACTAAGGAGAGTAATGCCACTGTACTTCCCCGGATCGATCTTGAACATCTCCTTTCCCCTTCCGTATCAGCACAATTAACCCTGTCCTCCAATCCTCTGGAATTGAACCCTCGCTCATACATATTTTCAACAGCCACTTCATCCAACCGACTCTGACTTCATCCACTGCAATTATCATTTCTGCACACACCTCATCAGTATCTGGCACTCTTCCCTTCTTCGTCCTCTTTAATGCTGTCTGCACTTCCTCCTCTGTGACCTCCACCAAATCCACTTTCCCCTCCACATAACACGGGAGCTCCAGCTCGCCGTTGCTTCCTTCCCAGTTCAACATCTCTTTGAAATATCCTTCCCACATCTTCAATACTGCCCCCCTCTCTGTCACTAGCCTCCCGCCACCATCCTTAATCACTGTCCCCCTTCATATCCTTACGATACTCATCCCTGTCACGAGCCAATTTATACTTCATCTTCCTCCCACCATCCTCTTCCAACTTATTCCTCAACTTATTCACAGCTCTCCTTGCTGCTTTCTTCTTTTGCCCATACAGGTGCAGCAACCCCACATCCAGATTCCTCCCCCTCGCTTTGAGCTTCGCTGTCCTCTTCCAAACCTCTTTCTTTTCATCTAATGCCTTCGCTACTTCCTCCGTCCATCATACCTGGTTTCTATCCCTCGACAATGCGCCCTTTCCTGGCGTCCTTCCACACGAAACTTCTGCAATTCCTCTAAATACCTTTCCAAACTTCTTCCACTCCTCCAAGCCTTCCTCTTTGTCATCAAGTTGATCATACCTAGCCCTCATCCTTTCCCTGTACTCCATGAGGATGTTTCCCCTACACTTTCCCAAACTAATAATCTTCTGACCCCTGTTCTTAACCTCCCTTCTTTTCTCCATTCATACCACAAACACCACAGGCCTGTGCTGGTTGGTAACATGCTCTGCTGCCACTGCCTCACAATCCTTAACCCTCCACAACTGTCGCTGCCTTACCACCACCAAATCCAGTTCTGTTCTATGTTGTCCACTCCAAAAGGTAATCTTGTGGCTTTCCTGCTTTTGAAAGAATGAACCAGCCATGTCCATCCCTTTTCACGCCACCAGCTTCACTTGTTCTAGTCCCTCTCTATTCCTTATTCCCAAACTAAAATGACCAAAACAATCCTCGTCACCAGGCTCCGCTACTCCCATAAGCGTGTCAAAGTCCCTCACAATGCACAGAATCACATCCAGCTCAACCATTCCCACCATCCACTACAGTGCGCTCCTGAATTCCTGCTTCTCTAGCCCAATCCTTTCCGTTTGTGGCCCATATTCCAACATAACACACCATTTGCCTCTGTACCATTAACCATGCCATAACAAAATATCCCTCCCATCTTTTCACTCTAACCACCTGCTTGCTGATCTTTTCCAATACTATTTTTTCTCACGCCATTACTCCTTTCATCCCCACCTGCGTGCAAACAGCTTGTATCCTCCTTCCAACCTCCTTCTATTTATCTCCACCACTTTGACTCCTCTCCAACCCCCTGCCCACATTGATCCAACATTCAAACTACCTAGCTTGACCTTGCTTCTCAACCATTGCCCACCCAGCAGAGCTAGTATCATCTTGATTAGTTTGGGATGCCCTGGTCATCAATCAGCAGTGCTGCCCTGGCTGACTTGCTGGACCTACTATCCTTGCCTGCTCTCATAATCCTGTGTGCACAAAGGCACACACACACACACCGCTCCATCTCCACTTGCCTCCCCCCTCTCTACCTTTCCCACCCCTCTCCCTCCACACTCGACTCCTCTTCCCCATCCTCGAGGCACTCCTCCCTACCGCTACTCAAGCAGCCGATCCACTCCACTGTACGGAGGGCCAAACTAAATCCACAGGCGCAAGGACCAACTGCCGCTCGAACATCCTTTCCACTCCACTGTTCAAAAATCACTCAGTTATTTTCCCCAAAATCACAGTTCGAAAGTCACTCAGTTCGATCCTCATCACGCTTGTGCAAATACGCTCTACGACTCCCACGCTCAGTCCTCCTCGACTCCACAGGCACAAAAATCAACCGCAGATCAAATGGCCGATTCTCTCCACCGTATAGCATGTAGATTTGGATATGTAGCACAATATCTCAAAAAGTTATGGGCAGATTCAGAAGAAACGTGGTTCCGACAGGTTTGAGTGTGTGACGAGGATAAATTGATTCGATTTTTGTGAAGATCCGTATCCGGATCCGGGCGGAGGTATACGCTCTACCGAGTGCCCTTCTAGTTTAGTCTTAAATCAGAATAAATTTTCAGAGTCTTTATGAGTCTTAAAAACGAAATTACATTTACAGAATGTTCTTTCATCTGAAATCATATTGCATTTACAGAAACATCTTTAGTCAAAAACAAAAATGGATTTTTCAGGATCTTCTTTGGTCTTAAAAAAAAAAAAATCTTTTGTAGGACAAAGCTCATGGAAGAGCAAGAATGTGATTGAAATCAGATTGTCTTATATCAGATTGGAATTTTATAACCTTCGTCAGTCATAAATTAGAATGGATATTGAGGTTCTTGGTTCGTTATAAATCAAATTGCATTTTTAGAATCTTCTTTAGTCTTAAATCAGATAGCATTTTCACAATCTTGACTCGTCTAAAATTTATTGGATTCTTATAACCTTGCTTGGTGTTCAATCAAATTGCATTTTCAGAACCGTGGTTATTCTTAAAATCAGATTGCATTTTCATAACCATGGCTCGGATTCATATTATTAAGATGCAAGCCAACATGCATTTCAAATGTTTTCAAAGGCCCCGATATACTGTACGGCACATGTGTATACGGCTCGCATCTAACTTTTCCTTTATGACTTCCTCGGAAGGACGAAAGCAATTAAAGTTTTTCTGCAAAATTATTTAATGGTGAAAGACATCATGGATGTAAGAGTGTAGAAAGCACAAAAAAAAATGTTTACTTTCAAAGAGAGAATTAGACATATGGGAGAAGAATTAACAAGTGAAGATAGATGAATCAAGAGAACAACAACAGAAATGAAAAAGACCCGTTAATAAATGTAGTTCATAGTCCCTGTATATGCCCGGTGTTGGTTTAATGGTTAAGGTGGTGGGCTTGGGATCCTCGGGTCCTGAATTTAAATCCTGCAGCCATTGAATTAATACCAGGTGGGGTCGACTCATCTTGTCATCCTTACGAGGTTGGCAAAATGAGTACCAGCTTGCTGGGATGATTGAGCAATTCGAGTATCCTGTGTCGGAGTGGTGACCCATCCAGGATTGTGCCCGTCAGCCCAGGAGAGAGCTTCGGCAGCACCGACGCTCTGTACAGAGTATGGTCCCAACGGATGGATATTCCCTGTATGTCATTAGCATAATGAATGGATTAACCACTCGCATGAGGAAAAGGCTTGGGCTTAAGTTGTTTAGGTCTTTTGCAGGAGGGGGAGGCAGCAACAGAATCATTCGAGCAAAACGGATTAATGTGCAAGTCATTCATTATCATGAATAAACCCTGCACATGTTCAAAACTGGTTCTTACCTTCTTCACTACATCTTTCACAAGCTTGTTTCCCACACACAGTATAATGACCCCTGTGATGACGAGGGCGAAGCCAGAAATGAGGCCGCAGGCGAGGCGACCATTTCGAGAGCAGCAGCAGGTCATTTGGAAAGAGTCTTGTTAGTCTGACGAGGCAAAGATAATGGAAAAAAAATCATCAGAATGAAACAATAATAATAATAATAATAATAATAATAATAATAATAATAATAATAATAATAATAATATTAATTCTTATTTTTATTATTATGGTTTACAGTTTAATTACAAATTTTTATAATGATACAAAAAGTACTTGAACATCACTTGACATGCTTGGGGTCAATGGGGGCATCATATTGCCATTTACCCCATTATGACGTTTGTGGAGACAATATGCCACCCAGTGATGTCCATCCATCTGCTCTTTGGGTATATTTAAGGGAGGGAAATATAATTTGGCAAACAAACCAGCATAGAATGGCCTACTATTTTAGAAAGGTGCTTGTAGAAAATGTGAGAGCTGGCTTAAGGAGTAGTCATAAAGTACAGGAGACTCAACAATACAACTCTGTGAACAAATACAACTTGAAAATAAAGAACGATCAGCTATGAAACGATACAGACAACAACTTGCAGTGTCATATGTAAAGGCCCGGTCACACCTTGACGTTTTAGCCAGCGATGGCAACGTATTAAAATGTATGTAAAACGCTGGCTGACGTTGAACTTTTGATGTTTTTTTTTTAAGATTTGGACGTATTCATAACGAGTTGGTTGTATGCATAACATATTAGTAATGGACACAGAACGTTTCGTTGTGTTATAGATAACTTATACCAACGAATGCTGAACCTGTTGTCAGCCTACACAACCTATGCCCAACGATAGTCTAACTTAGGCATAGCGTGTTACACGCATCGCCGACGATGTCGTGACGTAGCCTATTAAAAGGCTGACGCACAACGATTCGAATCATAACTGCCGTAGAAATGGAAGTGACAATATCGCGGTCACACCTTGGCGATCTTGCCACCGTATGCCGACCTAAGAAAAATGTGTCTAAAACGTTGGGGCACGTCAAATACGGTATGAGTAAGTTTGGTATACGTGAGTAGAACGCTAAAGTACGCTATCATACGTCGTAGTAAGTAGAGTACGTCAAGAAATTTTAAACATGTTCAAAATTTTACGACGTACTCGGCGTATGACACACGTTCCGCATGCGATGGGGATAAGTTTTACACACGATATGTGGACGCTTACACACGTCCACAAAGGCTACTTATAAGCTACTCATAAGTCGAAACACGTCGCGGTAATGTCTTTTTTACGCGAAACTTATTTCTAACTTATGTTTGACGTGCTTTGAACCAATTCTTTACGCAGTCCCAACACACATCGTCGTATGTAGACGTATTCCAATGACGTCTTCCGGTCGACAAAAAAATAAATGAACGTGTTTCTAGCTTACAACTGCCATATAAAGACGTGTTCCCAGCGGTTTTGGGAATTGGTATATAAAAATGCTGCTCATAAAAGGGGAACCCAACAGTGTTTTCGAGTCCTTTTTGAGGCGATGTCCATGTCAGCAGTAACAGTATCAGTATCAGTATCAGTATTAGTATTAGTAGTAGTTTGTTCATGTTGGCAGTAGTTGGTGAGTGTGAGGGGGAGGGTGTGGGTTTTGATGGATCGTCCTTGCGTTTAACGATTTAACGATTTAAATGATAAACTCAACGATTTAAATGGCTGCAACTCCACTATTGAAAGTAGACGCTTGCGCTCAACAATTGGATTTTTTTTACACTCAACGACTTTTAAACGGTACCACTCAACTATTTTCATTGTTTACAATGAACGATTTAAATTGCTGTCACTCGCCTTTGTTTTTTGACGCTGAGGTTTTGAAATTTGAAGCGTTTCTTCTGAACGTGTTAAAACGCTCAAACTCGACTATTTTAAATAGACACTGCCGATGGACAATTCGAATCATAGCCAAGCTAGACATCGAAGTGTGAACATCCTCGTCATGCCGAAGAAAAGTTTGAAGAATGCTGCAAATAAGTGTCCTGGCCGTGGCCGTGGACACTGACGCAAGGACGATCCATTATACCGACGTCTTTCAGCCTATGAGTAACTTAAAAGTAACGTCTGTCGATGTGTGGCAACGATCGCGTAACGTGCCAACAACACGTTAATCATAGGTTAGAAATAAGTTTCGGGTACGCTAAACATTACCTCGGCGTGTCTCAACTTATGATTAACTTACAAGTAGCATGTGTTGACGTCTGTCAACGATCGCAGACCGTGCATACAACTTGTGGCCAGCGTAGCGGAACGTGTGAGTCATACGCCGGCATACGTCGTGAAATTTCAAGCATGAAAAAATTTGAGGACAACCAAAAAGTACAACGTTTAAAGCCAACGTACAACGACGTATGGCAGTGTTTTTCAGCGTGCTCTCAATGTTATCAAAACTTACCCATAACGTATTCAACGTGTGCCAGCGTTTTAGAAAAAAAAATTCAAAAATCGGCATACGTTGGCTAAAACGTCAAGGTGTGACCGGGCCTTAAGCCTGGTGTGGAGTTAGTGGTTCGGGTGCCTGCTTGGGATCTTAGGGCCCTGAGTTTGAGCCCCGTTGGCTGCTGCAGCTGACTTAACACCAGGTGGGGTTGACTCAGCATGTCATCCTTCTGAGCCTGGTGGAATGAGTACCAGTGTACTGGTGTAGGGACACAGCATCAGTGGCAGAGCCCAAACAAAATTATAGCTTCCTTGCCAAGCTGCCATGTGCAAGAAGAAGTGTCTTCCATTTTCAAAATTAAAAAGTGTTATTTGAGTACACTTTTACAAAATCCTAACAAAAGTTCTTTCTTAGGTACATTTCTTATGTGCCCCTTTGGTGTACAACTGGCTGAGAGTGCCCCATCTATGGTCCTCTTTTCTGCAAACACAGTCAGATTTCATGGAGGAATGTTTCCCAATATCTATGCACAACCTAAATGGGGACAGGACAGGTGGATATGCACCCTTATTGAAATGACAGCATGTTACTGAGTGGGAAGCACCCCCGCAAGTCCTGCTCAATGAAGAAAGTGGACTCCCCTGGGAACAGATCCTTGACCAATAAGCTCATATATGAGCATTTCACCAAATTAGCTATCCTGCTTTTGCTTTGCTGCTTTGCTGAACATACTTCCGATATCTAATAGAACTACAACGGCACTTGGTAGAGCACATACCTTCGCCAGTCTGAACAGTTCACCTTTTGTATCCCACTGATAGGCCGGATCTGATCCCAGACCTGAAGCAAATTTAATTGGCTTGTTCTTATCATGTAACCAACTAATCCAGCTAGTTGTGTCAAAACTTGTCCACAACCTTTTGAAATATCATGCTATATATCGTTTTTAGCCCCATCTCTCAATGGTGAAGAATCAGTTAAAAATAAAAAAATAATAATTCTCGTATCTGGATCCGGATCTTCACTAAAATTGAATCGATTTGTCTTTGTCA
The DNA here is from genome assembly GCF_056783735.1 of Eptatretus burgeri. NCBI lineage: Eukaryota > Metazoa > Chordata > Myxini > Myxiniformes > Myxinidae > Eptatretus > Eptatretus burgeri. Next base: position 146,646,335 of record NC_140962.1, on the reverse strand, counting down.
CACACCCAACTGTCCACCAAGTTTCTTCCGAATCTGTCCATAATGTTTTGAGATATCCTGCTATATGCATATTATGCATATCAAATCTCATCCAGTTACATCTACTGATAACTACTCGGTATCCATTTGAATGAAAAGTACCGAAAATGCGGTTTGAAATCGGAAATCCCCAAAGTTCGAGGGAGTGCTGTGGGTGAAAAAAAGATCTAAATCGAAAATCCAGCTCGATTGTTTGTGCACAATGTATTCCAGCCGATTAGTGTAAATTTTCATGACCATCCGACCATAATCCTAGGAGGAGTAGCATTTGGCGCGAAGGCACGTCCAGCTCTCGGATATTATCGATTTTTGCACTAATTGACCTTTGACCCCTGACCTAAGCGAAATCGGTCAACATGTCCTGAGGCAAAGTTGTAGTACTCATTGAGTACCATGAACCTGCAAAGTTTCATTCCTATCGATGCACTCACCTGGTCGCTAGGGGGCCTTCAATTTTCGCCAATTTTCGCGCATACCCTAATTGTAGGGGGCGCTCTGGGTAAAGTATTCCATATATCACAAAAACCAGAATATATTTGATAGAGCATCACCTGTAGATCATTCGTGCCAAATTTCATAACCCTACGTGGGATAATGGCTTTCGGAATTGATTTCGTGTGAACGGTACCGATTTTGAAGGTTTTTCGGTTGTTGCTAGGGAACCAAAGCGTCCCTAGCAACCATCACAATTTCCAAAGCACTAGGTTATAAGATGTACCTACCACCTGAGTTTGGTCAAAATCCACCCACGATTACTACCAATTATGCTGTTGACAAACGAACAAACATCCAAACAAACATCCAAACAAACAGACAGAATTACTGACAATAAGGTTCACCTATTTCGGCGACCCAACAGACAAATAGAGACAGACAGACAGGGGTGAAAACATAACCTCCGTCCACCTTCAGTTCTGGAGGTAATGAGGCACATTCACGCCAATAAATCACATTGGCTCCTTTAATATAAAATACAGTTTCTTCAATAATTGTGAATTAGGACATAATGATACGTATCCCTCGGCCTAAATTATGGAGTGTCCAATGAACTACAAAGACGCGTTAGGATATTTTCATAGTCTGCCAATTAGTTCTGGTTATCTTGAAGTATCCAATTGAATATCCACTGGGTGTGAAATGCCAAGAGCACTAAATCCCAGAGAATGCAGGTGTCTTTTCTACCGTCACGCGATGTCATTGAACGACAACATACTGGCTAAGCAACTCAAACACAATTGCTATGTGAGTAAGATGATGCCACAAATTGAAAATTTTAAAATGAGGCAAAACATAAACCAAGCAACCATCCATGTATAACAAGGAATGAGCCGTAAAAGAAGGAATGAGTGGAATAAGAGGGAAAGGAGGGGATCAGAATTTAAAGCAACTGGAAGGCTGCGATCGGAGATCGCTGATGATTCCCGGGATAGCGAACTCGTAACATGCCTGGTGTTGGCTTGATGGTTAGGGTGGTGGGCTTGGGATCTGAGGATCCTGAGTTAAAATCCTGCTTTGCTGTTGAATTAATACCAGGTGGAGTTGACTCTGCCTGTCATCCTTCTGAGGTTGGCAAAATGAGGGCCAGCTTGCTGGTATCCTGTGTCAGAGTGGTGACCTGTCCAGGATTGTACTCAATAGCCAAAGAGACTGCTTAGTCAGCTCCAACGCTCTGCACAGAGTCTGGTCCCAATGGATGGATGGAATGGAACTAGTAATATTATCCAATTGGTAGCATTTAAATTTCTGCCTCGTAATGAAAACCAACATTTTATTTTTTTACAAAAGGTGAGCACCACGGACACCAAGGCTAAACACTTAACACCTCCCTGCGGGAACCATAATAATTAAATAAATTAAAAATGGAAAAATGAAATAATGAATTTTTTTTCTAAAATTACATAATCAAAAAAATAAAGAAATAGTTCAAAATTGTAAGAAAAAAAAAATGGAAAATTTAAATAATTCAAAATTGAAAAAAATAGGTTTGAAATTTGGGAAAAAAAAAATTTATTATTAAAAATAAAGGAAAAATTATTCTTCAAAAAGCGGGACACCACAGACTCCAAGACGAAACACTCAATGCCTCCCTCCATGAACTACAATTATAAGTCAATCGAGAAGATGGAGAAAAATCCTCACATCCATGTACCATAAAAGTAGTATCCCTTCGAGGATGTCATTAAGTCTCAGGTCGTCTACGGCCACAACTTCTATCACCGCCCACCTCCATCCCAACCACAACTTCATCATATCCAATCACTCCGCTGGAGCTCACGTGAAGAGGTCCTCAAGACAAAAGTTTGAAATTGTAGTGAGATCCTTGGAATTTCGCCTTAAATACAACCTTGTCTACGGATCCACCTGGACGTCAAGGTAGAGATTTTGTACTTATCAATTTCTTGCAATAACATGGGAATTATGGGAATTATGGGAATTATGGGAATTATGAGAATTCAGCATCACTTCCTTCAGTGCGAGTACAGCAAAATTGGAATTGCAAAGAATGGAGAAATGTCTTCCTTTGATACTCACTAGATTCAGCAAAGCTTCTCATCAGGACAATGTAATGTTGACTCGTTGAATCGATAACACTGTGTAACAAATTTTTATTTATTTTTTGTTCTTGGTTAGTAAGTATAATTTCCTAATTGCTTATGCCTCAAGAGTATAGAAAGTGTCTATTATTCTCCTAAACTTTGCTTTTGTGACCAGGAGAATGATTGTTGAGACTGACCCACCAAACCTGCAATAAGGTTAGTGCAGCTACGCTCGGCTACCCGTCACTGTTTGTTTTGTCAAGTTCGTTCATGTTTTCAAATGGTTGCGAGCTTGTCATATATAAAGGTGACATACTACAATATCTTATATCCAGTCTAGACACAATTTCACCCGTTTTCTCATTGAAAATAGGTGAATTTCAAAAAAACAATCTACTGGTCAAAAAAGCAAAGCTTGAGGGGAATAATAGCCATTTTCTATACTGTAGAGACAAACGCAATTAGGAAATAACACTTACTACCCAGGAACAAAAATTATGTTACAGTGTGTAATTCGACCGTGAAGTCGATAGTACCTCTCGGAGACCTCTTGCCATCCAACATATCGAAATAACTTTCTTCTTGCCTTTTTACAAGACTTTCCGTAGGCAACACGATGATTTCCACGATGCACACTCTCGTGTGAAAAGTATGCCTCTGGGATATTTGTAACAACCTTTTCTACCTGGAGACCTTTTTCCTTGGTGGAACTATTCAGGTCTTGAGGTGATGCAGTTGATTGCTTACTTGACAAAGCGCACGTAAGACAAAAGTGATGGACGGTGAATACAGTCTTACGAGCTACCGTTCAGTACTCGATGCGTCCTGTTCCAAAAGTTACCTGTGCGACGAAGGTGAGTGGAATGGGAAGGAATACCAGTGCACCTTTGAGAGCAGCGATGAACCTTGAGAGCATCAATGCATCCTTCAAAGCAGCAATCACGCGTGCCGTGCTCTCAAAGCTTATGAAGCCGTTTCGTTAGGGCAGCTGTAGATGTTACGAGTGATAATGGGAACAGTCTCTCGGCCAAAGTCTCCCTTATCAGTTCATGCTCCAACAAAACTTATTTGACGGTTGTTTTCTGAACAACCCTGACAACGAGTCAGCAGATTGCTGAAGATAGGTGAAGTGCTACCTTTTATTGTGTTCGGCACTGTTGTGCTAGAGTCCTTCTCTTATACAATGTCTGAAGCTCTTAGACATGCAGGACAAAGAGGTGCCATTGTACTTTTATATAAGTACCAAGGAAAAGAGGAGACAATCAACAAATGGACTGAACAATTGGGATGTGACATGAACCCAGGTAGCCAACGATGACAGGCCCTGGCTGTAGACACCTTCCCAGCTGAACTGACAGTCAGTCATGTGCTAAGTGCTCAGATCGAAATTGAAATAAGCTTTCCTAAATCTCTGATCGAATCCATCTCTTAGGAACGTAGTACCATTGTATTTTTGACACCTGTAAGTTTTATGACAAAGTCCACTAAACCTAACTTTTATGATTTTATGAGCCATTGCATTAACGCTGGCTGTTTTCATGGAGATGATGACGGCTTGGTTAATAGGTTAGGTGCATGTCAGCAGGGCTGGGTGAAGATTGTTTCATCGTTGAACTTGATGAGGATGTACAATACAAATAAACATAGATGCAGTAAGAGGGCATCTGACCCATCAATATTGTGCTATACATCTCCTATTTGGGTCTAAGTACCTTCATATCTTCTTCTCCTTCTTATCTTTATTATCTCCGCCCACCGAAGTCGGACGGATATTATGCTTTCACCCCTCTCTGTTTGTTTGTTACTTGCAAAATCGAAGATTTTTCAAGTGTATTGGTTAGTCGATTTTGTTATTGGGTAGTCAATCTATCTACCCTTATTATCAGTATTTCCGTCGATATGTTTGGCTGCCTGTCTGTCTGTCTGTCTGTCTGTTCGGTCCATTGCTCCATTAATACAATGGCCTATTGTTTTGAGGTCAAAAGATCAAAAGGTCAACATAGGCCCAAGGTCAACAACGAAGGTGGGATTTCTAAAATCCTCAATTTTCATCCGATTGACATGAAATCTGAAGAGGATTTTTATTTCAGGTCAATTAATTCAACCAGCGAATTATTTTTGAAGTCAACATCGACCAAAAGGTCAACATAGGCCAAAGGTTAACAACATTGGTGTTGGTGTTGACCTGGTGTTGGTTTAGCGGTTAGGGTGGTGGCTTGGGATCCTCGGGTCCTGAGTTCAAGCCCTGTTTTCCGATGAATTAACACGAGGGGGTTGACTCAGCCTGTCATCCTTCCGAGTTCGGTGGAATGAGTACCAGTGTACTGGTAAATAGGGGCACTGAATCAGCGGCATATCCATACCCCTAACCAATGAAGCAACCAGCTGCCAAAAGGCTGCACATGAAGGGAAGGGGTATTGATGGATTTATTAAATCTGGTATTGGTGTGGTGCAGGCGTGATGGGCCGAATGGCCTCCTCCTGTGCAAAAAAGAGGAAGATGAAGAAGAATAAGAATAAGAATAAGAATAAGAAGAAGAAGAAGAAGAAGAAGAAGAAGAAGAAGAAGAAGAAGAAGAAGAAGAAGAAGAAGAATGAAAGTGGTATTTCTAAAATCCTCAATTTTCATCCAATCGACTTGAAATTTGAAGAGGAGTTGTACATTTGGTCATTGAATTCACCCACCAATTATTTTTCAGGTCAAATTTGTTTTATGTATTTTGCAAGTATCATGTTCTGCATGACATCTTCTTCTTGTTTGTCTGTTTGTCTCTTTGTGTGCAGGATATCTCAAAAAAGTTGTGGATGGATCTGGATAAAATTGGGTGGGGAGGTTGGGCATGTGACAAGGACAAACTGATTATATTGAATTTGGGGAATGAAGGACCATGATAAGAGGGGGAACTCAGCCCTACACGTGCTCTGTCCTCCCCCCCCTCCTTTGAACCGTAAACAACTTGGCTGCAGTATTTTTTTATGTTATTGTATTGGATTTATTTATTACGTATGCAAGTATAGTACAGGCTTCAACCACCCCCACAAGCCACCTCACAAGCATTGTTTCAATAATGCTTATGAGATGGCTTATGGGGTTGGTCGAAGTGTGCACCAACTGGAAGAAGTTGAACTTCGAGGTCTCACCATCAGAATTGGATCGTTCCTGGGCCGACCATGGAGCAAAGGTGACCTCCAAATTAAGGCAGCCTCAGATTTGGCATAATCCATCGATCCAAGTCTTCCATTGGAAAATCAGATCGATTCATAGTCGACAAGGCATGTGTCCATAGCTCAACTGAGTACTGCTCTCCGCTACGTGCTGGCTCTCCAGCATCAGATCATTCCCCTGGATTTTGGAGAATCCAAAGTTCTCCAAATTATTGAAATCACCTGTGATGAGGCTGTTCTCTACCAATGATTCTGCAACATTGCTCCATCTGGCCTCTCAGTCTTCCGACCCTCTTCTGCAACTCCAGGATCACGTGTTCTTCCAGCAACCCCCTACTAGTTAAACCTCCAAAATCCAGGCTGACTGTCCACCTCAACTCTTTTATTCCTCACTTCTCAACACTTATGGAGCCACCATTCGGAGGCTGTTCTGTCTCACTCTTCCCTCTAGAACTTCAAGCAAGCCATGCACCACCATTTGTTAAACCCAATTCTGACCCATGATCTTTATTACTTCCATAAACCTTACTAACTCAACCATCTTACTTGTTGGTTTCAGTGTTTCCTCCCCTCCTCCCTCTCCTCTTTCTGTTCATTCATTAACTCGATGTTTGTCCCACTGTCAGTTCTACCATGCTCTTCCATGAGCCTCGCTTCTGTAAAGAAAAAAAACAAACTGTTATCGCATTTGATCATATTCATGTATTTCTATTGTTATAACCGTTGAACAACTGTTTGCAATCTCTTTTTGTTTAAAACATTGAAAGCAAATTAAAGATTTCGCATTTGCCTTGCATTGTTCTACATTACGAACTCAATAGGAAAGCATTTCAAGGATGGGAGTGCAGAGGTGTTGTTGTAAGGTGGTGGTGGTGGTGGTGATGTGGTTGATATCAAAAGAGAAGTGCTGATGAGGTGATTTTGGTGTACAATGAGCTTCTCAACATAAACAACAAGCTCAAATGAGCTAAGTTCCTCGTCCTCTTAATGATGACGTCATAAAATGAATATGACGTCATTGTGATGTATCATATGTGCGGTAATTAATCTCTGCTAATGCCCTGTTCGATTCCCGCAAACACAATTCAAAAAGCTTGCCTAGTTTCGGAGATAATTTTTTATGCGATTTCCATTTGCGGAGATATTTTGACGTCATAACTTTTTTTTCTCGGGGGGAATTTTCAAAATTGGAAATGGTTACTGTCTGCGAGGGATATTTTTAAATATATGCCAAGTTTCAGGAAGTTTCGATGAAAACTGTAGGCTGTGAAACAAAAAAGTCCACAAGAACAACAACGTAAGACTTTGAGATCCTCCACGAGGATCTAAAAAACAACTGAGAAACGTTCTGCATGAACCAGTTAGTTTGGAAAGATAAAAACGTGGAACTTCACAACAAATGGATGCATACGTTAAGCCGGATGAATGTCACAGAAAGACTGGCATTAACACCTATTTAATATAATCAATAAATTGACAGAGTGATAAGTATGGTGTGGATAAGGCACAGGCATGATGGGCCAGATGACCTACACCCTAAAGGTTGGAAACATGATGGAATTAAACTCGTGAGGTCAATGGTTATGACAACATTGCATACATTTTAAACAACGAAAATGGTCGGGTGTAAATGAAGCACCAAAACTATTAAAAGAGGAAGAACAAGAACAAGAACAAGAACAAGAACAAGAAGAAGAAGAAGAAGAAGAAGAAGAAGAAGAAGAAGAAGAAGAAGAAGAAGAAGAAGAAGAACAAGAAGAAGAAGAAGAAGAAGAAGAAGAAGAAGAAGAAGAAGAAGAAGAAGAAGAAGAAGAAGAAGAAGAAGAAGAAGAAAAAGAAGAAGAAGAGGAAGAAGAAGAAGAAGAAGAAGAAGAAGAAGAAGAAGAAGAAGAAGAAGAAGAAGAAGAAGAAGAAGAAGAAGAAGAAGAAGAAGAAGAAGAAGAAGAAGAAGAAGAAGAAGAAGAAGAAGAAGAAGAAGAAGAAGAAGAAGAAGAAGAAGAAGAAGAAGAAGAAGAAGAAGAAGAAGAAGAAGAAGAAGAAGAAGAAGAAGAAGAAGAAGAAGAAGAAGAAGAAGAAGAAGAAGAAGAAGAAGAAGAAGAAGAAGAAGAAGAAGAAGAAGAAGAAGAAGAAGAAGAAGAAGAAGAAGAAGAAGAAGAAGAAGAAGAAGAAGAAGAAGAAGAAGAAGAAGAAGAAGAAGAAGAAGAAGAAGAAGAAGAAGAAGAAGAAGAAGAAGAAGAAGAAGAAGAAGAAGAAGAAGAAGAAGAAGAAGAAGAAGAAGAAGAAGAAGAAGAAGAAGAAGAAGAAGAAGAAGAAGAAGAAGAAGAAGAAGAAGAAGAAGAAGAAGAAGAAGAAGAAGAAGAAGAAGAAGAAGAAGAAGAAGAAGAAGAAGAAGAAGAAGAAGAAGAAGAAGAAGAAGAAGAAGAAGAAGAAGAAGAAGAATCTCGAAGTTGTGTGTGCAAACAAGGCGATGTGTGTTCTACATTGTTCAAATATATAGTTAAATTGAAATGAAAGAAAAGGTTTGGAGGTTGTAGAAACAAAACATTGAATCGGAAGGTAACACCATGGATGCACCTTCTTATACACCAACCTATCGAACACATTGCATTATCTATCCGTGCTTGGTGTTTGTGTCCTGTGTGACGTCCTTAAAACAGTAAGTTTCCTGTTTGGAATGATTTTAAATTTTGTTTCATTGCCAGACAGGCAGACGGAGGAAGAATTATCTTATTTGTCTGTGCACATGCATGCTTGGGACGAGATCCCGTACATTTTGTCAAATACAAAGCCAAAGTACTGCTGAACTGCAGGTTCGTGTTACGATTCGTGTTCTACAGTTTCAATAATATATCATTCATTGAAATTAAGTAGTTCCTTGATCATAGACTGATATCTGTGGACAGACAGACAGACAGACAGACATAGTGAACCAATTGCTTCGCCTCGCTTTGCGCTACGTGCTTGCAGGGCAACAATGTATTAACAACCACCATAGCTGTCCTACAGTGGAAACGACATTGCAACTATCGAGTGGTCTTCATCTGGCCTGTGCAGGCATCATGCATCAGGTGTTAAGTCTCCTCGTATGGGGGCCAGGGCATGGGGTAGGGAGAGTTGCGGGAATTAGTGAGTTTAATAGGCAGACGGTATGACTTGTCACCTGACCCTTGGGAGGACACAAGACCGAGCACTTGCTGCTCAACAACTTTCTCAGTTCTCAACAAAGACAACTCAATTGACCAGACTCGGTGGTAACAAAATACCAAAGTAGTTTCACAAATACTAGAATTTGCATTTAACCCTTTGAACCCTAGCGGCCGTTTTACCAGCCGCTATTCAAACCTCCATACGCCCGAGCGTCAGGTCTACTGGCCGCTATTCAAACCTCCATATACCTGGGCGGCCCAATTTTTCTCCAGGGAGCCCAGGGTGGGAGAGCCAAAAGTCCAAGTTCAGGGTTCAAAGGGTTAATTGAAACAAATACTTTCAATTCCAGAACGAAATTGGAGAAAACACCACCAACTGAATGCAAGTACAAATCAACGTTCGGGATTCAGACTTTACTCAACCTTCTAAAGTCGCCTGTCAACCCTCTTCACTCCCTCTTCCATCTTCTTCCTCTTTAACGGCAACAATTATTCCCACGTTCTTGTGGGGTTAGCCGGGGCAGCTTGGCCCAAGTCTTTCACGAACTGGCTGGCCAGGCCTGACGTCCAACTAAGGCTTGGATAGGAATTTGTTCAGGGTGCTGGCAATAGCTCACATACTCTTCACATCATTGGATCTTTATCGTCCACGACTAATGGCAGCAGACAGGAATCCCGTTTAAGGTCCATCCGATGGACAGAACACACATTGATGAATCACCCTGAGTGTGAAACATCAGGATGATATAATTGATAGCTGAGTCGGGATTCGATCCCAGGTTAGACAGCTTACAACTGATTTGTGCTTACCTCTACACCATCCTGCCAGCCCAGTTTTTTTTTTTTTTAACGAAAACCCCATAGCATCCATTAATACCATGGTGTTGTCGTTTTGTTTTAATCATCTGTAGAACCTCCTGGTGTAATAACCCTGGGATAATTCCCTTTGCCCTAATTGCACCGAGCAAACTGCTGTAATGGTGTTCATGCGAGTTTGTGTTTTTGTAATTCTTCATCCCTAATGAAGCTGATATCAAATGGCTTTGTATTCTTTTAATTAATTAATCCGCTGGCAGGTGGTTGAAATTCATTAAAAATGGGGGCACTGTAATTGCATCTCCATTTGCAAACACACCTCATTCTGTTTACAATATTGCCGCAAGAAACTTTTGTACTATTGCAGTAAAGTGAGGGAGGAAGAGGGTGGGCAGGAAGAGATGGGAGAGAGTGGGCCAAAAAAAACCACAACCTTTAAGTTAAGTACGTAATTTATCGATGACCACCTTTATAAGAAGCCTGCCGACATACAGGGCTATTGAGCTTTTTTTTACATTCATCTCATCCGAGAAGGAGTCCTGCCATGCATGATGGTGGCTGTGCTCGGATTGCTTGGTGAGCCCGTGTCTAAAGTGTTCTTTGAAGGTTAAAATTTGAGCTCCATTGAGTCTGCCTTTAGTCACCATGTGTGAGCCTCGGGGTCTGTGAATTTATGAGTGAAGTTCATGGTCGACATCGCAAGAGAATAGAGCAGTTAGCAGAAGATCAAGGCACCACTACAACTCTACGGTGCAGGGATGTCCAACAGGCAAGGCTCAGGTCGAACGATTCGACCACCAGGTGGTCTTCATCCGGGATCGTGGCCTCCTGTTGATTACCTCCCAAGAGGGAAAGGGGAAATCACACCGACTGCAATATACAGATGCTAAGACGTAAGGTGGTACAGTCCCTGATCAAAATATTAAATCTGAGCGTTTCCTGCTGGGTAGCTACTGGTAAAGCTGAAAAGTTAAGGTGGCTGGCTAAATATCAAAGGGTCTTGAGCTTGAGCCACTGTAGGCAGTTGAATTAACACCAGGTGTGGTTGACTCAGCCTGTCATCCTTCCGAGGTTGGCAAAATGAGTACCAGTGTACTGGTAACAGAGAGCACTGTATCAGCTACACAGCAGCACCCCGAGAAAATGGTGTAACCAGCAGCCACAGGCTATTGGTGGTGTCGGTGGGGCCTTCAGTGTTGAATGCGGATCTTTCCAAGTCCGTCTCCAATCAGACTTTTGTGAACTTGTCATTGAAGAGTAAAACGACACGGCAGAACATGACGTCATGGTAGAACGGTCCTTCAACACATTAACGGAATAAAGAAAAGATTTTTGGTGGGGGTGGGGGGGGCTACATCAAGAGCTTCACTGAGACAATGACCTTCTTTATCAGATGAACAATCTTTTTCACACCCATTGCGTAAGAACGCTCTCACATTTCACTTTTAAAAGGTGAAATGTGATTCAATGTCGGCAGGTATGCGCCAACTTGCACTGCTCTGCTTCGTGCAGTGATCATTTATTGCATTTTATTACCGGGGCACCATCAGCAGGTCCTGTCTTGCATCAGCAAACAGCACCATTAACCTATGGAACGCCTCGTCGAGATGTCGTGATGTGTGCTCTCGCGGTATAGCCAGAAGCCTAATAAAACAAACTATTAACCACAATGGCCTGTGATGGAAGACTGAAGGTGCCAGGGACAGAACAATTGCTCCCAAGATGAAAAAGTTACCACAAAAGGATTTATTTAGTTTTCTTATAATCTAGTTATTTTCGGGTTAACATTCCAAGGTTTCGGGAGGTGTGACGGAGTCCTCCCAGGACTCAAGGTATCCACATTCGCTTCGGTAAGGGATCATGGTTCATGGACCAAGCTGTTCAACTTTGTTGTTCTCAAGAGTTTTGTCCCGAGGGCTCTTTTCAGGATAGTCACCGAACCCCGGACTGCCTCCAATTGTAGTTCATTTGTGGAAATATTCCCGGGGATGGTTTTCAAATCTCAGTGAGGTTCTTCTGTATTATTCCTCTTGCTACAATTTTCACTGGTGTAATGCCGACACTCTTCAGCTTCCAAGATCTCTCAATCTCATTTTTGAGGTCCTGGTATTTGGTCATTTTCTTGATTTTTAGCCAAAATCGCTGGGTATTGATATCTCAATCAGCAATGCTGCTGTCTTTTCCTTTTGTAGCATCACAAGGCTTTGTTTGCTATGTCCACGCTCAATGGGATCATCAAGTCGTACGTGAGCATGACATCCTCATTTACAATGATTGCCCTTGGTTCATGTTTCCATGGGTTTTCTGTAACTTGGATGTTGAAATTTTTGCAGAAATGCCAATGAATCACTTTGCATACTTTGGTGTACCATTGTGTGTAAAGTTGTTCTGATAATAGTTTTTTTGCATCCCAAAATCAGATGACTAGTACAGACTGTTTCTGTCTTGCAGAACCTAGACTTGTCCATCTGGCTCAGTCCGTCCATCTTTTTTAATCCATTGGTATAGTTTCCTTCATCTTGGGCATTTACTATTATTCGTTCTCCATCCCAGTTGAGCCGACCTCTTCTTAACCATTCCAAATGAGCCTTCTTTGTCGATCCCAACTCGGTCTAATAATTTTTTGTATTTTCCTGCTCTTTTGTCATTCTCAAAGTTGTTGGTGTATATTTATTGATATTTCTTTTTATATTTTTTTCCTTTGTCTTTTTGCAATCATTGGGCCTGTATTGGTTGCTGTTTCATTTTCCTGTGAGGTATCTTTCTATTCTCACCTGTTTTTGAAAATTCCTTGCAAGGTGAATTAGGGAAACTTTTTCAGGTTTGCTGTGTTCATGTTTGTTTACAAATTGAATCCGATCGTCTGTTGATCATTTCACATACTCAGCAGGTCCTACACTCATCCCTCTGTGCGCCTGTTTGAGTTCCATCAGGCCGCTCCCTCCCTCTTGTCTCGGCAGGTACATTCTCGGGATGCACCGGCTTTTGTTGAACATTTTGTGGATGGAAAGGAGTTTTCTTGCTTTGATGTCTAACTTATTTATTTCTGATTGGGGCCAGTCTATTATTCCACAGCTGTATTGGAACACCGGTACTAGGAGTTGGTTTATGGCTTTGATTATATTTCTTGGGGAGAGGTACGTTTTCAGGATCAGCTTCAGTCTACGTCGGTATTCTATGGCGATTGTTTTGCGTATTTCTTTTGTGACATATTTGGTGGCCCTCTTCTGCTCCAAGGTATTTGTATGATGCTTCATTTTTGAGTTGCTGTATTGTTATTTCAAGGTCAATTTTTATGTTGTCTGTTGTTTGTTGGTTTATCTTCTACAAATGTGCACTTGGCACACTTATCTAGTCCAAATTCCATTTGAATGTCCTCAGAGAACCGTTTTACGAGTAATAGCTGTTCTGTCAATTTTTCGTCATTCAGTGCGAAGAGCTTCAAATCATCCATACAAAGTAAATGTGTCACCTTTCCTCTTTATTTGTATGTTCTCCTATTGGTTGTTAGGGTGTATTTGTGTCCTTGCTTGTTGATGAGGTTACTCAGTGGGTCCAGAGCCAGACAAAACAATAGGGGGGGGGGAGGAATGACTGTCTCCCTGGAAGATCCCACACTGTAATTTCACATCTGGTATTTCGATATTTCCTTCTGAGTGCTGTAATATCAATGTGGTTTTGCGGAGCTCCATCGCTTTCTCAATCAGTTTGATTATTTGGGGATTGGCTTTTGAATATTTGCATGCATTTTATAATCCACAAATGTGGGACACTGGGAGATGTGTGAGATGTTTGTGCCATTGATTGTTATCTCAATACGTGGGTTTCAGAAGGTGGCGACCAGTGAAAGGACTGTGCATCTGGATTAGGTAGTTCTTAACATCAACGGAAGGACATGTCTGAGGCTTGTGCATGCACAGGGTAAGTTTAATTGATGATATTTACTCTTAATCATGTCGGGAGGGGTGGGGAGATGTGGGAGCTATGGGATCTGAGAGGGCTTTTATAAATATGTTGTTTGTAAAGTTTCAGGGCCACAAGAAAAATGTCACTAGATTTTTGCATCTATTGCTAAAAGTTGAAGCGTACGTGTGTGTGTGTGTGTGTGTGTGTGTGTGTGTGTGTGTGTGTGTGTGTGTGTGTGTGTGTGTGTGTGTGTGTGTGTGTGTGTGTGTGTGTGTGTGTGTGTGTGTGTTATCCATGGCTGGCACAAGAATGTACGAACAGGAAATGGAAAGAACCAAACTCCTCTCATCCACGAATATTTCTCATATTCCTATATTTCCGTGAGTCCGATTTGTAATCAGGAACAGAACAATTATGGTTAACCATCTTGAAAATTGGCATTCTTTCATTCAAATGATGAAAATAATGTTTGAAAAAAACTCATTTAAACATTTTCAATTAGTAACGACAGGTTAAAGATGCTCAGCGAGCAGGACTTGGTCACTGAAAACACACACAGCACGTGCATAAAATTCCTCATTTAGCATTCATGTCATTTCAAAAGTCACGTATTATCACTGGGAGAATTTTGCCGCTCTTCAGTTTCCAAGATCTTCATTTCTGACTTCAATTTTTGAGAACCGGGTATTTGATCATTTTGTTGATTTTTTTTGCCTGGCCATCCCCACCTCCTTGAGATGCTGATCAACCAGTTGTAACCATGAGGCACGTGGTTGGCCCATTGGCCTCCTCCACTCATCAGGCTCCCTTGCTGAGAGAAGCTGGTGAGCAGGATCAACATCAGGAAAATGAGCCACATATCCATACAGCCTCAGCTGATGCTCATGGATGATGCAGGTAAAAAAAAAATCTCATTTGAGTCTCTCAGCAACTGCTAGATGGACAAAAGTCCAGCCAGCGATAGCCGGGGATTCTCAGAAGAGACCTGGTACCAAAGGAATTAAGTCTCCATCTAAGATTCCTGGTCAGAGTCGAAGTCTCCCACCCATAGAGCAAGCCTGGAAGCACCAAGGACCTGAAAACTTGGACTTTCACCATCCTGCACAGGTAACAACAGCACCACACCCCATTATCCAGATAATCCATGACTCCCAGGGCCTGACCCAGACCATGCATATCACTGCCAAGGTAAGTGAATCAATCTGTGACCTCAACATCCTCTACACAAACAGGTACAGACAAGATAGCAGCATCCAAGATGTCACGGAAAGCCTGGATCTTAGTTTTGACTCCCAGACACCCATAATCCCAGTGGCTCTGACTCCTCATTCAGAACCTCAAGGGCCTCCAAAAGGATATCCAGAGTCCGCACAAAAATGACTGCATCATCTGCAAAATCAAGGTCAGATTTCTTGACCTTCCCAAACGATGCACCACAGCTTGATCACTCTGACATCATCACCAGAATCACTCCGACATCCTCTCTCATACAAGCAGTGAAGTGTGGGGGCCAGTACACACCCCTGACAAACTCCAGTAACAACTGGAAATAAGTCAGAGACGGTATTACTACATCTCACAGCACTCTCAGTGCCAGAGTATAGTTCAGACATCAGATTTATCAGTTTTGGTGGCACCCAACGAAGACCAAAAATCCTCCAGAAGGCACCCCGATTCACTGAATGAAACACTTTACAGAGATCAACATGGGCGGCAAGCAGCCGCTGTCAAAACTCTCGTCTGTGTTCGGTGAGGACCCGAAGAGCAAGGACACCGTCAATCGTTGACCTCTTTGGTGTAAAGCCTGACTGTTCTGAGCACTGGTGCTCAAGCAGATGGTGGCAAAACCTGTCAATAATTATCCGAGCAAAGACCTTGCTCGGCACTGAGAGCAGTCACCCCTCAGTAGTTGTTGCAGTCCTGGCAATCACCCTTCCCTTTCCAGAGAGGGACAACAAGGCCCCTCTTCTGGTCAGTTGGGATGATGCCTGTGTTCCAGGCAGAGCAAACAACTGCATGCAATGACATGAGTGGAGCATTTCCACCAGCCTTGAGAACTTCAGCATGGATGGCACAATTCCCAGGAGCTTCACCCCACTTCAACTGGTTCACAGCAGTCTGTGTTTCCACAAACGAAGGTGGATCACAGTTGATTTGAGGGTAAGCAATAGGGATAGGAACACTCCTGACATTCAACTCAATAGCTGGCAGATAAGAATGGTTCAACCGCTCAAAGTAACCGGCCCAGCAGGCCTTCACTTTGGACTCGTTTGTCAAGAGCCCACCAACCTTTGCTGTAACTGCAGTACACAGAGGGACGGGCTTGGACGAACGCAATGCATGAATCCCCCTGTAAGCAGGGTGAGAATCACTTGACCACTCTCCCCCCTTACAGATTCCTCACATATAGGCCTCCTTGTCTACCCTCAACCCACATGCAGTTTTATGCTTCAACTCCCTGAAAAGCTCAGCTCTGCCATTCAGCATGGCCCTGTGACTCTGGTCAATAGTATCCAGTGTCCCTTGAGAGACAAAATTATTCTTCACTCGATAGTGAGTTCCAAGACAACCACCGGCAACATCAAAGATGGTGTTCTTGAAGGTACTCCACAAATCTTCAGGATTCCCCAAAGCACCCAGACCCACCAAATCTCCACTCAGCCTGTTTGCAATCTCCTCAGCTACCCTCTCATCCTTGAACTTGCCCACATCCAGCCTCGGCTGGGATGGTCCCATTCTCCTGGATTTAAGCTGAAACTTCAGAGTTGCGACAACAAGCCGGTGGTCAGTATTAAGAAAATGAGCACTCCGGTCGACCCTGCAGTTCTCGATCATCCTCCAGCGACCATTAACAAGCACGTGGTTAATCTCCTTTGCCACACCACCAGCGTTGGAATACCAAGTCCAGCGATGAGCCTGTGGATGCTGAAACCATGAACCAGCCACCCTAAGTCCATGACTTCTGGTAAAATCAAGGAACTTAGGTGCTATTCTGGTTCACAGTTCCAGATCCACGGGGACAATCACATGTCTCATAACCATCCTTAGCAGTTCCAGTTGATGAAATCCTCCAAGACGAGAAGAATATTTCGCCTGGGGCACTGATCAACCACAGACTCGAGTGTGGCACAGAATGCATCCTTCAAGGTAAGATCACTCGCCTCAGTCGGAGCACATACAGAAACCAGGGAAACTACACCCAAGGAGTGACGAATCCTGAGTCTCATAATACGCTCGTTGACCGGTGTTACCTCAATTATCATTGTAGTCAACTTTTTGGAGACAGCTGCAGCAACTCCTTGGGCATGGTAACCATCAGAGTGACCAGACCAACAGTAGGTGTAACCACTCGCCATGATCTCGCCACAATCCGGTCTCCAAACCTCAGAGAGAGCTGCAATACCAATGTCCAAACGCTTGAGCTGAGATGATAAGAGAGACAGGTGATCATCCTCTCTTAGGGATAGGACATTCCAGGCACCCACCGAAGTGACCACCTCAGGTTAACCCAAGGAGACCACCGTCTGGTGGATGACTCCTCAGCACCACCCTGACACACACTACCAGAATCCAACCTGGGAAGGTTACCCCGTGTTTTTCCTCCTATCAAAGAGTGGGGGTCCCGAAGGCTTTGCCCCAATCCCATCATCTGGTGAGCTGCTCTTCGAAGGGCAACTGCACAGGAGGTTCTCCCATGGAGTGGGTTTTCAGTTTTCTTTGTATTTGAGGGTTTTGCATAGTGAAAGGTTTTACAGTGGCCTGAGTGCAAATCCTGCCACCAACCACCTAAAAAAAATTAACCAAACTGCAGGAGGATGTCTGCAGACACAATTGGGCACCAGATATGGATTGCTGTTGGCTCACAGATAGCTCCTCCACCCTTTGACAGGTTTTGTTTATAATTTTGCTGGGTGTCCCTATCCATACACCCTCCTCACCAAGAAACCTTGTGGGGGAGATGGTTTCATCGAGGCCAACATGACAATGAAACAGGTTCGTACAGGTTTACATGGTACCTGTAGCAAACCACAGATCTCATCTGACATTCCATTAACAGATCTACTCTGAGTCCTCAAGTTAGTCTGATATTCCAGGCAAGATGAGTGGAATAGATTGAACAGCAATGAGGTGTTCAAATTCTGATTGAACAAACACACCCGGGTAATGAAATCCAGATCCGGATAAATCACGAGCTTCCTCAAGTTCTCAGGCCAAATGCAAATGATCAAGGTATGCTTCGAGAAGTCAATTTGCACATGTTGTCTCCACATTAAGGGGTACTTTGTTTAATTTTTCTTTGATAGAACTATTAGTGAGTGAAAGGATTCCATCTGTGAAGTGAAAGTGAGAGTTTTGACTTTGTCTCAAACTCTGCGTGGAGTCCGGGCGAGCACGAATGGAGACCCAGCATAGTCTGCAAGTAACCGAGCCATTTGGAAACCCAGCAACGTACCAGCCCGGAGACCCAATACGGCCTACAGGAACTGTGAACCAGAGAGATCCACCATGGACCTCTGGACATTTGCACAGTAGTGATGGAACACCTTGCTGATGAGCAGGCATAGTGTGTGCCCAGAAAGGGTAGCACAAACAGATGATGTAGTGCACTCAAACCCTGAGTACTCCATCCCACCAAGTAGGAAGAATGATGGTGAAGCAGAAACACAGGGCAGGTGCTGGAACACAATCTGTGCATCACCTTTGGCCTCAGACATCACTTTCCAGCAGCAACTGCTCGCCAATAATTCCGCATCAGCCACCACGATCAGAGAAAAGTTCCATCACCTGTCATTCTACTTGAACCGTCCATCCATCTATTGGGACCATCCACTCTGTGCAGAGCATCCGTGCTGCCTAAACAGTCTGCTTGGCTGTTCAGCACAATCCTGGACAGGTCGCCACTCCGACACAAGGTACCAGCAAGCTAGCGCTCATTTTGCCAACCTAGGAGGGATGACAGGCAGAATCAACCCAACCAGGTATTAATTCAACAGCCAAGGGGGGTTTGAACTCAGGATACTAGAATCCCAAGCCCACCACCCTAACCATTAAGCCAACACCAGGCATTACTTGAACCAGTTCCCTCAAAAATTCACCTCCACCTTTACCCTAACTACCACTCCTCTGTCAATAACTATACTTCTGTGCCTCAGTAGCCAACTAGAAGCTTTGAGGATGAGCCCTCTTCTACACCTCTAGCCACTCAAATTTGCCTCTAAATGGAAACCAAATGATTTTATAAAGGTATTGAATTACCCAGCCTTGATAGGGAGACTGAAAGTCTGCATTAAAACAAATAATTACAGAGCTCTTGGAGGTTAGTTTACATATTAAGTATTAAGTCCAATGTTCATCACACGACTCGATACCATTCTCAAGGGGTTGAAGGGGCAAGAAGATAAAAAGGCAGAAAGAAACGAAGGACATCAACACTGAAGCAGCACAAGATTAGTTATGTAAATTATAATAATTCCAGCAAAAAGCCCACTGAGTTATTGAGTCTTCAAGATATCCTGAGAAATTTCTTACACTAACACTACAAGCTATATTATGGCCGTGTGTGTGTGTGTGTGTGTTTGTCGATGTAGGTATAGGTGTGTTGTAGATAGATAAACTTCATACAGAAATTTAATAGACAGGAATAAATTCCTGAGTGGGACAAATGTGTATGGTTGTTAGGGTTAGGGTAACTACTTGGTGAAACTGGAAGAAATTTAAAACAAAGGCTGGATGAACAAGATAGAACAATGAGGTTTGGAAAGGTCACCCAGTCAGTCATAGCACGTCATTGCCTGCAATCTGGCCATAAATTAGACTTTGATGGGACCCGTGTGCGAGACACTACATCTAACAAACGACACAGGTTGATTTTGGAAGCGTGGCACATGAAGAGCCGGGAGGGTAGTCTAACTGGGGAGATGGTGGACATACCCACACAATGAACATCTCTGATGCAAATGACAAAAACTGGATAGCGCAACCAGCTGGATAAGGTGAGCAACAAATAACACTCAATCCCAAACACCACATCCACATGTGTACAACACCCAACGAGAACCCAACCAACACCTCATCAGGCCCAACCCGGATGCAAAGCCAGCCGTGTTCATGTCCTGGAAACGCACAAAAAAACAAGTGTACACACATGATCACCCACACACATACAACACCAGATAACGTGCAAGTAAAGACAAACAAAAAAGAACAGAGCAGCCCATCGACGATGTGATTTGATGTTTATTTTGCTTGAAATTTGCAAAATAATTTTTTTTTTAAAGAAGCACTCCTCCATTTGTCCTCAAGCACCAGCACATGACCGGAAATGAGCAGTCGTGTAGGAAAAAAACAACAACTGGACATGTGCCGAGGCTCGGGGTCTATTGGCCTGAGGAAGCCGGCTGTGAAGCGGATGAAATGTCGCCTGAGACCGGGTCTGCTCTTTTTTTATTGCTGATGGTTGGAAGTGCCTGATTCTTCTTTAAAAAATATAAATAAATATATTGTTACGGCCCAGGGTTCGGGGCTTGCCTTGAGGGTAAGCACTCAATTTTCTCCCGAACACCTGGTCCTGACGCCGTCAACTGCAGATAACTCCATTGTCCAACAGGCTGTGGTTCTTACACAGCCGTAGCCGCTTTACTTTAACTACCGGCTTAGCAGGGTTATGCTTCCATGTTTCCGCAATACCTTTCTATTGGCATGGCAACCTAACTAGAGGCCACGCCCTCGGCACCGCACCTGGTGATCTTCTGCCGAGCGGATCAGATAGGTGCAGCACCGGCTAACAGAGCAAACCACGTGGGGTACAACTTCCCATCTAACTATACTTATACGCTGTGACGGACAAATAAAGGAAAGCACAACTGAGACAGATATGAAATAACCACCAACAATTAATTAATTTACACAAACCCACACACAATCATTTAAAAGTGGGTATTTCGAGGCAAGAAAGCAAAAGGGACAAAAGAGCGGATTTAACCCTCACACATATTCTTATACAATGATATTTACACAAAGGACACGTGGCCATCATTCAATCCATGGAGAGTTGGATGAGAAGAAAAACTTGAGAAGGAAATAAAAGTACTGAGAAAATAAAAGTAGGGTTGACTCATTTTTCTTCACCTTACACAGCCCCATGGGGCTGTGCCAGTCCAAATATACTCGGGAATGGGGGGGAAGGATGGGGAATATGGGCAAGAGGTTGTGCAGTTGAATTTCTGAGGCATCCAGACTCAGTAGGCAAGTTTCTCCGGCATGCAAGATATGCGATGGCAAGCAGCTCACTCCATTTCTGCTGGGCCTCCGTGTCCAGCAGCTCCCCACAAACCAAACTGCGTTCTGGGCTTTTTATACTGCCCTCCTTTGCAATAAAGGTTCCCTCCCTCTCTTCACACACTCAGATCCTCACGAGACAAGCTTTTAGGACAAGGCCAAGCTCTGAGGCGACTGTCCCATCCACTGCTCAGCTTCTTCTCAATTTCTCGATCTCGTATTCTCTCCCGTTCACTCTCGTCTTCTTCCTCCTCATATAGGTTTTTCCGTCTTGACTCGTGTTAGCCTTTTCCTTTATGATCCACATCCAATGTGGACGTGTCCACAACACTCTAGTCCCTCCTTCACATGCAAACCTTCTCCGCACAGTGCGCCACTGTATCCTGCCTGAGAGATGTGCCGCATGCCACCATGTCAGGGAACAGCATTGCACATCGTGTCACGAACATGTGTGTGAGAATGGACACAGTCCCACGGGGTGAAGGTAATCCGATCAGCCCAAAGGATTCATGACCACAGTCGGAACAAATATGCCCAATTAAACACTGTGCAAATGAAGTGAAAACGGAGAGGGATGCTGCAGGACCAAGGGATGACTGAACGGCTGCGGGGTTGAAGGTAAGACCAACGGGGTGAAGGAGGGATTGTCGAAATGGGGTTTGGTGAAGGGGGTTATTGGGAGATTCCTGAAAGAAGGAGAGGAGGGGTGAAACGGACCAATGGGGTATTGAAAGTAAGATTAAAAGTAGCAGAGGAGTTGAGGGAAGACATTACACTGGGAAAACAACGCATGTCACCCGAAAAAAAAACCCTGAGGCAAGGGGCCAAGGACTACATAAAGACGAATTAAATAACTGATCCTTAGGTCACCCATGTGTTCATGTATGCTCTCCCCCTGGGGTAAGTTTACAAAACTGTAACAATTATATATCTTCTTCTTCTTCTTCTTCTTCTTCTTTCGGCTGGTCCCGTTCGGGGTTGCCACAGCGGATCATCCGTATGATCCGCATAGTGATTTGGCACATGTTTTACGCCGGATGCCCTTCCTGACGCAACCCTGGTCGCCTCTTACGACACAGGGATATGGTACACCTATTTTAACCGGGGTATACACCGGCCCAGTACACTGGTACTCATTTCGCCGACCTCGGAAGGATGACAGGCTGAGTGAACCCCCTGGTGTATTAATTCAGTGGCTCAACGGGGATTGAACTCAGGACCTTTTGGATCCCAAGCCGCTGCCCTAACCACTGCGCCAACACCAGGTTCGTATGTAACAAATATATATATATATATATATATATATATATATATATATATATATATATATATATATATATATATATATATATATATATATATATATATATATATATATATATATATATATATATGATGTATATAGGTTAAGCCCAATCTGGACTACAAATAGTGTATGCACTGTGATGCCCTAGTAACTCATAACAGTTTAAGTTAACATTTTCTTGGGACTTGAATTAATGATGTTGTTATTACAGTAGGTCGGGTAAGGTGAAGCCAGATGCGTCCTTTTTGTATCCTCCCCCTCCTCCTCGGTGATTTTGTTTGGTATGCTAAACATTTTCCATTTAAAACGCCCGCTAGACCGAGCACGATGCAGAGAACCATTTGGTGTTGACGTTTCGGAGACAACATATGATCAAGACCGAGGAGTTCATTTCAGCAGGGGAGGGGTTTTGCACCAGATTACTCCGAATCACGTCCAATTAAATCATTTTCCTCATCTATTAAAATGTGGGGGTGGGGGGGGGATATTAGTTTATAAATATTAACAATGATGGTTTGGTTAATGTATATAAAAGTATAACTCAGTGATCTGAGTGCCTGTTATGCCGGTTTGTACAATACACAATGGAAATGTCAATAATAAAATATTCTAGAAATCCAGAAATCTCATTATAAACTTGCATAATCAGGCTTTCCTCATGGCTTACACAATCTCCTTTGTTCCGGAAGAGAAATTGGTGCTCAAGGAAGACCTGAACATGACAGATGGTGGAAAGGCACACGGAGTGGCAACCCAGAATGTGCGGACGACTGATTGACAGGTGTACAAAATTGTTTTGGACATCACGTATAGGTGTGGAAGATAACCCAGTTTTGGTGGGGAGCACGATCGAGTTCGATATTCGATGATTCAGGATCACTTGTAACTTGGTGTCAGCAGGAGGATCTACCTCTTGCTGAAGCCATCCTTTGAGTCTGGACTTATGGAAATCTGGTCTTCAGGAGATCTGCACATATGGAAATCTGGACTTATGGAGGAATCCAAAATGTTCTTCGAATGAGGTATTCATTGCCAGCCTAGAGCCATGGAGTTGGAGGCTCATTGAAAGCTTACATGTTGGGCTTGTTCTGTGGCATGAGTATATAACCTCACATGTGAAGTGCAAAGCGGAGTTCAGCAATTGGTTCACTTTGTCTGTCTGTCTGTCTGCAGACATCAGTCTATATTCTGTAACGGAGGAACAACTTAATTTCAATCGAATTTTATATTTTGAACACTGGAGAGCACAAACTGGAAACGTGAATCGGAACACAAACCTGCAGTTTATCAGTACTTTGGCTGTGAATTTGGCAAATTGTATGGAATGTCGTCGCAATCGCACATTCCCATGTAGAAATCATTGATCTTACTCTGTCAGTTAAACAAAATTGAAAATCATTCCAAACAGGAAACGTCCTGTTTTTAAGGATGTCATAAGGAACAAAAACAACAGGCATGAAGAACTAATTTAACGTGTTAAACAAGGTGGTGTAAAAGAGGGTACATCAGCAGCGGTAAACTTCTGAATAAAGTTTTTTTTTTTTAATCGACATCCTTTAAAACTTTTATTTTATTTCAATTGAATTTTTAATACTTGAACTCTGGAATTCAAATCGGCTTGTTTACACTTACAAAAACTTTCAGTTTAACAGTGCTTCGACAAAATATTACGCCATCTCGACCAATCAAATTTGTTGCTCGCGCTCTCAGCATTGATGGATATCGAGATTCCGACAAAATTGTGGCTCATGGGAAATATAAATCGTGCTCACAAATGCAAAGCAAGAGTTTAAAAGACCCTTCCCATGTCCTTTTTCTCAAGACTGTGCAGGGTAAGGTGTTCTACAAACTCTCTAGTTTAATCTGAAATTGTTATTTCAGTGTATAATCCAGAAGATGATGACATCGTTCAACTATGGATGTTTTTAAAATTGAGAATGGAGGTGCCACCAAATTATAATCCATAGTTGCTTACTGCAAAGAATTCCTGAACGAATGGAGGCCTTGGAGGAGGTGCAAGGAATGGAGGTCCAAGCTGTGTGCTCATATCACACAAGAACCAAACAGGTAGTTCACTTTAAGCGTGGAGCCAAGTCCCTTAAAGATGACCCCAGATAGAAAGCAGGCAGACGCATCAGACCCAAAAACTGTTTCCAGGTCGAGGCAGTAATCATGGAGGGATTCCACATTAAGTTTGCGGGAATAGAAACAACACTTGGAATTTCTTAAGGCAGCAGTTTTACACTCATACACCAACAGTTGAGCATGTCGATGGTCTCACCATGGTGGG
Organism: Eptatretus burgeri; assembly: GCF_056783735.1. Lineage (NCBI taxonomy): Eukaryota > Metazoa > Chordata > Myxini > Myxiniformes > Myxinidae > Eptatretus > Eptatretus burgeri. Next base: position 146,621,852 of record NC_140962.1, on the reverse strand, counting down.
TTCGCCCTCGCGAGGACACTCACAATGGCTGGCATTATGTCACAAGATACTTATTCAACAAAGAGTCTTATAATCGGTGACGGAACGTGGCTCGACCAAAGCTGTGATTTTGAAACCAAATTGGAATCCATGCAATGGAAACACAATGGATCATAAACCACCTAAGACATTTCACAACCAACCCTCAGCCAAAAAGATCATGGCCTTGATCTTTTGTGATTCCAAGGGAATCCTGCTGATATAGACCTTATGCCTCAAAACCACAAGAAAGTGGGAAGATGCCAAATACAAAAATTGAGGTAGGCCATCAAATGAGAAATCGAGAGGGATGTTAACCAAAGGTGTGCTCCTCATTCACCACAACATGCCTGTGCATAAGACGTGTGCAGCACAGACAACCCACCATCCGTGACCACCGCTTCGAGCAGCTGGACCCTGCACAGTCAAGAGCTAGCTAGCCTCAGTAACTTTTATCTGTTTGGACATTTTATCTGTTTCAACATCAATTTCACTGCATTGGACACTAGAAGGATGGCATCAAGGGATGCATTCTTGCCTCTAAGCTGTCGAGCCTGGGTTTGAATCCAGACCCAGCTATAAACTGTCATCCGGGTGTTTCACTGGCAGGGTGATTCATCAATGTGTGTGTCGTCCCTCGGATGGACGTTAAACTGGATGTCCATTCTGCCAGCATTATCTGGTGGGCATAAAAGATCCCATGGTGTCTTTTGTGAAGAGTTGGCGAGTATTCGCAGGCACCCTTGACAAATTCGAAATTCCTTCCCAAATCAGCAGGTGGAACTGCATCAGTGGCACAGCCACTCCCTCAGCCAATGATGCCAAACCAGCAGCCACACACAGGCTGCACCCAAACTGATTGAAACTGCCTTAAACAGTTTGAAAAACAAAAATGTGCTGAGCGCTTTGACCTCAAGGGACATAATATTGAAAATATAAAGTTGCCTGTTGTCTTAAAGTTTCATGAGTACCTCATTCCTAGACCATTGTGTTGTGCTATCCCAGCTAAAATCCCAGCTTGAGGGGAAGCTGTGGAATTGGTAGCCTCGACTGCAGGTTGGAGTATTGCAGGTCTTTACCTTTGTCTTCATTCTCTTGTCATTTGTAGAAGGCAGGTAGTAACACCAGAAGGCAGAGCAGGATTGTACACGAATAAAGAGGAATTGTCGTATACAGAAGAGAAGGGGGTTCATAGGAGCAGAGGGTTCACTCAAACTCTTGGGTCTTACTCTCAGACATGATCTCTCTTGAGGAAACCATATTTCAAAGTTGGCCTCCAAAGCCAGACGCGGGCTGGACATCCTCCATCGTGAAAGTCCTTCCTTGGCACACCTGAGCTCCGATCCACGTACAAGGCTTTCATCCATAACTTGATGGAGTACTGCTCTCCCCCTCTGGGCTGGCTCCCATGCCTCACATCTTGCTCAGCTTGATGCCGTGGAAATCAAGGCTTTCAAGACCATTGGAATCTCTTGCGATTAAGTTGAGTCTATCAGCCTATCACTTCACCACCATCGACAGATCGGTGGTCTCTGTCTTCTTCTGCCTCATTTCTGGTCTTGTACCCTCTGCCCTCTCCATGCTCTGTCCCCTCTCCCCACCCCCCCTCAAGTATTTGCGGGATGCTTGCAGTACATCAGCAGCCCCCTCCTCGTGAAACTGCCAAAATGCAGAACCACTGCTCACCTCCACTCATTTATTCCTCCTCTTTCCCACCTATGGAACCACCTTCCACACTCTCTTCAATCTCATTCTTCTTTCCCCGTCTTCAAAGCAGCTGTTCACCACCATCTCAGGTCACCCCCCCCCCGCCAATCCAAAGCCATGATCTTTTCTACACCCGCTAAACCACCCTCACCAATCCCAAAATTCTGCTCATTATGTATCTATCTTGTCCACATCTTGCGTTTCTCCCTAACCCTCATCGTTACCTACATCCCTTGTTTGTCCATCTCCGTCTACCTACCCTCTCCACCCTGCTAATGGCGTTTCCCCTTTCTCCTGCTGTTTCCTTTGTTATATTGTGTCCTGGTCTGTTCTGTGTCCTAGCTCTTCCACGAGCCTAGACCATGTATAAAAAAATAATAATAATGATAATAAAGTGTCAGGTTCGATGAGATCTCCACCTGACTGGTTTGATGGACCGGTGTTAAAAGTCTAAGAGAAGACAGTTTCGATCAAAAGACTGAATTGCAAAGGGATAATAGATTCGTCCTGTGGGATTGTAAGATGGGTCCATCCGAAAGGAAAAAACCAATCATGAGCTCCACCTATCGGTAGCATGGTGCCACCACTGGCAGTGAACTCAACATTTCCATATATACATTATTTGACCTTGTGCACCATCTCCTGGTGGTTGTGCTCTGATTAACATGGGTCACAAGCAACTTCAGGGGCTGGCAGGTTCAAGCAGAGATCTTTGCTGTGAAATCTTAGTTCGATTCTTGACCAGGCCACAAATCATCATCCTTGCTCTTTGCAGGCAGGGACGATGTATCAACGAGTACATCATCCTTTGGAGGGGACATTAAGTCGAATGTCTGATCTGAAAACTTTTGCTAGGGGATGTTAAAGGTCATACAACCCCTTTTGAAGATGGTAGGCGATTGGGTGCTGACGTTCCTGCAAAATTCTAAGTTTCCATGCAGTTTGAGAACTGCTTCTGCAGTACTGTGCGAAGGAGTAGCACTCGATCCAGGATTCATTCTCAGCTATGAAGAGCAGGAAGAATAACACAGCCTGTCTCAATAAAATGTATACAGACCGGATGTATCGAAAACAATACTACCTTGTCGTTCTGCACTCTGCCTTGTGAGTAACAGCTGACTAATGACATGCAATAATCATTCCATCACAGGCTAACACCATGTTACTCTACATTGTCCCTCTCTCTGCTATATAATTGATTTTTCAGAAATTTTAAAGTCTGTATAACATGTTATTGAGACACCCAGTACATGAATGGCATTCAAAAAGACATCAGATTGTTGTGCTCACAATAGTCCAAGATACAGCGACTTGATATTTATTTTCTCACTGATAAGTACACATAATTAGTAATGAAGATATATATTGTATCATTACGACAAGAGATTGATCAATGATTGGACTGGAAATGAACTCATTCATAAAATATATTGTATGATTATTATTTAAATATTTCCCTTGTTATTATACTGTACTTAATTTGGCAGGCTTCGGCCTATTGCAAAAATGTCCTACGTTCATAGAACCTGTTGAATGAACGACCCACACACTTGTTTATAATTAGAACTTTTAAACCTTATACAATTGTAAACGGTTAATTTACCCATTCATTTTTGAATTTGACATCTGCAGTGATTAACACTAAAGATCAGAGATTGAGGCTTAAGGGGCTGTCACACCTTGACGATTTAGCCAGCGTATGCCGACGTATGAAAAATTTGTCTAAAACGCTGGCACACGTCGAATACGTTATCGGTAAGTTTTGTATACATTAAGAGCATGCTGAAGCATGCTGGCATACGTCGTAGTATGCCGTGCTCGTCGACAAATTTTAACATGCTCAAAAATTTTCGACGTATGCCAGCGTATGACTCACACGTTCCGCATACGCTGGCCATAAGTTGTAGGCATGTTACGCGATCGTTGACACACGTCGACACACGTTACTTGTAAGTTACTCATAAGTCGAAACACGTCGATGTTATGTTTAGCGTACCCGAAACTTATTTATAACCTATGAGTAACGTGTTGTAGGCACGTTACGCGATCGTTGACACACGTCGACACACGTTACTTGTAAGTTACTCACAAGTCGAAATACGTCGAGGTAATGTTTAGCGTACCCCAAACTTATTTCTAACCTATGAGTAACATGCTTTGAACCAATGTGTAACGTATCTTCAACGCATATTGACGTATTTGACGTCTTGCGGACAACCACAGAACTTACTGAACGTGTTTCTAACTTACAGCTACCGTATAATGGCGTATTGACAGCGTTTAGGGGAATTGGTATATAAAAATGGGGTTCACAGGAGGAACCTGTCAGTGTTCCAGACTCCATGTTTTTCTTGTTTTTTTCTTCGGTATGACGGTGATGTTGACACTTCGATTTCTAGTGTGGTTATGATTTAAATCGTTGAGCGGCAGCCTATTAATTATATTATATTATAACCGCACTAGAAATCAAAGTGTCAACATCACCGACATGCCTAAGAAAAAAACAAAAAACAACAAAAAAAAAACCATGGAGTCTGGAACACTGACGCTAAACATTACCTCAACGTGTTTCGACTTATGAGTAACTTACAAGTAACGTGTGTCGACGTGTGTCAACGATCGCGTATCGTGCCTACAACTTATGGGCAGCGTATGTGGAACGTGTGAGTCATACGCTGGCATACGTCGAAAAATTTTGAGCATGCTTAAAATTTGTCGACGTGCTCGGCGTACTACGACGTATGCCAGCGTGCTCTTAACGTATACAAAACTTACCCATAACGTATTCGACGTGTGCCAGCATATTCGGCAAATTTTTAATACGTCGGCATACGCTGGCTAAAACGCCAAGGTGTGACAGGGCACGACGGTGATGTTGACACTTCGATGTCTCGTGCGGTTATGATTTGAATCGACAGCCTTTTAATAAGCTATGCCACGTGATCGTCGGCGATACGCTGCCGTGCGCTATGCAAAAGTTAGACTATCGTTGGGCATAGGTTGTGAACGCCAACAACATGCTCAGCATTCGTTGGTAGAAGTTATCTATAAGTTATTGAAACGTTCTGTGTACGTTACTAATACATTACGCATACGTCCAAGTCGTTATGAATACGCCAAAAACTTAAAAAAACATCAATAGTTCAGCGTACTACATACATTTTGATACGTTGCCATACGCTGCCTAAAACGTCAAGGTGTGACAGCCCCTTTTGTCGAGATGGACTGTTGCTCTGTTGCAGGTCGAAGATTAAGATAGATATATATATATATATATATATATATATATATATATATATATATATATATATATATATATATATATATATATATATATATATATATATATCTCTCTCTCTCTCTCTCTCTCTCTCTCTCTCTCTCTCTCTCTCTCTCTCTCTCTCTCTCTCTCTCTCTCTCTCTCTCTCTCTCTCTCTCTCTCTCTCTCTCTCTCTCTCTTTCTTCCAGTAATCCCCTCTTGGTTAAACTACAAAAATCCAGACTGATTGCACACCTGAACTCCTTTTAGATATTCGTGGAGGATCTCTGAGTCTTTACTTACTCACGTTGTTGTTCTTCATCTTCTTCTTGTGGACTTTTTTGTTTCACAGCCTACAGTTTTCATCGAAACTTCCTGAAACTTGGCAAATATATGTAAAAATTCCCTGCACAGACAGAAACCATCTCCGATTTTGAAAATTCCTCCCAGAAAAAAAGTTATGACGTCAAAATATCTCCGCTCATGAAAATCGCCGAAAAAATTATCTCCGAAACTAGGCAAGCTTTTTGAATTCTGTTTGCGGGAATCGAACAGAGCATTAGCAGAGATGAATTATCGCACATATGATACATCACTATGACGTCATATCAATTTTCATGACGTCATTCCTATTTTTTGACATTTTTTGTTTCACAACCCAGAGTTTTCATCGGATCTTCGTGAAACTTACCATGTATATGCAGAAAGCCTACGCGCAGGCAGTAACCATCTCCGATTTTGGAAAATCTTCCTAGAAAAAAAGTTTGCGTCATAATATCGCCGCTAATGGAAATCCCCTATACCATTATCTCCGAAACTAGGAAAGCTGTTTGAATTTTGTTTGCGGGAATCAAGCCAGGCATTAGCACAGATAACTTATCGCAAACCTGATACATCACAATGACGTCATATTCGTTTTTATGACGTCACCATTAAGAGGACGAGGATCTTAGCTCATTCGAGCTTGTTGAATTTGACATCTGCAATGATTAACACTAAAGATCAGAGATTGAGGCTTAATCGAGATGGACTGTTGCTCTGTTGCAGGTCGAAGGCCCCTCTTTTGCTTGCTCTGTCTGTCTGTCTGTCTGTCTGTCTGTCTGTCTGTCTGTCTGTCTGTCTGTCTGTCTGTCTCTCTCTCTCTCTCTCTCTCCCCTCTCTTTTCCTTTTCATTCACTCCCTTGCTTACTGTATCAAGGAGTTACCTCATTGGCCTACTGTCATTTCATACACTCCGTCACCATGCTTTTCCACGAGCCTCCATAATAAAAATAAAAATAAAAATAAAAATGAATTCCACACTGATCACAGCTTTACTTTTGGCAAGTGTAAATTTTTCAGAGTTGCTTATCTAAGCCAAACCTCACACATACGTGGAAGTCAACATTAACTAGTGCTGACAAAGCTCATGGGTATCAATTTGAAAGACTCCTCGATGACCCAGAGGGAAGTGCATGCGAGTCTGGACAGGGCTATCAAGTCCATTGTTTCGGAGTCTAAACAGAGGGACAAAAATAATCGCCCAGAGTCACAGCTTTGATCTGTGAAGGATTATCCGGTTCAAAATTGAACTTTTTTCCATGTGGATTTTCTTTGATTCGCCGACATTATGAATGGACGGCCATGGTAATGACAGATGAACCAAGAATGAAAATTGTTCTGCAGTTTCACAGCAATGTGGACTCTGACCATTCCCTTGCCTGACATTGTGACCATTTTGAAATGCTGGCCATCACGAACATTTTAGACCACATGATGTACAAACAAGAGTGAGAATTGCTTTGCAATACACGCCCCCCCCCACTACTAGTCCCAATGAAGAATAAACCATATATTCCACCATGTTGGGATCTATTTGGCAAAATAAAAGGAAAAACAATTTTCATTTTGAACTGATACCGGAAGAAAAAAGAAGAAGAACCTTTGTAACCCACAGTGTTTTGTTAGTTTCTTGGCTTTGCCTATTTCATGTTAAAAATAACCCGATGTACATCCATGAAGCGAAAACATGTGTACGGCTTATGTGCATATATAATCCATTGTGGTTATATACCTGGTATCATTCCAATTGCACTGGGCAATGGACTAATACACAGGTCTAAGGCCTGAGGCCTACCGATCTATGCTGTTTCATGCAATGGTGGTGCGTAGTTTTATTGGGGTGGATTCAGGCCTGCTGTCCAGCCAATGGGTCTAAAGCAGTGGGGGTGGAGTCAAGGGAGCTGAACACCGACCCATGTATAATAGGTGATATTTTCTAAGTATAAAAAGGGCATAACTCTGAAAAATTGACAAAACATCCTGAAACTTTTTCTCTAACTTATCATAATAAAGCCAAGTACCAAGTTTCAGTTAAATATGTCAAAGGGTATGGGGAAAAAGTCTGAAACACCACAGGTAGAATGGACGGATGGACGGACGGAAGGACGGACAGACGGCGAGCAAACCTGTAGTCCCTTCCTGTAAAACCAAGTTTGTTTCAGCATTTCCAACTGAGCACGTTTACCTTATTATGCTGTGATCAGAGGTTCATATCCAATATCCTACCTGGCACTCACAATAGTCGAAGGCACGCCAACATTTATTTTTTTAACCTAAAAGTATTTTTGGGTTGACAGGATAACCTAGAGGGGTGTGTGCATGTGCCTTCAAGCTGTCTCGCCTGGGTTTGAATCTCTACCCATCTACAAACTATCACCCTGGTGTTCTGCTCTCTATATGGCTCATTTGAGCAGAAGGGGACAAGCCCATAGTCATGTAAGTTTCTTCTTCTTTTGTATGCAGCATATGGCTCTGAGTAGCATCAGTGGCTGAGGGCACGGCTTTGCTGCTGATACAACACCCTCTGAAGGTTAGGGCAGGAATTTAGGATTTGTTCAGGGTGCTTGTCCATCCATCCATTGGGACCGTACTCTGTGCAGAGCGTTGGTGTTGCCTAAGCAGTCTCCTTGGCTACCGGGCAAAATCCTGAACGGGTCGCCACTCCGACACAGGATATCAGCAAGATGGTACTCATTTTTACAACCTCGGAAGGATGACAGGCAGAGTCAACCCCACCTGGTTTTAATTCAACAGTAAAGTGGGATTTGAACTCAGGATCCTAGGATCCTGATAGAATCCCAAGCCCACCACCCTAACCATTAAGCCAACACCAGGCATAGGGTGCTTGTGATAGCTCTGATACTCCGCAAAGGACACTGTGGGATCCTTAACATCCACAAACTAATGCTGACAAAGATGATACCCATTTTAACGTCCTTCCAAGGGACGGCACACACATTGGTGCCAAACCCTGCCTGTAAAACACCAGGTTGACAGTATGTAGTTGGTGCTGAGATTCTAACCCAGGCTAGACGACTCGGAGGCGAATGTGCATACATCTAGGCCATCCTGCCATCCATGTCATGCGAGTTACACTTGCAGTAAAAGTGGCAGAAGTAAAAAAGTAGTGGAGTAAAAGTGACGAGAAGAGAAAACTAATTATCTGTATGCATGTTGCTGCGTTCTCCAACAGTATGGGTGACATGTCAAGGCCAAGTGAGTTGATCAAAAGTGAACTTTTGGAGAAAGGAGCAATACTGGCCAATTCTATTGAACAGCCACCATGGTACTCACAGTGAAATAAAAAGTGAGGAAACTGCCTGTTAGTGAGGCAGAGGCTGAAGGCTGTTCGTAAGTGAGATGGTACCAATAAACATAAGGGTTTTGGCATGGATGTGGTCAAGAATGTGAAGGACAGAATGGAAGGAGGACCACCCCAGAGGTCTTCTTCTTCTACTTGCATATGGCAACTTGGCTATCATTTTGTTTGGGTGTGACTATACCAATGATGCTATGTCGCTCTACCAGTACACTGGTACTCATTTTGCCAACCTCAGAAGGATGACAGGCTAAGTCAACCCCACCTGGTGTTAATTCAGCAGCCAACAGGGTTCAGACTCAGGACCCAAAGATCCCAAGCCAACCACCCAAACCACTAAGCCAACACCAGGCATCCCAGATGTGACAGCAGTATCCCATCAATGACTGAGCATTGGTTCAGTTGTTTGTCAGATATGTGGATGGGAGGAACATTGATGCTTGTCTTGCTGTCGATAAGAAGGGAACTGTGTCTTTGTTTGGTTGAAAGAGACCAAGTTATCTGAGCTCTACTTCAAGATGGAATCCAAATCAGAGTTGAGTGGATTTAGAAGTTGTGAAGTGGTCAGCAGCCAACGATTGGGAGGAAACAGTCTAGCATTTGGGATTGGTAGAACAGTGGATGGTGTAGTGATCAGCAAATAAGTTAATAGGGTTGGTTGTGGCAAACATATCATTCACACATGGCATAGGAACCATGCAAAATCATGCATCAAGGGGTGTGCCATCCATTGAACGGACGTTAAGCCAGAGGATGTTAAGTCTGCCAGCACTAGTCATTGGTGGACTTTATAGATTCCACAGTGCCTTTCAGTAAGATAACGCGAATGACTAGCAGCACATTCCAAATTCCTGCTCTGACTAACAACTGAGAAGGAAATGGCTATGAGAACAACCCTTGCTATGAGCCTGCTTCAGCAGCACCTAAACTCTGTCGGTACATTGACAATGAAGACGAGACGTGTATAGAATTTGTAAGAATAAATATATTTCTGAGCACTGACTCACTCACTCACTGACATAATTGTTTAGCACTTTCTATGGCGGTTTAAAAAGTTGAAATTTTGCATACTCATGCAACACAAAGTCAAAATTCCAGGGAAAGATCACAAAATTTTACTCCACAAGAATTCATTTCACTCTATAACGTTAAAAAAAGAGTATATATTTAACTCCATGACGATTCAATCCACTCCATAACATTTTTTTATAGTTTATATTTCACTCCATAATGTTTAAAAAGTTTATATTTCACTCCACAATGTTTACAAAGTATATATTTCACTCCATAATTAATTTCACTCAATAACATTTTTTATAAGCTTATATTTCACTCCATAACATTTAAAAAGTTTATATTAAACTCCATAACGATTCATTTCACTCCATGACATTAAAAAAATTTTTACATTTCACTCCATAATTTTTAAAAAGTTTATATTTCACTCCATAACAATAATTTAGCTCCATAATGTTAAAAAAAAGTTTACACTTCACTGCATAACGATTCATTTCACTCCATGGCATTAAAAAAAAGTTGAAATTTCACTCCATAACAAATCATTTCAGTCCATAACGATTAATCACTCCACAATGTTAAAAAAAAACTATATATATTCACTCCATAACGTTTTAAAAGTACATATTTCACTGCATCTTATATGTTATTTCCGAGTTTGTGGTTTCGTGTCGCGCTATCTTCGACTTTGTTCTGCGCTCGAGTAACGTGATATTCGGCTTACATTATCTCAAAGACCATATGAGGTGCATGGTACAAAAAAAGCAAATAAAATGGTTCTGAAACAGTGAAATCGTATTCCACTTGCTGCATTAAAGTAAAATTACTACTGATACTCTGCATCAGTTCCTTTCTCAAACACACCCACCCCAACATGTCGCGCAGAGTGCGGGTTATGCTAGTCACGATTAATTTCACTCCATAGCATTTAAAAACAAATATATATTTCACTCCATAATGATTCATTTCACTGCATAATGTATAAAAAGTTTATATTACACTCCATACCAATTCATTTCACTCCATAATGTTAAAAAAGTTTATATTTCACTTTATAATGATTCATTTCACTCGATAACATTAAAAAGTATATATTTCACTCCATAACTACTCATTCCACTCCATAATTTTTTTTTTAAGTTAATATTTCACTCCATAACTATTCATTTCACTCCATAATGTTAAAAAAGTATATATATATATATATATATATATATATATATATATATATATATATATATATATATATATATATATATACATATATATCTTCTTCTTCCTCTTTCGGCTTGCTCCCGTTAGGGGTCGCCACAGCGGACCAACTGTCTCCATTTCGCTCTATCCTCCACATCTTCCATTGACACTCCAACCACCCGCATGTCCGCCCTCACCGCATCCATGAACCTCTTCTTTGGCCTTCCTCTTCTCCTCCTGCCTGGCGGCTCCATCTTCAACATCCTTCTCCCGATATACTCCGTTTCCCTCCTGTGCACATGTCCAAACCATCTCAATCTCGCCTCTCTCACTTTGTTTCCAAACCGTCCTACCTGCGCTGTCCCTCTAATACACTCATTTCTTATCCTATCCATCCTCGTCACTCCCAACGAGAATCGCAGCATCTTTAACTCTGCCACCTCCAGCTCTGCTTCCTGTCTTTTTGTTAGCGCCACCGCCTCCAAACCATACAACATAGCTGGTCTCACTACCGTCTTGTATACTTTCCCCTTCACTCTTGCAGCTACCCTTCTGTCACAAATCACTCCTGCAACTCTTCTCCACCCACTCCATCCTGCCTGCACTCTCTTTTTCACTTCTCTCCCACACTCTCCGTTACTTTGGACAGTTGATCCCAAGTATTTAAACCAATCCACCTTCCCCACCTCAACTCCTTGCAACTGCACCATACCACCACCCTCCCTCTCATTTACGCACATGTACTCCGTCTTACTCCTACTGACTAACATTCCCCTTCTCTCCAGTGCGTACCTCCACCTCTCAAGGCTCGATTCGGCCTGCTCCCTACTCTCCCTACAGATCATGATGTCATCCGCGAACATCATGGTCCATGGAGACTCCAGTCTGATCTCGTCCGTCAACCTGTCCATCACCATTGCAAACAGGAAAGGGCTCAGAGTCGATCCTTGGTGCAATCCCACTTTAACCTTAAACCGGTCCGTCATTCCTACCGCACACCTCACCGCTGTCACACTGTCCTCATACATATCCTGCACGATCCTCACATACTTCTCCAACACTCCCGACTTCCTCATACAATACCACAACTCCTCTCTTGGCACCCTATCATAAGCTTTCTCTAAATCCACAAACACACAATGTAACTCTTTCTGGCCTTCCCTATACTTCTCCATCAACATTCTCAAAGCAAACATCGCATCAGTGGTGCTCTTTCCTGGCATAAACCCATATTGCTGCTCACAGATCGTCACCTCTCCTCTCAACCGAGCTTCCACTACTCTTTCCCACAACTTCATGGTGTGGCTTAACAACTTTATCCCTCTGTAATTTCCACAGCTCTGCACATCACCCTTATTCTTGAAAATCGGAACCAGCACACTTAATCTCCACTCCTCCGGCATCCTCTCACTTTCCAAGACTTTATTAAACAATCTGGTTAACAACCCCACTGCCATCTCTCCTAAGCACTTCCATGCCTCCACTGGTATACCATCTGGGCCAACCGCCTTTCCACTTTTCATCTTCTTCATAGCAGTCCTCACTTCATCCTTACTGATCCACCCCACTTCCAGATTCACTATCTCCACCTCTTCCAACCTTCTCTCTCTCTCATTTTCTTCATTCATCAGCTCCTCAAAGTACTCCATCCACCTTCTCAACACACTCTCCTCGCTCGTCAGCACATTCCCATTTGCGTCCTTTATCACCCGAACCTGCAGCACATCCTTCCCAGCTCGGTCCCTCTGTCTTGCCAATCGGTATAAATCCTTTTCCCCTTCTTTTGTATCCAACTTCTCATACAGCTCGTCATATGCCTTTTCCTTGGCCTTAGCCACCTCTCTTTTTGCTTTTCGACGCCACTCCTTGTACTCCTGCCGACTTTCTTCATCTCTCTGACTATCCCACTTCTTTTTCGCCAACCCCTTCTTCCTTATACTTTCCTGTACTTCCTCATTCCACCACCAAGTCTCCTTATCTTCCTTCCTCTGTCCAGATGTCACACCAAGTACCTTCCTAGCTATCTCCCTCACAACTTCTGCTGTCGTTGCCCAATCATCCCACCCATCTTTACCACCATCCAACGCCTGTCTCACCTCCTCCCTAAATTTCACGCAACAGTCTTCCTCCTTCAGCTTCCACCATCTGGTCCTTGGTTCAGCCCTCACTCTCTTCCTCAACCTCACCTCTAAAGTCATCCTACAGACCACCAATCGATGCTGTCGAGCTGCACTCTCCCCTGCCACAACCTTACAGTCACTAATCTCTTTCAGGTTGCATCTCCTACTTAAGATGTAATCCACCTGTGTGCACTTTCCTCCACTCTTGTATGTCACCCTGTGTTCCTCCTTCTTCTTGAAATACGTATTTACAACCTCGGAACCAGCATATATATATATATATATATATATATATATATATATATATATATATATATATATATATATATATATATATATTCACCAGAAACCAGAATATATATATATATATATATATATATATATATATATATATATATATATATATATATATTCACTCCATAACGATTTAACTCCATAATGTTTAAAATATATATTTCACTCCATAACAATTCATTTAACTCCATAATGTTTTAAAAAAGTTTATATTTCACTCCATAACGATTCATTTCACTCCATAACATTAAAAAAGTATATATTTCACTGTATCATGATTAATTTCACTCCATAACATTAAAAGTATATAGTTCACTCCATAATGATTCATTTCACTCCATAACGTTTAAAAAGTTTATATTTCACTCCAAAACGTTTAAAAAGTATGTATTTCACTGCAACATGATTAATTTCACTACATAGTGGTTAAAAACAAATATATTTCACTCCATAACGATTAATTTCACTGCATAACATTTAAAAAGTTTATATCACACTCCATACCAATTAAATTCACTGCAAAACATTTAAAACTTTATATTTCACTCCATAACGATTCATTTCACTCCATAATGTTAAAAAAAAGTTTATATTTCACTCTGTAATGATTCATTTCACTCGATAACATTTAAAAACTATATATTTCACTCCATAATGATTCATTTGACTCCATAATGTGAAAAAAGTTAATAGCGAATGTCGTGAGCTTCATACTCAACGCGTGCACATGAGAGAATAGGAAGCAACAACACAATACCCTGGCAATTTGGAATCCGTGTCATCGGCTATGACCTTTTTGCTTCTGGTGTTTGTCATGGGGAATGATGCGTACCGGGAGATCATGACCGGAAGTGTTTAATTATTCAATTCTTTTTTCCCCAAAGTTAATTTTATACTTCTGAAAGTGATTTTTTTCATAACAGGAAGTGTTTATTTCGTATTTAACATTACCGGGAGTGATTTTGAAACTCTTTCCAGAACTTTTAATTTCTTTTATTCATGACCGGAAGTGTTTATTTATTTATTCATTCAATTATTTTTTCCCCAAAGTTAATTTTATAGCGAACGTAGTGAGCTTCATACTCAACGCATGCACATGAGAGAATAGGAAACAACAACAACAACAACAACACAATACCCTGGCAATTTGGAATCCGTGTCATCAGCTATGACCCTTTTGCTTCCGGTTTTTGCCATCAGGAATGATGCGTCCCGGGAGATAAAGGCATCGTCGCAGACATGAAAGATCCAAATATCAGACATGGTGTATATTTCCTCCACTGATTTTAATAAAGATATCTCCCGCATCATCAAAAAAATTTTAATCGTGATTTACATTATTTGATCGCTGATCCCGAATCCAAGCCGAAGTAACCGGAAATTGCGACAAAATCATCAGCTATACGGCGCTTACATGTACCATGGTATAGTTGGCAAGTATATAGTTGTGAACAAGTTATAGGTAAAGTCAGAAGCGAATGTAAGAAGAATTCTACGTTCGCTTCTAGGCTTTGCCTATTCCATATTATTTCACTCCGTAACTATTCATTTAACTCCATAATGTTAAAAGGTATATATTTCTCTGTATCACAATTAATTTCACTCCATAACGCCAAACATGTTAATATTTTACTCCATAACAATTCATGTTACTCCTTAACGGTTTTTTTTTAAAGCTTATATTTCACTCCATAACAATTCATGTCACTCTATAATGTTATAAAAGTTAATATTTCACTCCATAACTATTCATTTCACTCCATAGCATTAAAAAAATTTCATATTTCACTCTGTAATGATTCATTTCACTCTATAACGTTAAAAAGGTTAATATTTCACTCCATAACAATTCATGTCACTCTATAACATTAAAAAAAGTTTATATTTCACTCCGTAACATGAAAAAAAGTTTATATTTTACTCCATAACAATTCATGTCACTCCATAATGCTTAAAAAAACTTTATATTTCACTCCAAAACGTTAAAAAAAAGTTTGTATTTTACTCCATAACAATTCATGTCACTCCATAATATTTAAAAAATAAAACTTTATATTTCACTCCATAACGTTAAAAAAAGTTTATATTTCACTCCATAACAATTCATTTCACTCCATGACGTTAAAAAAAAGAGTTTACATTTCACTCCGTAATGATTCATTTCACTCCATAATGTTAAAAAAAAGCTTATATTTCACTCCATAACAATTCATTTAACTCCATAATGTTCAAAAACTTAATACTTCACTCCATAATGTTTAAAAAGTATATCTTTCACTGCATCACGATTAATTTTACTCCATAGCGTTTAAAAACAAATATATATTTCACCCCATAATGATTCATTTCACTGCACACCGTTTAAAAAGTTTATATTACACTCCATACCAATTCATTTCACTGCATAACATTAAAAAAAAGTTTATATTTCACTCCACAACAATTCATTTCACTCCATAACATTAAAAAAGTTTATATTTCACTCCATAATGATTCATTTCACTCAATAATGTTAAAAAAGTATATATTTCACTCCATAACATTTAAAAAGTATATATTTCACTGCATCACGATTAATTTCACTCCGTAGCGTACAAAAACAAATATATATATATATATATATATATATATATATATATATATATATATATATATATATATATATATATATATATTCACCCCATAATGATTCATTTCACTGCACAATGTTTAAAAAGATTATATTTCACTCCATAACGATTTATTTCACTCCATAATGTGAAAAAGTTTATATTTCACTCCATAACAATTCATTTCTATCCCTAACTTTAAAAAAAAATTGATTTCACTCCAAAAGGATTCATTTCACTCCATAATGTTAAAAAAGTATATATTTCACTCCATACCAATTCATTTCACTGCATAACATTTAAAAAGTATATATTTCACTCCATAATGTATAAAAAGTATATATTTCACTGCATCACGATTAATTTCACTCCATAGCATTTAAAACCAAATATATATTTCACTCCATAATGATTCATTCACTGCATAACATTTAAAAAGTTTATATTACTCTCCATACCAATTCATTTCACTGCATAACATTAAAAAAATAATATTTCACTCCATAACTATTCATTTCACTGCATAATGTTTTAAAAGTTTATATTACACTCCAAAGCAATTCATTTTACTGCATAACATTAAAAAAAAGTTTATATTTCACCCTATAACTATTCATTTCAATCCATAATGTTAAAAAAAGTTTATATTTCACTCCATAACATTTAAAAAGTTGATATTTCACTCCGCACGATTCATTTAACTCCATCATGTAAAATAAAAGTTAATACTTCACGCCATAACTATTCATTTCACTCCATAATGTTAAAAAGTATATATTTCACTCCCTCACGATTTATTTAACTCCATAATGTTAAAAAAGTATATATTTCACTCCATAACGATAAATTTAACTCGATAATGTTAAAAAAAGTTTATATTTCACTCCATAACAATTCATTTTACTCCATAATGTCAATAGGTTTATATTTCACTTCATAACGATTAATTTCATTTCATAACGTTAAAAAAAAGTATATATTTCACTCCATAATGAATCATTTCACTGCATAGCATGTAAAAAGTTTATATTTCATTCCATACCAATTCATTTCACTGCATAATGTTAAAAAAAGTTTATATTTCACTCCATAACAATTCATTTCACTGTATAACGTTTAAAAAGTTTATATTTCATTCCACACCAATTCATTTCACTGCATAATGTTAAAAAAGTTTATATTTTACTCCATAACAATTCATTTCATTGCATAACGTTTAAAAAGTGTATATTACACTCCATAACAATTCATTTCACTCCACCACGTGAAAAGCATATATTTCAATGTATCACGATTAATTTCACTACAAAACGTTTAAAACCAAGTATGTATTTCACTCCATAATGATTCCTTTCACTCCATAATGTTTAAAAAGTTTATATTATACTCCATAAGGATTCTAATTTATATTGAATTTCTCTCTGCTTCTGGTTATATATTTCCTCTCCAACAAACCCCCCCCCCCACCTCCTTCATGGTCCCTTCATTTTTTCCAAACTAAATCAACATTAAATATAAATTCTCCTTATAAAATACCAGCAGGGATGCCCGTGCTCTGCACAGAAATCCCGTGGATGACGGCGGGTCTGAAGGAGTATATGTCACAGTTAATTGTAAAATTGTAGAGGCTGCCACACATACACTGACACACACACACACACAAACACACTGACGCACACACAAACACACACACACACACACAATAACAGACGCACACACAAACACAGACGCACACACAAACACACAAACACACAGACGCGCGCGCGCGCGCGCACACGCACACGCACACGCACACACACACACACACACACACACACACACACACACACACACACACGCACACACTTTTAATAGTGTGGATACAATATTCACAACATAGTTTAGTCGTGTTTATACACCGCACAGCGTTAATTAATATTCGCAAGATAGAAATCAAACCTGATCGTGTTTATACACCGCACAGCGTTTAATATTCGCAAAATAGAAATCAAACCCGATCGTGTTTATACACCGCACAGCGTTTAATAGTGAACATAGTGAGCTTCATACTCAACGCGTGCACATGAGAGAATAGGAAACAACAACAACAACAACAACAACACACACAATACCCTGGCAATTTGGAATCCGTGTCGTTGGCTATGACCCTTTTGCTTCCGGTTTTTGTCATGGGGAATGATGCGTCCCTGGAGATAAAGGCATCGTCGGAGATATGAAAGACCCAAATATCAGACATGGTGTATATTTCCTCCACTGATTTTAATAAGGATAACTCCCGCATCATCAAAAAATATTTTTTAATCGTGATTTACATTATTTGGTTGCTGATCCCGAATCCAGGCCGAAATAACGTAAAAACGTTATACAGTAAGAATAAAAATGGTTTTTATAACCATGGTTATAACAATAAAGAACAAAGAAAATGTTACTAAAATATGACTTACAGATGATTATATCATTATACGGTATAATATACATACGGTCATTTTTGCAAGTGTGTCGAATGCATAAGTCATAATTCGGAAGTCATTGTCTTCAATTGACTGTTGAAATGAATGGGAGGGAAAAACCTTCGGAGTGTAGGCTTTATTTCACTTGATTGAAGCCGCTTCTACAGACACATCAGGGAATACATGTGCAGCAAGAAATACATGTGCAGCAAGGAGTACATTTGCAGCAAGGTATACACGTGCAGTCGATCACCGCAAAATAAATCAGCAATTAGCACGGAGTCCGGTATACTCTCAATTCTTACCATTCAACGACAACCAAGTGAACCACCGCCGTAAATGACAATGCCCCAGGGACAATCCCACCGACCGCGCGGAATCTCGGTTTTATCTGTCCTGTGTGCGAGCCGGGAGACATGTGATCACGCGTCACATCCTTCAATTCATCACAACTGTAGTATTAATTTCTCATTCTCTAGCAAATTCCGTTGGTCCCATGTCAATCGGCTGAACTTGAAAAATTAACGTTACGCAATCATGTGATGACGTCATAATTCGGAAGCCGGGAAGTCGGAAGTCATTGTCTTCAATTGACTGTAGCATTATTTTTTTCATTCTATTGCAAATGGCGTTGGCCCCATGTCAATCGGCTGAACTTGAAAAATTAACGTTAAGAAATCAGGTGATGACGTCATAATTCGGAAACCGGAAGTCGGAAGTACAATTCTTTTACATCGGGACACTCCCGGGTACATCTTCTGTCATCATGTGAAGTTTGGTGAGGATCAGTCCAGTACTTTTCGCGTGCATAGGTCACAGACAGACACACTTTCAACTTTATATATATATATATATATACAGTAGATAAATTCATTTTAAGAATGCATTTCAATCTTTGTATCTCCTTCATAAATGCTACACATGTTCTTCTTCAAAACCACAATATATATCTCTTCTTCAAAAGGAATATTTTTCTGAGGTATTCGTCTGCCATGCACCTTATCCACCAAACTCCCCCCCTCCCTCTCCCCCCCCCGACTGCTCATACAACATAGCATTTCTCCATGCGTTTAACAAGCGATCTCATCTCCCATCCCATGATCTTTATCTCCACCTGTCAAAATTGGGAATTTGGAATCCGAAAAAGCATCCCACCGTTGGGTTTTATACCGAACCAGGCGGTTAAAAAAGGAATCTCTGCCACGTAAACCTTATTGAGAAGGAGGGGGAAGTTAGGCAAATTAGGGGGCTCATCACATCCTAAGAGAGCCTTGGAGAAAAGGAGCTGGGAGTGATGCGAATTTCTGTGGTGTCCCCATGCTAATTGGCAGATTAGCTTGGGCACCGTAGACTGCAGGTTAGGGGTCATGCAGGGACCTGGGGTTTTGTGTGTGCCAGACTGTCAGGCGTGCGGTGGATGGCCGTGCTTGGAAGCCGGCGTGATGCGCGGTGCACAAGATGTGCCATGCGGGGCCGTGCTGCAGGCACAACTGGGATGGGCGTGACACTGCGGCTGCGGATGGGGGGGCTAGGTAAGTACAACGGAAGTTTTGTTTGCTCCGCTAGAGCCCTGAGAGTAAGCGCCGCAGGAGGTCGTGGCACAAGTGGCGTATCAAACGCAGCACACATTTGGAGCACCGTGTCGGGTTTCCCAGCATACGTGGATAGCACGAAGACCAGAGCTTGGGCCACTGGGGAAACCACATGACCCAAAGGGCACATACGTTAAATGTAAAGGGCAAGGGACTTGTGAAGGCAGATCAACAGGAACAAATACGGTGTTGGAGATAAGAGGGGTTAGAGACTATGGTATTTAAATTGACGAAATGGGAATTCAATTATCTTCGATTACATCTTCCTTCATCTTCCTCGTGGTACCGACCATTGAGTAATGAATGAACTAATGTTTGTTCGCAGAGCAATGGAGTGAGAATGAGGTGTGCGGCAATTTTTTTTTTTGGAGAGAAAAAGGATTGAGTGAATGGTACAAGGTGGGAATGAATGGAGCAGTGTATACCCCCCCCCCCAATGGAGACAAACCCTCACCTGCATTGGCATTGGAGGAGGGGGTCAAGATGTTTTGGTATTGGATGTCGTTCTGCAGTTGGTGCTGTTGGTGGAATTTTTTTAAATTGCAAAGGTACTATGGTGTTTTTGAAGGGCTGGGAGTGTGGTTCATTAATGGTAGTTCATTGTTGTGAAGGGCACCCTGGGCACTGGGAGCCAGTCGCCGCAGTAGGCTGTCGGTCCAGTGGGGCCAGTAGAGTTCAATGGACCTGGGTACCCGATAGAAAGCACCTGGAGCGCCAAGTGCCAGTGTGGGCATCGGAGATGAGGCCAGATAGGGCTCCTCCCAGGGTTCAGTGAGAAGGTAAGCTCGGAGGGGGCCCGAGTGACCCAGGGGTGTCATGTGCCAGGTTTCACAGGCAGGTAAGCCTGGAGAGGGAGCCACACTGCCCAGCTACGATATTGTGTGAATGCACAGGAGGAAAATTACAGGGTGATGTTCAAATTTGATGAAGCACCAGTGTGCAGGACGACAGGAAAATTGGTTGCATAGAACCACTGTTTGGGGGGGGGGGTGTAATGGTAAAACAAGAAATGGAGTTTTGAGACGTGAGAATAGAGTAAGGTTGCTCCCCCTTGGTACCATTCTTGTGTGTGTTTGCAGCCGCTAGAGTAATGGAGTTGGGTAATTGGATTCTGTGTGGACCCATTGTGACCCAAATTTTAGTATGGGGGTATCCACACCCCCCATCGGGATACTCCGCCACCGGCAAGCCTTGTGGTGCCACGCCACCTCATATATTTGTCACCCTGTGTGTTTTGATTTCCTCTTGGGAGATAAGAGAGTTAGAGGGATTAATGGACCCGGAGTGATAGATTAGATAGCAGAGCTTGGAGGGACAAGAGATAGGTTAGAGATAAATTAGAAGGATTAAAGGGGGTAGGGGTAGTTAGAAGAATTAGTGGGGTAGCTAGGGTCAGGTTAGGGCCGAAGCCGGCTGCCTGATCTGCTGCCCCCCATGACAGTACAAGGCTGGCCAGCATCACCTGCCAGCATGGTTTGCCTTACCTTGTTTGCCTTTGCCATGCCATGCTGTTCCTTTATCTCTTGTTTTGCCCGTCGCCCTTTTCATACCCTCTTGCAGCGCACTGATTCATTCAGCAACAAAGGACTGCTGTATATAGCAGCCCCCCTGATTAATTCAGCAATAAAAGACTGCTATGAGAGCAGCCCACTGCAGAAGTTGTGTGTGTTTGGCCATTTCAAATGAACTGTGAGATGGCACATGGCCTGTTATGTTTGGGTAGGCTGCCTCCAGCAGCCTGGTAAGAGAATCACCAGTTTGGTGACATATGTTAGTCTCTTTGAGAAGGATATCTCAAAACGTTGTGGATGGATTCAGACGAAACTAGGTTGATAGGTTGGTTTGGTAACAAGAAGAAACAGATTAAATTTTGGTTCAGGTCCGGATGCAGATCCAGCCTATCAGTGGGATACAAATTGTAAACTGTTCACCCTGTTGGAGG